>NW_028262291.1:29908739-30211769 GCF_047370975.1 Nipponia nippon | reverse complement strand
AAAATGCAATCACTAAAGATGACCTCCTCTTCACTGTCCTCTTTGATGTTGCTAAAATCCAGCTTGGAGAAACTGTTCGCTTGACTTTTCAGTTAAATCCAAAGGTGAGGAATAAAACTGCGTTGGCCACAGGAAGGAAATAAATTTTTGGTATTCCCTCCTAAATAGCTTCTTGTAACACAACTGTAGGTGGGAGGGTTTATTTCCTATTGGTTTGCACTTCATGTATCCTATAAAATACCTCACAAACCATGTTCAGCAAAGTGGACAAGGTTTACCTCCCTACCTTGGACATAATCCTGAAGGTTTTTGCTAGCTCCTCAAACCTCTTAGCAGGGTTTTTCTGAGACCAGAGTTCCCTTTTTTCATCTTTTTTGACTCTGTTGCTCAAATAGGTTTTGTTGGAGACAAAAGACTTAATCCCTGTTGCACAAAGTTTCTCTGTTAGAATTTCTTTTCCTGGGACCAGCATTTGTGAGTTTGGGCATACTCTGGCACAAATGTTGGAGTATTCACTTAAAAACTGATATCTTGCCCTGTATTTCTTTTATGTATACCTGAATATAACAGAAAGATCCATGCTGAGGTGCTAAAACCCATGATGGCCAATTACTGTACCTATCTCATTACTTCAGTGTGCCTGAATGCATACATGATGACTTCAACATGGGATCTGGATGTCTGATTTAGATACTTTTGTACATATGCTCTTTCACTGACTTTTCTTATAGGGTATCTATTAGTATTTAGCTCTACAGTGGTATTGGCAGGCAGTCTATATTAACTTGTCTGGTGACTTCCCAATGTATTGTCCATGTTATAGGAGTCCTTTTGATCAGAAGAATTGAGAATGCCCTCTGCTGTCCAAAAGTATCAGTCTTCCGGTAATGTTACACAACAAAACCAAGGCTTTAGACAGTTTTAAGCCAACAGGTATTGCATGCTTAGGACTGGGCATTGCCTGTGTGACCATTTTACTCTGCCTCACCACCAAATGGACAAGTGCAGTCCACCTGAGAACTGACGGTTAAACGAAGGAGGAAGAATACTTTCCAAAATCACTCTAACTCAATTGCTTTCACTCCTCTGAGCATACCCTAGAGCAGTAGGGAAATTTGATTTAAAGAGCCATTGCAGGAGTCAAAATAATCATTGACAACCATAGCTAGAGAGAAAGAAAATGAATTCAAATGCTTATAATGAATTAATCTTTTACAGACACAAGAGATGCTGGAGGTTGAGTTTGCATTGGAGAGTATGTGAGTAAAACCCATATGGGGACTGAAGAACTGTACTTTGCAAAAGCAAGCAGTCAAATATATGCTAGGATTTACTTAATATAGTTTAAAATGCTCAGCATCACAGCAATAGCTGGTGTTTATCAAGTTAGTTGCATATCGGCTAAAATACCGTGTTCCTTATCTACCAAGAATACTCCTGGATACTAGTTTATCCCATTATTTGCTGGAAGAGGGGGAAGGATAATAAGAACTGCAGTCACTGTGCTTATGACTACTATTGTTTACCATTATCATAAAAAAAAATAAGGAAGCCACATTTCAGATGTCTCCCAAAATTAAAAGTCAGTGACGTATTTGAGACCATGCTGGACAAGGCAACCTTTAAGGAAAGTGTTATTCCTTGGTGTTCGTTTAAGGACGTATTTAGGTCATATTAGTTCTGGTTGCATTTTTTTTCCTCTCTTTCAGTCCAGTCCCTCCTGAAAAGCTCGTCACTAATGGTGTATTAGTGGTAATTTTAAACTATTTCTCTTCTATGTTCATTTTCATGCTAGTGATGGGAGTGGTGAATCTGGCAGGTGCCCCAACACCTCACTGCAGGCAGAGCTGAAGGGGAGGGAGATGGTGTGTTGGACACTGGCAGCCATCCTGTTGTGCTGCTCCCTGTGGGAGGATATACTAGGAAAGACTGAACACAGTCATTGGGGATACCCAGAGACCTGTCCACCATCACCAGCTGATAGCAAGCCCCTTGACAAAGCCTGAAGTGCTGCTTCCTTGACTTACTGCCTCTGTGTCATTCCCTCTGGGCACTTCTCTTGGGATACCCCACAGCCATCTTGTTTTTCCCACCTCTATAGGATGATATGGAAGTTGCTTTCTTGACTGCCCCTAACTCACTATTTAGAGGAGGTAGCACTTGGCTGTCCAACTTCACCAAAGCAGGGCTGCGAGGACAGCCCTGTGATTTGTCTGACCCATCAGTCTACCTCCCATTCCCTTCCCTGTTATTTCCCCTCCCTTCCCAGCCCAGTCTCCGTGGATGGACCACAGCACCACAGCCATTTTCCTTTCAGCTGAAACCTGGTACATCTTCAGAGTGCCAAGGTCTTTCTCTTATCAGCCTAACAAACACAGGGTGGACAGTTTTCCAGACCCTAGGGACCCAGGTGACCAGAGATAGGTAGCAGTGAAGTGACTCAGATATGGCATGTTTTGTATACTTAATTCTCTCATCATTCATCCCTGCTCCAGTCTCGTGAAATTTCCTGCTTGGAAGTCCTGGTGGACAATAGACAGATGAAGAAAGAACCTTCAGGTTAGACTTTAAACTAGAACCAAAAACTCTTATTTTACAGTAAACTGAAAATTTCTCTTTTTTTTTTTTTTTGTCATTTTCTTATCTGGTAATTTCCCTACATTGTTATTACAATTAGAGCACAGGAATTGGATGATTAGGAGTATATACAGGATCATAGATCCAACAATTACAGTGTCTATGCTAATGAACTATAAAAAATGAACTTTGAAATTAGAGTGAATGATTAGAGTGATAATGAATCTTATTAGTGCTGTAAAATAGAAGTAAATACATATTTCTGTCTCAATAATTTACATTTTTCCCAATTTGCCTGTATGTCTGAGTTTTTAAAACAGCTACTGCTGCTTTATAGATTCTTTGTTTTCTTTTTCTTTTTCTTTTTTTCTTCCTGTAATGTTCCATTTGTATAAATAGAGTCTGAGAGTTTTTAAGCATTGTTGAATGTTTTGTATATTAAAATGACAACTTCTGAATGCCCATTTAATGTTCTATTTCTGACATCACAATCATTAACTTCTCTGTATGCTTTTCATCTTTTTTTTTTTTAGAAAAAGACTTTTTATTTACAATGAAGGGATCCTACGAAGAGAGCCAGACCCTGTCACTGCGCTCTCCCCGGCAACTCGCAGGGCCCTTGGACTTCCATTACATCAAGTACAACCTGTCAGAGCTGCACATGGCTCTAGCAGAGAAGAAGCCTCGTTTCTACTTGGTATGTGATCGTTAGCTTGAGTAAGCACAGTAAACTCATGGTTTTCCATACTTGACTGAGGCAAATGGAAAGAATTTATATTTTTAATTAAAAGCCATTTCTCATGATCTTCTGCTCTGGAAGAGCACTGTACCCCCTAAGACACCTGAATATTAGATGCCAACTTGGAAACTGCTGGACAGTGACCCCATTTGAAAAAATAAGTTGGTGACAATGCTTTTTTGTGGTGTATACATTAAATATTTTTCTATGTTATCATTTACTTTTCAGTGTACCTTAGGTGAAGAGAAAAAAGACTGCCATGCATCCCTCACTATTCCTCTGGATTCACTTCCCTTCAAGGAGAAAGTAGCAGTGGCAAAGGTGATCAATATCAATTTTTTAGAATAAACATGAAGCTGTGGACCAAAGATCAGTGGGCATGAGTTAATTAGATTGGTGTGAAGTAGGGGTTTAGATATATAACTGCTAGTGCCCTTACATTCCTAACAGAGAGGGTTATAGACCTGTACATTTTCATATGAACCAAGTAGAAACAAAAACCACAGCCAAACGTTTCAGAGAGGGATTTCTGTGACCACCTGGAGGACTAATGCAGGTCAGAGCAAATGTAAACAATGAGGCAAGATGGGCCACACTGGCAGGGCTGGTGCTGGTTTTTACTGTATAACTGCTCTGTGTATCTTCAGATATTGTGTTCTTTTTCTAGGATGAAACAATTGATTTACATGTGAAGTCAAATGACTGGTAAGAAATTCTGTCTTTGCGTTTTGTGATTGTGGAAAAAAGGTGCTGCCCAGCTTTTTTGCCTTCTTATCTTTTCCTGTAACTAAGGGAGAAAGTATTTAGTCAATGATTATATTTACCCCTATTCACCCCATGTTAGTTACCCATGTCCAGAAGGTGAATGTTGTCAACTGTGCTGGGTGAAATTTCCTGTTACACTACTATGCAGGAGTTCAGTTTGGATGAGGAGAATAATCTTTTCTGGCTGCAAAATCCATGGAGCTACGAGTTTAGAAAAATATGTGTTTATACCTCACTTTCCTTACTTGTAAAGAATCTAGAGTATTTGTATGTCTAAAACCCAGAGGTCTTCAGGCAACAAATCCTAAATATTCCACTGTTTATAGTATCTGTATATGGATTGCAGTATTTATATAAGACTCTTCTCAAAAATCAGTGTAGCAATAAACAATATGTCTGTGGTTTTTTTTCTGTAAAATTTTACAACTTTTTAACTTCCTCAGCCTTTTCTCTACCTTGTCTATACCATCTGTGATGTGCTTTTGTGGGGCTGCAATAGCAGCTTTTCTAAGTCTAATAGTAGAGTTTATGACTTGTAAGCATGGATCCAGACATTAATTGTAAGTGATCATGCACATCTTATTTAACCCTGGACTTTGTTTGAGGTCAAGAAACTTAGATGTTCGCTTGGAGTTTGATCTGTGTATGGAGGAGAAAAATTTCCTACAGAAACGGAGGAAGTTTGTGGCTTCTGCTCTGAAAAAAGCACTTCATTTAGAGCAAGACCTACAAGACCATGAGGTATGGGGAGCATCATAGGGACTGGACTGTGCTGTGTAACAGGAATGTGTTATGCTTGTAGTTGTTCAAATATTGTTCCTTAACCAGCCCTGATGCTTTACATGGGGCATTGAATACATCAAGAATGTTTAGATGAAACAACATAAGAGCATGTGTAGTATCAAACCCACTTGCTACATGTTTGCTCAGTAACAGAATGTCATAAATCAGCATTATTTCCCTGCCTTATCTCTTTTTCATCTGTGAATTATAGACTTGGATAGTCCTACTCTCTTAGCTGAGCACTCAGTCACCAAGGCCCCATAAGGTATTTTATATTATCAGATTTTGGAGGGGGAAAACCTAGCAGTTAAAGTGATACATAACGCTGACTGATGAGGATGTTTCTTATCACAGACTCTCTCCTCTGGTGCTCATCATCTCAGCTGTATTGTCACTGTAACAGCACAAAGACACTCAACATTTTTCTCTTGTCTGTCTGAGTTAGGGTTTGTATTTGTTCACGTCCATGCTGGCATGGGGATGGTTGGTGCTTTAGGGAAGGAACATGGTCTGTGATCAGGCACTTCAGAAATGAAGAAGTTTTCATTTTGAGAGGTTTTTCTTCACCTGTGCTTTTCCCTTTGTCCAGGACAGCTGGACCAAAGACATATTAAACATCATATGACAGAATGGCTTTGGATGCTATAAATGATGTGCCTGCTCAACAACTGATCACATCAGTATATTATTTCTCATTAGCACACTAGTTTCAGTGGAAAAAAGCAGTTTCTTAAGTATAAGAATTTTTTAGGGGAAGTACTTCTAACTACTAATTTTCCAACAAGTGAATTCTTCTTTGTAGTCAAGTAAACCCAAATCAGAATACTTTGCTTTGACCTGAAATGCATGATTTGAATCTGGTCAAAGAAGCACTGCTCAGTATTTCCTTGATGCAATTGCCTGGAAACGTGTTTGGGAAATGTCATTCGCCTCCTCTCCTCTCAGTGGGTTTCTTGGAGGAATTTATCTTCCTGTAGCACAATTTAAATTTCCATGCAATTTGCTTTGTGGTTCATCACTGCAATTATATACTCTAGGCACTTTATAGGAAAAGTAATCTAGTCATTATACTTCACTTACAAGAGGATGAGCTTTGCTGGTTCTCAGAATAGAACTCTCATGAGATGATATTCCACTAAGGAAAATGCAGTTTAATATTGAAATGCCTTGCAACAAGTTTTGAACTGTTTTGGTAAGCCAGCATGTAACATTTTAGAATCAAAATTGATTGATTTTGATCAAAAAAGTAAAAAATAGCAAATTGTCAGACCTCTTTTTTTTTTTTTTTTAAATTATTTTTCTGTGCAAAATACCAGGTTTTCATCTTTTTCTCCCCTGCTTTGGGAAATGGGGAAATATTGGAATTTCTTGTGGGACAGAAATGCTGTAATTTGCTCAGCTCTGACCACATGCACTGGTAGACTAAGTCGTTGCTTACCACTGCTGTGTTGATATTTAAACAGGTACCAGTTGTAGCAGTCATGACAACAGGAGGTGGTACCCGGGCACTGACATCTCTGTTAGGAAACCTGTTGGGTCTTCAGAAGCTGGGTCTCTTAGATGCTATTTCATACATCACTGGGTCATCTGGTTCAACATGGTAAGGAGATCCTGAACAAAGACATAATTTGTCATCTCTATAGTCTGCTGTGCGAGAGATTTATTCTCTTCATTTTGGTAAAGGAAGGTGTACTACTTCAGTCTCGAGCTTTTTTATTACTGCATTGGGAACACATTGCCTGAGCCAGTGTATGGCCTAGGCAGTGCTTACGGGGAATAATATTTTGCTTGATCCTTTGTTTCATCTCTGGGATCTTTCCTAGTGAGTGACCCTGGTGCAAATCACAGCCTTGTGCATAAACCTACATAGCACAGAGGGGCTTTTTGCAAGTCCTCAGGTTTCACTAGGATTTGGGGGGATCCTCTAAATTAAAAAATCTTCTCTCTTCAATAATAAACTGAGCCCAAAAGATGTTTTTAATGAATCTCAGCTAGTTCATTTGATGTGGTCCTTAAATACAAGTCTAAAAAGTGAAAGTGTCTTGAGCATATGACAACATACTTTCTTTTCCCCAGGACCTTGTCACATTTGTATCAGAGCACTGACTGGTCACGCAAGGATCTGTCTAGGCTGATTGGTGAAGTCCGCAAACATATGACCAAGTGCAAGCTAAGCTGCTTTTCCTTGGAGAGCTTGAAGTACTATGACAAGGAGCTAAAACTGCGGAAGCAAGAGGGATACCAGATCTCTAGCATTGATTTTTGGGGGCTTCTGCTGGAAAAAGCATTAAGTGATGGGGTAGCGTGTCTATGTTTACCCTAACAACTACTGAATATTGTTGTACGGAAAATGAAGGTCCAGGGACAGATGCTAGCCTGAGAGCATGCAAGCATTATCCAGCAGATGATTTCTGCTGATGAACAAAGTGGGTTTGTCCCCACATATCTCTCAACACATAATGAGCAGCCCAAGGAGCATTCTGTAGAGCAGAAAACCTATGTCTCCTCCTAGCAGTATGGGTATCTGAGCACCTAACAGCAGAGTCCTGCTCTTGGTTTCTTTTGCTTTGTTCCTCCCTGTGAGAACTTAAATAATCCATGTAAAGTGGATGCATTTACTGGGAAGAACAAGAGGCCATTGTACCACAAAGTGTCCTCCAACTCACCCGTAATTAAATAAGCTTAAGTGGATGTGTAAATGTTTAGATCGTTCTTTAGTTAAGAAAATGTCTGGAGACAAAATGAGTGGAGAGAATAAGAAAATGAAGATGGAAACAGGTATTTATTTTGCTGTAATCTTGCAAGCCTATACACCATACCAAGAAGGTCCCTTGGTTTTGATCTTTCTCTGTTTCTGGTCAATTCACAGAAAAACAACCACAAACTCTCAGATGAGCGACAGGCATTGAATCAGGGCCAGAATCCCCTACCTGTCTACATGATCCTCAACATCAAAGAAGACTACAGCCTTTCAGAGTTCAAAGGTGATGGCAAAACTGAGCTTTATCTGGACTTGGTGTTCAATTGATCTGCATTATCAGTTGTTGCATGTCCTGCAACCCCTTGCACTGCTGAACCATAACATTCATAACCAGTTCCTTTTCCTCCTTAACTTCCTCTTCCATTTCTAGACTTTGTGCCTAGGCTCTGGGAAGAACCCATCTTCTATGGGACAGGAGAACTCTGGGGGAGGTGCTTAAGGACAGACAAGGTACTCCCAAGTCAAAGTCTTAGCTCCACATGTGGGGTAAATTAGGCTGACGCCTTTGGTATAAACTTCACTTATGTCCTATCTGGAGAAGCTCGTTGGAAAGTTCTGAATTAACAAACTGGGGAACTGTTACTGAGTGAGCAGCTGAAACCAGCTGAATGATAACTTCTTGCACTGAGGAAGGCCAGTCTGTGATCACGCTGCTGATAGGGTTTGTCCTGCAGCTACTTCTTGGTAATTTTAGAACCCTTCCTGCAGGGAGGTAGGGATAGGATTGAGATGTAAAAGTTCATTTTGTGCCTCTGCAGAATGGGTGGAGTTCACCCCTTATGAGGTCGGATTCTTAAAATACGGTGCCTTCATTCGTGCAGAGGATTTTGGCAGCAAGTTCTTCATGGGCCGTCTGATGAAGAAGCTCCCTGAATCCCGCATCTGTTTCATGAAAGGTGATGTGCTGCATTGCGGAGATTTGAATTGCATAAATATGTACTTTATTTTTAATATAATACAGACCCTGCATATTGCAACCAGTGCCCTGCAACATGCAGGACTGAAGCAAAGTGTACAACATGTTGTTCTCACCTCTGGCTGAATTCCTTAGACACTGGAGATGGGCTAAAAAGTACTTAGAGGAAATTTCAAATAACACTATTCTCTGTTGCTTTTGTCTTGAATGGTGACTCTCATGCCTGAAGTTTCAGGGCTGCTTAAAGAGGTTAGGTTTGTTTTGAACAAACAGCAGAGTTCCACATGGAAAACATTTGTATTTTGAAACTGGAATCTTAAAACCAAATTTGTCTATGAATGGCATGATTTTATAACAAAGAGCAACATTGTTACTGAGTTCGTTATAAAATATGGCAATTTTGAGTAG
The DNA here is from genome assembly GCF_047370975.1 of Nipponia nippon. Taxonomy (NCBI): domain Eukaryota; kingdom Metazoa; phylum Chordata; class Aves; order Pelecaniformes; family Threskiornithidae; genus Nipponia; species Nipponia nippon. Next base: position 30,202,820 of record NW_028262291.1, on the reverse strand, counting down.
TTTTCTGAACTGTTACTGATATTTTTGCAAGTTTAACAGTATTCTAAATCCTTTGTAATTTTGCTAGCATGATTAAATCAGTGAGTTTTGTCATCCTTATTTCAGTAAGGTGGGCAGCTCCCAGTAATGCATGAAAGACAGCTTTGCAGTTTTTATGCAATTCTTGTTTTAATTTTGCGTGATGTTAGAACTTTCTACCAGACCCCTTTGTATGCTGGTTCTCTGGGGTGAAGCTGTCTGCACAAGAGCCCATCTGCTCTTAAAGTCTGAACAACAGATGTGTTACATGTAAATAAGCACGACACACAACAGGACACCAAGGATACCAGTAAGAAAGGATTTACTTATGGACTGAAAAATCCATACAACCAGCAGCACCATGTGGTATTCCTTATTTGGTGTGCAAACAAGTTGTGTACCTCAATGTATGATGCAGGAGGAGTCCAGAGTCATATTGGTACAATCATGAGAAAATAGCTGGGCATAAGGACCAAAGATTGTGCTTAGCTGCACAGACACTAAATGTCAGAGCTTTAATGGCTATGATTAGAACTTTTAGTGATGTCATGAGTTAAGAAAAGAGGTGGCTGAGGAAAAAGAGGAAAAGACTCAGAAGATAACACAGGATCCAAGAGTATAAATAGGTCTGAAAAGAGAAGGACAAATTCATGGAAGGTAGTCCCACTGGTGGCTCTGAAACACAGTAGTTCAGATTCAGCCACCAGCACTAGAGGTACCAAATCCAGAACCTTGAGATGCTGGAGAGTACACCAGAGAAAGATCCCTTCATACTTTCCATTTTCTTGTGTTCTTCCACTAAGCACTCTGTGCTGACCACCAGAGGTAGGAGGTAGATTACAGAGCTAGATGAGACTACAGAGCCTTCTTCTAACATTGTGCCTCCGTTGCAGTTTTGCAATGACAGTGGTGTAGTGTGTTCATAGCCGAGGTGGCCAGGTAGCAAGCACACCCAACACATCCAGTCTGAGTTGAGCTCTGTGTTCTCACCCTCAGCACCTGAATTAGGCTGGTGACCCCAGAGCCATAGGTGTATCTTTAGGAAGGATAGAGTGGAGAGTTAAAGCAATGTTGCCATCTAGTGATACAACACGTAATGCCCTCCTGGGTTGCAATTAAAATGCACTATGAGTTACAGTGTGATAGTTTAAGGATAAAGTCAAAGTGTCATTTGCAGGGAGAGGTAAGGCCTTTTATAACAGCAATAGCTAGAGCTGGAAAGATTGGATGAGCTTATGGAGATACAAGACCCTCAGGTTTCCAGAAGAAAGGCTGGGGTGCATGAAAGCTTGTCTGCTATTTTCAACTCTGTCAGCCTAGTAAAAGATACCATCTCTCCTCATAGCTCTTACTTCAGCAAATATAGGTACCATGAAAATTCAGTTTAAGAGGTTATGGAAACATTGCTGTGTAATTACGACCAAGTTCTGGGAGGACAACAGTGTTTGGAAGACATTAAAATGCATGAGCAGAGCGTAAATCCTGGGGCTTGGGGAGCCGGAGTTATGGAGTGAGAAGGCACCAAGTGAAGACAGGAGAAATGAGAGGAGTTGCCCTCTCACAGCAGGCCTGGACAGAAGCTTCTCAAGCTGCAGGGAAATGAGGTGGTATTGGTGGAAACTGGCCAGTAATTATCTGCAAATGAACTCTGGTTGCCACCTAAGTGTAGAGCCAGAAAGCCCCTGTCTGATTTCTTAGTTATGTATTTCTAGCGTTTCTCAAGGGAGTGCCATTCTTATGTGGACTTCCTATGAAGCAGAAGACCCTTCGCTTCTTGTCCCACTTCACAAACAAGCCATGTTTAAAAGGGAATTGTATTTCTGTTACTAATTTATGGAATGCATAATTATTATATTGTGCAATTCAGCTTATTGCATCCTTTGCGATGTACAGCTTTTCCAAAGCTTTCACTGGTAGAGATTTTCAAGGCAAAGCTCAGCACTGCCTTCTCTGGCAGAGTTCCTCTCAGGGCCTGCAGCAGAGCTGTGGAGGAAGAAATACTTTTCAAGATCCAAGAAGCTTTTGGAGATTTCTGCACTGGGGAGACATTTTTAGGTGTTCTTATAAGTGGGAGGGCAAAAGTGGAAGAAGGACTATGGGGATGAGAATAACAAGGAGAGGAGTCTCACTCAAAAGAACTTGTGGCAAAAGAAATCTTACAAGGGACAGTGAAGATGTCTTATTTTAGAGGACTACTCTGAAGACTATCCCAAATTGTGCTCTAACCACTTGAATCTTGGCTGTTCAGGATCAGTGTCCAAACCTTTAACTGAGTATATGGTTGTATATGGCATACTTTGTAGACCAAACCCTTATTTTATGGGAAATGGTGTGGTTTTATTCTCTGATGACAGTTTCTTATAGATCAGAAAATGTTGGTTTGCAGTGTATCAGCAATAGCTGTATGTGACAACAAATTCCAGTTGCTAAAGGCCTGGCACGATGTTTAAAACTATTTAGGTTCGTCTTTGAGGACAGAATGTGAGCTGCCGCAAAAGGACTTCATACAGTCTTTGGTGAGAGTTTGGAAACCTTGAGGCTTTCCGATACCCCTTTCAAAATTGAAAGGTTATTTTTTTAAAGGGATGTTTTGTATTAAAATATTTTCAAAGCAGTTTCCCTGTTCTCTACTATTGCACAGGCCTGTGGAGCAATGTCTTTTCCTACAACCTCTTGGATGCCTGGCATTCATCAGATCCTACAGGAAGGTGCTCACTGAGGTGTACTCAACACAGAACTGTTGATGTCGGTTGGTTACATTTCTGTTTCTGCTTTACTTGTTGTCTTATGAATCTTTAAATGAATGTTACATTCAGATGCATATAGTGTGAAATCCTTATTAAGGCTTTTTAAGTCTTAAAACTGAGGCCAATGCTGCACTGCTTTCCTGCCCCCCCCCCCCCCCCCCCCAACGTGGCATGTTACAAGTGATATATAATTAGGTTTCCTCTCTGAATTCATTCATAGCAACATTATTTGCATTAGTCTCCTTTGGAATGAATTTATGCAAGTGATGATTTGCCACCAGATATAAACCTACTGAAGCTTTTTAACAGATCATCTTTGCCAGGGGCCTTTCAGTGAACCTACATGTTGTAACAAATATCTCAGTGCTGTGTTCTCTGTCTGCCTTGGCAGATGGTACTTTTTGTATGTTGTTGTTGAAGACTTGGATATATCAGTTATGTGGAACTCCATTTCAATTTTCTTTGATCTTGTAAACCTGCGTTCTCCTTAGAGGTGTTGGCTCTCCTTCCTGTGTCCAAATGTGGTTAGCGAGTTTGGTTTATGGGCTTTTCATCACTTTCTCCATGGAAGTGTTGCAGAACTCTGAGCTCAATAAACGCCTGTGATAGAAAGTCATTGGCCCTCTTTGCAGTCTCATGAGGTGCCATTTAGCATAACTCTTTTTCTCTGTTCTTTTCTGGGTGTCTAAGTCTCCTGACAGCATTTTTTTTCCAAAGCTGGTTTGGACTAATTTTGAAAGAAACTGGTCCAGATTCTCAGCCTACCCTGACCTTCACACAGGGAATCCGCCTATGACTTCTGTCAAGCAGTAGATCACTTTTTCCAGCTTTAGGAAGATTGTTGACACTTCGTTTTTCATGGAATATGCTTTACTGAAGATTGACTTTCTTCTTGTTCCTACTTTGACATTGATTTGATTGTATGTTGCCATGTCTTATTAGGATCTTCTTTCCTCTAGCTAATATTAGATGCCTTTTGGTATTTTAAGTATTGCAAAGAACTGTATCAAAACAACAACTTGTTCATCTCCTCTACCCTTCAGAAGGAGATGAGCCTTCCCCACCATGCAGGAGCCATGAGTTGGAGACTTACTTAGTCACCCCTGAATGTGGCATCATGGGCTTCATTCGGCAGGTCCTGTCCGAGCGGGTGATGATTTCAAAGTTCTACAACTTCCTGAAGGGATTCCAGGTGCACAATGAATACCTTCAGAGCAAAAGCTTCTATATATGGAAAGGTAAATACCCCTGAATATTAGTTTTTATCTGCTTAGGTGGTTGATGTTTTCATCAGTGAAGAGAAGGGAGAGGATGAACAGGATTTATTCTTCACTTTGGAAACAAAAATTTCAAGATAACTAGTTAAATTTCATCCAGTCAAATCAGCTCCAAGAACTCCCTTGATTCCAGGGAAGGGCAACTACTGCTCATCAGGGACTGAAGAAGAGCAGCACAAGAAGTGAAGGAGCTCTGTCTTTTTATCTTGGACAGGTCTTTCTTTTCTGTGTTAAGGTTGAGCTTCCATAGTGTGTCAGGGTCTTGGAAAGCAAAAGTGATGGGGAGAGAAGAGACATTTTTTCTTCCTTTATTAGCAAACCACAGATATATTACTTCATCAGTGAATCACTTATCATTACAAATATTTCTTTTTAGATACTGTACTAGAGAATTTCCCCAATCAGCTGACAGAAACAGCAGAGTTCATGTGCCTGGCAGACACAGCGGGATACATCGATATCAGCTACCCACCGCTCATGAGGCCAGAGAGGAAAGTGGATGTTGTCCTACACTTAAACTATTCTTCTGGATCACAGACATCGGTGCGATGACCACTCTATTTTCTTCATAATGACTGCTGTCTTTTAGCCCTTTTATCCCTCTTTAACTCCTAAGGAGTCAGAATAACTTATGTAGAAGAAACTGATTCTGGGAGAAAAGGATTCGTGGTGTACAGCTCCCATTTAGTAGATGTCTATGTCTCTCCATGATGCTGGTATACCATGGCAAATCCACTAATAACAGAAGTAGTATCAGTTTTCTACATCTTTTATTTTAATCAACCCTCTGATAGGTAAATGCTGTCTCCTAGACCTGTGTGCTCCTGGGATCTCAATATGGCTATCAAGGCTACACTCCATATGGAGTGTTTCTCTGGAACTAGTACCACCACTGATGAACTTGTTTCATTTGTCTTGTGATATCCATCTTAAAGATATTCACATGCAGTTGAATTAGAAGTAATTTGTCCAGTTGTCTTTAGAACTGTAACTGGATTTTTTTGTTTGTTTGTTTTAAATTGTGGAGAAGAATTGTCCTTTTATGCCGTATCTGCTGTTTCAAATACCATCTAACAACCTGGTCCATAATTCCAGTTACTAGGTATGGATAAGACAGAAGTTCTTGAAAACTAAAATTTTCATACGCGCCACCAGATTCAGGAATAAAAATCCTGTTTTCAAAACTGAGTTACACACCCACAAGATTAAATTAACATTTCAGTCAACATGATGTTTGCTCCCAGATGCCTACATCACTTTTCACAACCATCTTGAGGCATCTAAGGCAGAGGATTTTAAATATTTTATGCCAAGTCAACAAAACGTTTGTACCTTTGTGAATCCATATTTAAAAACCATACCATTTCTGGTTCCTGTCTGTTCTGCTCATTTCAGGATTTTCTCCAGTAAGGGGCATGTTTCTGTGTTCTAAGCGGCTAGGCCACCCTTATCTGCAGCCATGAACATCTTATTTATCTTGCAGAAAAAGGCAGAGCAGGAGGATGAGGCAGGACAACCATCAGCAGTGCAAGTTGGAGGCTGGGTTCTTGAACTGTTGTTCTGTTACTAACTAGAACTTAATATCTTGCACAAGAGACAAAGGCCAGAAGAAATACTGACGGCAAATGCTGCTCCTTCATCTTTGTGAAGGGCCTTTGTGCATTAGGAAAAGTTGGGGGGGCGGCAGAATTTCTGATCTTTTCTTTTTTTCTGTCTGAATGCAGCCTTTGGAAGAAGCCTCCAAGTACTTCCTAAAGCAGGGAATCCCATTTCCCAAAATCCACCTAAGTGAAGAAGAAAAGAAAAATCTGAAGGAGTGCTACATCTTTGAAGACGCAGAGACCCCAGAGGCACCAACAGTGGTATTTTTCCCACTGGTGAATGACACCTTCAGAAAATACAAAGAGCCTGGTAAGCCATGGGACAGAGACAGTCCTCCCACCGCCTGGCCATCCTTTGGCCGTGTTGGGATTGGAGGCGTGGTCTGGCGTGGTCTAGCGTGGTCCCCTCCCTCCCCTGCTGTGGCTCCCATGGGAGAGAAATGCAGGTGTCCGGGTAGTGAGGAGTAACATTGTGCCCCATCTGTAAAGCGGGACACGGGACCACATCTATACTCCATCAATGACCTTTCTTTATTTGTCAGGTGTAGAGCGCAGTCCCATTGAGATGGCACAGGGCAACGTGGACGTTTCCAGTGTTTTTTCCCCGTACTGCATAAACACCTTTACCTACACAGAGGAGGATTTTGACAAGCTGGTAGAACTGACCAGCTACAACATTCAGAACAACAAACACCTGATCCTTCAGGCTTTGAGTTCAGCTATAGAGCAGAAACGACAGCACAAAAAATAAATGCTGTCCTGAGTTTCAGAAAGATATCCAAATAATATTTTTTCCTGCAGAAGAATCAAGACCTGTTTGTGAATGAACATGACAGACTTGGGAAAGTACAAAGACTTGTCTCAGCCTGTGGCTCCTCTCCTCCATGTGGTGATCCCAGATAAACTGATCAAACAAAGTTAAGATTAGTCTCGTGCTTTGTTTATGTTGGATTTCACTGTGGTGAACATCTTTTTCATATACATACATGTATATGCAGTAAATCAAAGCCTAGTAAATATGGGGCTTATTGACGAGTTATTTAAATGCATGAATGTGGGACAGCAATACCAATTCTTTCAAAATTTACTGTACTAGTAGAAGTTATATGTGAAGTGAAGACAAATGAGTTACAGATATTTAATTTATTCCAAAACTAGTGCAACAGAAAAATACATAATAAATGTGGACCATTTCAAAGAAAAGAGAAAACTATATTTTCCTATAGAGTCAGCAAGAAATTTTGTTGGAAATAACATGCAAAACTAAACATAAAAGATATAGAACATCTGAGATTTCACATGGAAAATACAAATTTTCTATACTTCTGAATTTGCAAGTTTTATTACACCAGCAATATTTAGGTTTGGAAAATCCCTTGGAAGTGACTGTTCTAAACCCTGTTATGAGTCAGGATTGGCTGTTCTGGTCAGTGTGTAAGTAGTTAACCCAGGGTTGTGCTTTTCACTGAACACTCATGGTATTTAGAGGATCCAGCTCAGCATCTGCATCCCATTAATTTCAACAGGTTTAACAGTATTTCTTGTTATTATAGGATGGGATGCTGTGAGAATAAAAACATAAAAAACTGAGAGACATTCAGATTTTGTGGTAAGAAGGCAAGCTCTAAGTGCTTTCCACTGATATCCATGGCTTGTTCATGGGTAATTGCATAACTTAGTCCCTGACTGTATACAGTCAACACACAGTCTATGCAACTACTGTAAATAGCACAAGGCAATTTGTTGAAACTGCTTAATTTTGAGATGAAGACCAAAATAATTATTTGCTTTATGAAGGATTTTAATAATACAAATACTCTGTAAACCTGTTTCATTACAACAGAGATGCTAACCTAAAAAAAGATATAATGCTTCAGTCAGTATCAGCTGTCCTTAATTACTTCAGATTTAAATGAAACACAGTAACTTGTCTGTGCTGAAGTAACATGTATTGGCACACACAGAGCTATGCATAATGCAGTCATAGCCAAAACAGAAAATAAATCCTTAATTCAAAATTAAATTTGAACCTCTAAAAGGCTGAAAATTTCTCTTCCCTCTTGCTATCATCATTTGTCTCTCTCTCTTCCTTCAAGCGTTCCTTGATGGCTTTAAGCCTTTGTCGTCTTTAGTCTCCCACACTGACTTCCAATGACCTCAGGCCCCTCAGGGATGGTGTGTTCTTGCCTCAGCTGCTTTTCCAGGCCCTCACACCTCCATCCAGTTTGAAGCCCTGGTTCAAATCTCCAGTGTGCTGCAATGGCTGTTTACTTGCCAGTGCTCATCAAGGGCTCCTCTTTGTGATCTCTGCTGCTGAGTCACGCAGTGCCTTTTGGCATTGCCTCTCCTCTGCCCCAGCTGTAACTCTCTCTCAGCCTTCCCTGTTTATCATTATGGCAAACCCATTTGGGGTGACACATACATTTGCTACTTCTCCCACCCGACCATCTTCCAGCTGGGGTTTCGGGCATCTTCAAGAGCTGCCGTCCAAGGCTGTCAATGACACCAAGTTTCAAGAACCCTGCCTTTCTCTCCCCATCCCTGCCCTTAACTGTATCACTTTGCTTCCCTTGCTGTCTTTTTGTTTGTTAGTTTCTTTTTAACAGTGGGAAGACCCATTTATTCCAGGCGTGCCACTAAGGCATCCCTTGCTCTGCTGTACGCTCTAGGGGCTGAGCCTGTCCCACCTGCTGGCGGTCTGGCCAGGCCCACATGATAGCTCCTAGTGGTGCTTTCAGCATGGGTAAAGCTCTTGGACAAGAACTGGATCTTGTCAATTCTCCCCTTGCAATCCTCAGACATCCATGACTTTCTTCTTTTAGATACACCCACAGCCACCTGAGTCCCACAGCAAGGTCCTTGCTGTGAGTCTGAAAACACCTATATGTCCTGTGTTACTGTAGACCCTGGAAAAGGTCTGGCTTAATCCTCCATCCAGCCATCCTTCTCCTGGGGCACTGGGGGCCTTCACTCATAGGTATTGTAGCAATCCCACACGTAATGTTCTTGAGGAGGGGAAGGACATCAGCCCTATCATGCCATCTGCAGTTGGTTTCTTCCTCTCTGAGATATTGTAGAGGTGTCTCCAGGTGACTGCTCCGCAACAATGGCCTGTTCTGAATCCTATCTAGTCAGCACTCCTGGTCCATGTTTAGTAGAGGTGCTTTTTTTGTGACTTAGGGGGTTGGTTAATTTGTTGGGCTCAGCTTGCTTTTTATCATTAAATTTATTAATTAGTTGCACAGAACACTTGCAGAAGATCCTGGTCATCAGTTCTTGCAGGCCAGCATGGAGGCTTTGTGTGGCTTTGTCTTCTGGCGTTTTTTGTTCTGGTTCAGCTGCTAATGGGGTGTGTTGCACATGCTCAGCCTCTGGGCTGTGCTGAGGCATTGAAAGAATGTAGGTAACAGCTGCAGATGTGGGCATTTAAAAGCCCTTTTGGTTTTGCAGGTTGGGAGTGTCCATTTTTACAGGAAATAGGAGTAATTTCATGGAATTATCTGTTCAAGGGAGGAAACAAACTAGGGGGGGAGAAGCATTGCAAAAATCCAGGCCCACGCTGTATCACAATATTGGCACTGACAGGAGTTAGCATAATTTTTCCTAAATGTTTTAAAAGACAGAACTCTTGGTAGCTGTGGTAACAGGAACTACAAACACTAACATGGTGACCTCCTTAATTGTAATGAATATGTTCTGCATTTTTTCCGTGTCTTGCTTTTCCTTCTTACCTATTCATTATCTGTAGGTAAGTGAAGGGATTAGCATGCAATTGCACCTTTGCCTCAGCCCTTCTGATTATCACAAAGGTGCATCGAGAACTGGGCAGCTTGGTGAGGTGAGTCAGCCTGTAGGAACCTAAGAAAAGCAGCAGTGGGGTTTTTGAACCCTCTGCGAGGCATGTGAGTACTGAGACAGTCCTGTCGGGTGAGTGCCGTTGAGGAAGCAGAAGTTAATGGGATGGTTGGCAGCACCATTTTACACTGTTCTGTAGCCCAAAGAGTGATCAAACAGAAGATTACTGCAAACAGTTTGAGTGAAGCGAGCTATTCATTTGTGAGACTACAGGTTGCACCACATGAATGACGGGAAATGCGTCTGCCACAGCGGATACAGGAGAATGTGGGTGGTAGAGGAGGACTTCCGTCTGAGAAACCCTGTACCAAAACCTGTTCACATGTAAAACTCTGCTGGGTATGTGCAATATCCCACTGTCTTACTAGATTGATAATGCTGCAGGGGAGGCCATCAGGGCCTCATTTCCAGCAGGGCTGGTTTCCTCATGCCCTGATCATGGTATGCTGGTCAACAGGTAGCAATGGGTGAGAGCTGTGTGTCTTTCATGCCATTGAACTTTTATACCTTTAAGCTCCTCCTGAAAGTCTGTCCCTTGCAAGGTTCCCACTGTAGCCCAGCACACCTGCAGCATAAAGCACTTCCCCAGCACTCCTCCCACCCCACCAGCTCTTGATATCAAAACTCTGGGATGTCTTGTCATGTCTCCAGTTTCTTCCTCCTTGGGTCCTGAGGTCTCCTTTGCACTCCCTTCAGCCCACTATTGCTTATCCCCTTTTCTCCATGCAGTTTGGTGTATCACCCAGCTGTCATGGCCTGATCCCAGCTGCCCTAATGCTTGTGGTATTCATGCTTGTTCCAAATACGACCACACCACCATCATTCAGAACTGAAGCTTCTGGAGTTACCACTGCAGTATGGTGGAGACATGTGAGACAAAGGGGAAAGATTAAGAAAAGAGATGGTATAAAAAGCAAGGGAGGGAGGAAGGGGAGAAGGAAAAAAAAATTTGTATAATACCCAAATAAAAGTGAAAAAGGGAATTATAGTTATGTGGTATTGAGATGGACCAAGGAAGGAAACGAATATTTCGGAAAGCCAAGAAGTCAGTGGGAAAGAGAAGATGGCAGGGAATGGAAAAAAGAAAGAGGAAATCAGGAACAAAAAGGTGGTGGAGACAAACATTTAAGATGGAAATAAAGGTATATCCCTCCTCTAGTTTCTTCAAAGCAGTCTTGATAGACTGTTCCATTAAAAAGAAGAGCAACTGAAAAAACCTAATCCAGAAAACGTAATGGCATTAAATCCTACTGCCGAGATTCTGAACGCTATGGGCTTGCAGATGCCTGATATGCATACTATGACTGTGTATTGGATTTGCATGGCAAGGGTTTGGTAGTGGGGGGCTACAGTGGTGGCTTCTGTGAGAAGCTGCTAGAAGCTTCTATGTCCAATAAAGCCAATGTCAGCCGGCTCCAAGACGGACCCGCCACTGGCCAAGGCCGAGCCCATCAGCGACGGTGGTAGCACCACTGTGATAACATGTTGGGGGGGGGGGGGGGGGGAGGAAACTGCACAACTGCAGCCAGAGAGAGGAGTGGGAATATGTGAGAGAAACAACTCTGCAGACACCAAGGTCAGTGAAGAAAGAGGGGGAGGAGGTGCTCCAGGCGCCAGAGCAGAGATTCCCCTGCAGCCCGTGGTGAAGACCATGGTGAGGCAGGCTGTCCCCCTGCAGCCCATGGAGATTAATGGTGGAGCAGACATCCACCTGCAGCCCACGGAGGACACCACACCAGAGCAGGTGGATGCCTGAAGGAGGCTATGACCATGTGAAGAGCCCATGTTGAAGCAGGCTCCTGGCAGGACCTGTGGTCCCATGGAGACAGAGGAGCCCACTCTGGAGCAGGTTTGCTGGCAGGACTTGTGACCCCGTGGGGGACCCACACTGGAGCAGTCCGTTCCTGAAGGACTGCACCCCATGGAAGGGACCCATGCTGGAGCAGTTTGTGAAGAACTGTAGCCCATGGGAATGACCCATGTTGGAGAAGTTCGTGGAGGACTGTCCCCCATGGGAGGGACCGCACACTGGAGCTGGGGAAGAGTGTGAGGAGTCCTTCCCCTGAGGAGGAAGGAGTGGCAGAGACAACATGTGATGAACTGATTGCAACCCCCATTCCCTGTCCCCCTGCACCACTCCGTGGGGAGGAAGTACAGAAATTGGGAGTAAAGTTAAGCCCAAGAAGAAGGGATGGGTGGGGGAAAGGTGTTTTAAGATTTGGTTTTATTTTGGATTACCCCACTCTGATTTGATTGGTAATAAATTAAGCTGATTTCCCCAAGTCGAGCCCATGACAGTAATTGGTGAATGATGTCTCCCTGTCCTTATCTCGACCCATGAACTTTCCCTTATATTTTCTCTCCTATGTCCAGTTGAGGAGGGGAAGTGATAGAGTGGCTTTGGTGGGCACCTGGAGTCCAGCCAGGGTCAACTCACCTCAGAGTGCTTTCTAGCTCCCAGCTCTCTCTTTTTTTCTCTGCCCTTAAACATTGGGAAAAGACAGTCCCTCGGTCCCTAGCAGTACAACTTTTCCTGCCAGCTGCTGCTTATTGCACCCTTCTCTCTCTCAACTAATAACCTGTAAATTAGTTGTAAATACATGAAATGTTTGCTTCCCTCCTATTTCCTTTCTCCTGTTGAGGTAATGGAGCATCCTTAGAGGCTGATAACTATCAGGTAAGAGGCTGCAAGTTTCTACATATATTAATATGCACTTTTAAATCTTGAGTAATTGATAGTTATTTCTTTAATTTTGCAATTTCTGCTACTCTGCTGGCTGGCATCCAAAATTTTTCCAACCAGTCTTGAAATCAAACCATGCTCCAAATTCCTCCTTGAGCTGCAGTTGTTTTGGTTTGGTATCTGCTTTGTAAACATATGATGTAGTTTATTTTTGAGATTTAACAGATGATATGATATCCTAGAATTTGTTACAGATTAAATGTTTTGGTCCTATGTGCAGAAAAGTATTCAGAAAATCCTTCATAGACCCTTAAAAAAATACCCTTTCGAGTCACTCAAGCTCTGATCCATGACTGCTGCTCATACAGGAGCTGATGGCCTGTAACCCACAGCTGGTTTGGGGCATGGGAGGAAGCACCGTACTGGTCATACTGCCCTCCTGCTGGTTTCCAGCTCATGAGAAGATGATAAACTTGCATGTAGTCTGCAGATATGTGTAGAGTGAACAGTGATTCAGAAAACTTTGGGAACCACTCTTCTAGTTTACTGTACTCCTGGGAAAGCTTCTCCAAGTACAGAAAACATTTCACAGTGAGACAACTCCAGGCACAGAGAACTTTCTCGCTGTACAGGTAACCATTGAGGACTGCACATTTGCAACATGCATAAAATCTGAGAGACATAAAACGGAGCATAAATCTCCACTTCAATTAGGCTGCTCTAAGACCGGTATGGTAAGTGTTGGTCTTTATCCAGTGCATCAGTAACTGTAACATGAAAGAAACATAGACAAGCATTTAACTGTGAGTGCAGTGATGTAAAAAGTCATTAATGATGCCAGTCTTTCTACTGGGAAAGTAATAACTTTCTGTATCAATCAGAGCTGTGTACTAGTTACATGCTGGATGCATACAATACATGTAATGGATATAAAGTGCCGTACTTTTCTCAGTATGATCATCATGTCCTAACAGGAATATGTTCTAGTACTTTTAAACTCTTTGGTTAAAGACTTGCTTTAAAATTAATTTTCCAGAAGATTCTTTCTTTTACCTGTGACAGAGGTAAGACAACAGAGAGCAGTAGTGCCCCTGCCTCCTGTGAGTTTCCTCTCCTGCTCCGCATCTCCTTCCTTCACTAACTGCACAAGTGATGGTGTAAGACACCACTCCTCCTGCAGGAAGAGGACGTAGCAGAGCCAGAATGCCCGTCTGACTCTGCTCTCCAATGCTGGTTTTTGTATAGAAGTATCTATATGTCTCAGAGCAGTGAGGCAGTCACAGGCAGTCCTGGTTGTGTTTCTAGCTTGCCAGAATAACCCCAGGCTAATTTTGCCTGGCCTGTTCAAAGGCTAGGCAAGCATATACTGTTGCAAGGCATTTAGGGGGACACTGACTATCAGCAGTTTCGGTCCAGTCCAAGACAACGATAAAACAAATCACAAAGCTATATTTGAACATGTTGAAAAATGTTAACTTTGTCATGGAGCTCCATTTCTCCACAGCCTATCTCTGCAGTCAGATGTAATACAGGTACCTTTCCCAAGTGATTGATACTTCTACAAACAGGGTTGTAGTGTGAATAAGAAACCTAAGTATTAGAGGGAGTGTGAGGTCTAGCAAGCACTAAAGGACAAGAGTAGTGTGCTGTTTGCTGCCAGGGCAACTACAGTTGGATCTTTGAAGCAGGTAGGTTATTTTGTTTCATCTATCCTTAAATTACTGAAATATGAAATGTAAAGAAATAATCATTCCACTTGGAGCCTCTGCTTTTCATTCTATAAATTAAGACCATCCAGCTTTATACATTCAGATTTTAAATTAGGTAACACTAGGTCAGTTGTTAATGAGAGCCTCAGAGTTTTCTTTCTTTATGGCGTTCCCTGTGGACTCACTCAGGTGGGAGCTGAAGGCCATACAGATCATTCCAGATGGCCAAGCATGCATATAATGGGGAATTAACTCCGCAGACGTGGAAGTCTGTATACAGAACCTGCCTGTTCTTCTCCACGGGTTTCCTTGAGGACAGGGAATCTCAACTTTCTTAAGATTTGTCACCTTTAGAAGAGTTTCTAGGTGAACATCACCACATACGCTAATGGTCCTCTGAACTAATCAGCCTTGGGAAAACTGGCCTGGTCTAATAACAAGTATACCGGTATTTTTAGTGTCCCATGGCAGGTCTTCCAAGGTCAGACAGGTCTTTTTTTCTGGTGAGGCTAAAAAAAAAGATGAATGATTGTTCTCTGAATTAAGCTGCAAGAGGAGTTCTCCAGGATGCAGCTCAGAGAGGCCGTGAACTGAGGCCAAAAATGCTCTTGTACTTCAAGTGTGGGCAGAGCTATTTTTCATGCTGGAAATGCAGATGCTATGACACAGTGTACTGTTACTGGAGCTGCTACTTTGTTATTCATTTGTTTTCCTGTGTTTGAAGATGATAATTTCCGCTGGGTATGCCTGGAGATGTTCATGTGCTCTTTTGTTCATGCCCTTTGATTGAACAAAATCTCTGTAAAGTAAAACTAATAAGACTAAACCACTGGATACTATATTCCATTCATCTTGACATGAGTTTCCTGGAGTTGCCATGTAAAGTTCATTTGCCTTTCTCTGGAAAATGCATGAAAGCGTAACTCTTATCTGCTTTGCACAGCTATTATATATTTCCTTGCTCTTTTTGTCAAATTTAAGGTATTGCCAGGTGCAGTAGTAGTCCTGGGTAATGCTTGTAGCCATAGGCATTGAGCTCAAGATCTCTGCTAACCCTTGCAAATGTCCCCCTCCTTCTCCCCTGCCATCCTATCACACACAATCTGGTACTGTTACTCCATGCCTCTCACTCACCTCCCCTACCTACTGATCACCTCTGCAAACCAAAGATCCAGCCCTGTGCCCATGCCTTGGCCTTGTTCCTCTGGGAAGAACAAACTGGAGCAGCCTAGGAGGAGCTGGAAGCTGCTGGTCCCTGCAATAACCTGTTAGGTGTGTGTGGGGGTGGCCATTTCCAGGGGGACTGCTGCGTAGTGCAGGGCAGCACCTCTTTGCAGGCAGCGAGTTCGGGTCCCCCTGCCTATATGGAGGCTTTGACCAAAGTGGACAAGTGTGTGTCTGCACACAGGCAGGTCACTGGTAGTTATTTACACACGGAGGTTTTTTCCAGGGCTTAGTTTCCCCCACACAGGAGCTGCCATCGCTCTCTGCTCAGTCCCCGTGCCACAGATGGGGAAGAGCTGAGTTTGAAGGAGCAGGCTCCAGTGGTGGTGCCCTCTGTGCTTCTCTGCTTGACTGGATGGCCTGGGACTCTGCTCACCACAGAAAAAGGGTGGCAGCATTGTAGGACCCAAGGAGCAAGCACAGGCTGGGAGAGGTTCCCAGCCAGAGGAAGGTACCGCATCCCTTTTGGCTGTTGTGCTTGCCCCATAAGATCCTTCCCTGGAGCAGTCATCCTTGGCGCTCCACTGTCTTCGGCAATGGGAGGGGAGTCCTTTACTTATAGAGATGAGATGGGTGGGGCCTCAGGTCATTTTATAAAATAACTTGTCATTGACTCCTACAGGAGTAAATCCTGCAAACATGTCTCAGGAAGTGCTGCCCGTGAAGGTGCCAGAAACACTCTATTACCTGAATCCAGGGAAGGCCATGATGCCATCAAATGCAAAAGCACTACAGGTAAGAAAATGGCTTTAAAAGTTTGCTTAAGGTCCACTGCATTTGACATGCATTTGACAGAAAACAAAATCCTGCTTTGTGAGTGTGCTTATATACAAGCTACTGTACAAACTTACTGTCTGATGGGACTAGGTGGCAATGTCTCTGCCTGAAGGAGTTTAAGATGAAATGTTCTCTGTGTGGCTATCAGTGGCAAAAGTCCTTCAGACTCCACTGGAGCCAAAGATCTCAGCTTCATAGGCAAAATGAGAGAAGTCAGCATAGCAAGGGGACAGAAAAAGAAGATAAAGTGGAAAAAATAAACAGGGAAGGAAACCATTTTTAGGGGACTGAATTGTCAGCCTGAATCCAGACCCATACTTAAAAAATCCTTTTTCTTCCATAATTAAATGCTACTTTTATTAAATAATAATATTTCTGTATCAATAGCAAAATTTTGACATGTGTATTAATGTGATAACCCCATTTTTTGTTATTGGAAAAGGGATAAGGACAGGATAGAGAATAGGGATAGGGAACTGAATTTTATTTCCACATTCTCATTTTTGTTCTGAATTTTCCATTTTGCTTTGCATTCTCTGGGTCATGTCAAGATTTGCATTTAATTTTAACTGTGGTATGTTATAGATTGTTCTGTGTGCTGTTTGACTGGACAAAGGCATATTGCTTCAGGAAGTACTCTGGAAACAGAAACATAATACTTTCGACATTTTTTATAGGAACTGTCCTTTAATGGTGTTTTTCTACAAAGCATTTCAAAAGGGGCACCCTACATTGTAGAAGTATTTTGGAACTTCTATTTCCTGAAAAAAATTTAAATGTTAGATTTAAAATTTTGCAATTGCAACATGTTTCATGCTCTGGGTTCAAACACGGAGAAGAGATTCTGGGATTTTTTAAACCGAGATTTAATGCTCCTGAAAGAAGAAGCAGCTTGCGAAAAGATCACATTTGACACAAAAATCAAACCTTTATTCACAGAATAAATGCAGAGGCAGCTTTTGGATATCTCACAGCTGAAATGCCTCTTCCTTCATTGAAAGGGTACCCATGGCATGAATTTTGTACCAGTGTGTGCCAAACAGCGCGGTGGTTTGTTCATTATGCAGAGCACTGTAACATAGCTGGGTGTAACCAACAGCTGTTCTAATTGGGGTTTCAGCATAAGTTATTTCAAGTAGGAATTAATTATCTACCCTGATAATGCTGCTGTTGTTGTTTTAATGTTATCATTTATAATTTCTTTCTTTCTTTCTTTCTTCAGGATGAAGACTCAGACATCGATTCTTTGGGAGATGGTGAACCGCAAGAAGAAAATGAAGAAAGTACTGTACCAGACAAAGGTGATTTCAAGGTATTATGAACAAGAGAATTTTGAACCAAAGAGGGCTGAGGGTTTGGTTTTGCTCAAAAGGAGAGAAGGCTCAGGTAGATAAATAATGATGGCATTTGAAGTGTTACAAGGGAAACGTCCTTAAGTTTATTGTTTGGGTCATTTTATTCCACTTATATTTGTGATTTTCAGAATTTCTTGTTGTATTTCTCTGTTATGTTTTATTGGGAGCATGCAGAATATCTACTGTTTTAATCCCTCGCTTACTTGTACAAGAAATCCATTGGTGAGCTTTCTGTTCCACAATGCTTTTTGTAACTGAAAGGGCCAAAAGTAACAGTGATGCATGTTCTGCTGTGATGGCTTTGGCAGTGCAATCTCTATCTTAACAATTTATGGAGGACTCCTGGATTATTGAACCCTGATTTTTCACCACTTCTGTGCTCCATCAGAAAAAATCTATAATGGGATTCTGTGAAAGGAGTGATGTTTGAATGTGCTAGAGCTATTTCTCTTGTTTGAAGATCAGTAGTAGGTTTATTTTTGTTAGAAATTACTGATTTTGATAGGGGTTC
Source organism: Nipponia nippon (assembly GCF_047370975.1). NCBI lineage: Eukaryota > Metazoa > Chordata > Aves > Pelecaniformes > Threskiornithidae > Nipponia > Nipponia nippon. The sequence goes on along the minus strand of NW_028262291.1, from coordinate 30,185,063 downwards.
TCGTTCTGCTACTTTGCTATCTGTGCAGTAAGTACAAGCATTGTTTCCTGTGAGGATTAGAGAAGTTGAAATGTGACTCGCATAACAATGTTGTCCCAAGACTGGCTTCTGAGCCAGATAATTCTATGGAAATTTGCATTATAATCCATGCAGAAAACTTATGCTGAGACAAAATGAAGCTGAAAATGAGCTTTATCTGGAAGTTGAAGTAATACTGTAAACAGGCAGACAGGTGAGCTTTTTGATAAGCTAGTTACCAGATAGTCCTGGTACAATTTAGGCACCGAGAAATTAAAACAAATTCTTATTCGCATTCAGAGTATTTTTACTTTTTCACATACACTTTGCAAAGTTTAGCTTTTGTGTTTGCCCAGTATTAGGATTTTTATTAAAAAACAAACAAACAAACAAACAAACTGTGGCATTAAAAGATTATACTGTATTTTCTCAGGGTATATTCAATCAGCCTTGGGTCTTTGTGGCATTTCATCTTGCAAATATTTAGCTTATAATGTCTGGTATCTCCAGCCTGTGGAGATACCGAAATTCTGGACCATGTATAGGATGAAGAACTTTGTAGATACTAAAAACAGGCCAAAAACCTGTTGATCAGACTTGATTGAAATTGATCAGTCTTTGCAGTAACATTTGCTCCTTACAAGGGGTAAGGAACCCAAAATCATGATGAGGGAAAGCAAAGAGATTTGAATGCCTGGGTTATAGTTACCTATGATAATTACGCATATAACAGGTAACTTCTTGTCTCCATTTCTTATTCCCACACAGCGATGTGTTTGTTTTTCCATTATCTGCTCAGGATATAGGCTTAGATCAAAGACATTTAAGGGTCATGAAATTTTGAGGGAGCAGGGATGATGGTCGTGGACCAGAAGAATCATCTTCTGTGTAGGGAACCATAACCTTCTTCTAGACCACTATATTGCCCCTGTCTCTCACTGAAGGATTATTTTTCACATTTCAAAATTCATGACAATCCATTGGTGATGGACTAAGTTGTTGTTCTTGCATCTGGCTACATAGTCACTGTTTTTTTTCTTCTATGATCAGAACATAGCACTCTTTCCTATGCACTTGCATGATCGTGACTTGATTGCTGCAGCATATCATGTGTTTATGTGAAGAACACATACACGCTCTTATCTTCTGCTCAGTTTTTCTCAAAGGTAAATTTTTCATCACTGAAACTACCAGAAGACTTAAATATGAGGGTCTCTGCCTGCTAAAAGGGATCATCTGTTAGAAACATACCACAGCATATCCCAGCAACTGCATGTGCCTTTACGCCAACTTGTTGATTTTTATCTGCATTAAGAAATATATATTATTCACGCCTTGACTGGTACTTTGCCCCATGCTAAAGCAGCAGGCAGAGCCAGCTCTGGTATTTCAGACATCAGTGCTTATATTAAAATATTTAAGGATTGCAGCAGGTCTCATACAATAATTAATGTGAGGGAAGGGGAGGGGATAAATTGGATGCATAGTTCTAAATTCAGCATGAGCAATGTCTTAACAAGGCTAAGATGCTTTATACCTCAGGTCAAGTGGTACCTCATTTCCCTGCCAGGCAAGGGCTCCTTGTTCTTGCAGCGTTTGCGCAGCTGTGAGAACAGCAGCCCTTTAACAGAAGAGGGGCAGGTTAAACTCTCAGCCTTGTGCAAAGCAGGAGCTCTGGCTTCTGCTGGGTTTTGGAAGCTGCAAGTGGCTCCTGAGATCATGGGAAGAGTGCGGACCTGCCACACTGCATGGTGAGGTTAGGAGGAGGTTGCAGCTGCTGCCTCTGATAAAGGTGGGACTCCACCATGTGAACCAAGAGCTGAGGCAGGAGGGCTGGGTCCCTACTGGTGCTGCACATGGGGTCCCTGTCTCCCACAAGGGCAAATGCCTGCTCTCAGGAGCACCTCCAGCCCCAGGCTCAGCAGCAACTGAGGAGGAGGCAACAACCCCTGAGCCACCCCCAGCCCGAGGTGCTTGCAGGAGCGTGGCACCAGCAGTGGCTCTGCTCAGCTGCAGAAGCTGTTCTGAGCCCAGGTGCCTCCCATGCCACCCTGAGTGATGGTATGGGGATGCCTAAAACACAGATTACTGAAATGATGTGCTCCAGCATGCCTCCCACTTCAAAAATAAACCTTGCAAAGCCAAAGGATGCCACTTCCCATCATAACTTTGAAATATGATTTGTCTTATCCATATTTGACATAAAAAATGTAAAACATCTGTGTCTGATGCAGACCTCTAGATTCCCCTGAGAATCAGCAGTCAGAAACAGAGATTTTCAGGGTGTGATGCACACCCTGTGGTAATGTCTACCTTAGGATGAGACTCCAGAAATGCCTAACAGCTGTCAGATGTAAACACCTATTTTACAGCTATCTGGAATCAGGTGTGATGAGTCTCAACCCTCAGATGGTTAATGCTCAGTCTAGTTTCTTTCTCTTTTATTTGTTCTGGTTGGAAAGGGCAAAGCAGTATAAGAGTGCTCTGTCTTTTCACGGATGGACTACACTGGCTACAGTTCTACATATATATTCAAATAATTTTGAACATGCAGCTGAATGCTCTATGTTTTCAAATGGACCTATTTTTCAAAATCAGAAAAAATCTGGCTGTTAAACATCTGAAAACACTGAAAGATGGAGGACAATGTTAACAGTACTGAAACGGCTATGCAACTAGCTTGAGTTACCAGTCAAATAATAAATCTCTGCAGAAGCTGGGATCACTGTGGACTGAGGATGTTGTGTTGATCAATATTTGAAGTTCTGCTTTTTGGAAATGTGTTTCAAGCACATTATCAAGTGCACAGTCTTATTCCTCAGAAGTGTTCGGAGTCCTATGATGGATATATGTATGAGGAAGCAATGATCTGAAGGACACAATTCTTGTGGCCTTGCATATACCCATCATGCTCCTGTGGGCACAGATAAATTTTCCCTGCTGAAACCAGGGTTACTGTGACCATATGCATGGAAGGGGTGTTTCCATCCAGCTGTGTGAGTTTTTAATTCACCGATACCCAACCAAGACTTCTGCTAATGCTGGTGAAAAGGTGGTCTGATTAGAAGAAGTTATGTTACTAATAAAAAACATGAAACACACGGGTTGTAAAAAACAGCCGGTGGCAGCAGTGATCCTCAGCACCCTCCCAGCCCCTGTGCAGCCCTGCAACCATTGATGGAAGTGCCACAGCCCCAGCGCCTGGAGGAGGTGAAGGAAGGAAGCAATTAGAGTGACTGCTTTTCCGGCTTGGAGCCCAGGTTTGTCCAGAATGAGGAAGAGCTTCAGAGACATGGCGAAACACAGCAGCCGACTGCGCTCAGCCCAGGCAGCGTGCCACAGTGGGGTCCCCTGGCACATCCCACAGCAGTGGGAGATAGGCTCCAGCAGGCTGGGGCAGGGCTTGGCTGAGTGATGTTCACAGCCTGAAGCATCCCGATTACAAATGTAAAAAACTTGAGGATGCACATTCTCTAAGAAGACCTGACTCTCAGACAGCTCAGGATAGGCACTTCTTCACACACTACCAGCTCTATATACATCGTAAGCAGCAAGGTATTTTAGTTCTTTTGATTTGGTCCCTGGCTACCATCTAGTTAAATTAGCACCTGGAGTTGAAGAAAGGAGTGCCCTGGTGACATCCTGTGAGTGATTTCATCTCAGCAGAATGCTTCACCGGGCCAGGAATGCAGGAGGACCTTAGTCAAGGCAGGGAAGCTATCTTTGCCAGGAAAGGCTGCTGTGCCAGCAGATGACATAGAAACGGATAGAGGCATTATTATTGGGTGACTGCAGGAAAAATGTGTGGGTGGAGAGGAAGCTCTTTTCATGGTTTTCATAGATAACACAAAATTTTTCAGGTTGGCCTGTAGAAATGGCCTTTTTCAACTGTTGAAAAAGTAAATTGATTGTCCTCAAGGTATTTTTAAATCTCATCTGATCTTTGCAGGATGGCTTGTGGAACAGCATGCAGTGCAGTTGCACTGAAATAGGTAATAACACCAGCACAATGTGGCACATAATTTTCTCTGCTTCCTCATCACAAGTTTTCATCCAGCATGGCAAAGGTAGCCTCCTCACCAGACCACATTTCATGTAGAAAAGCAATAGCTGAGCACCTGCTTGGAGGACAGCTGCTTTTTGGTGATGATACAGTTTTCACACACACTGAAGATGAATTTCAGGATCTCTTCATTAGCATTTTTCTGTTAGTTTATGATTGTTTTGGAATAAATACCAATCTAAAAAGGGCAACAATCAAGACCGAGAATGTGTTGGTTGCCCCTGGAGGTTCAAGAGTAAATTCTCCTCTCTGGATCAGTGGTGTAGGATGACTGCTCTCTGTTTTGGGAAGGCAGCTACAATATTCTGACAACTGATTGAACATCTATGGTAAAACAAGGAGCTAACACTGAAAACCAAAATATGCCTTGACCCAGCGTACATTTGACTGTACTGTTGTGGAATTGTGAGACTGGGGTAATCTACTGTAGGGATGGTGCAGTGGTGAATGTCTGTACCACTGATATCGCAAGCTGGGAAGATGCTACTAGCAATAGGCCATGCTGGAAGAGTCTGTTAGAAGAAGAAGCCTAGAGGCTGAAGAAAGGTACTGAGAGAAAAGCAAGTAAAAAAAAGGTAAAGAAGAATAGCTATCCTCTGGTCTCATGGACTCTTGTCTCATTAAGGAGTATTGTCATTTTGGAGCTCCACAGCCACTTGTGATGTGACAGGATGTATTATACAGCTAAACTAGTGGAGTAATTTACAGCAGTGCTTCTCAAGATGCATGCCAGACATACCTACATCTGAATATAAGCGTGACTTTAAAGAGGGCTGGGATAGACCTAGGAAAGCACAAATCTGCCAGGAATGCAGACAGCCTGCATACCCAGAGTGCTCAGGACAGAGAAATTTCTGTGTTCAAATTCTTACTCACCCAGGTGGGAGAAAGTTGGAATCATTCACGTGACAGAGGAATCCTTTACTTCCACCAATGTAGTAACTTTGTGTCAAGTATCATACCATGTTATTCTTTTTTATGGGAAGTGGTGGAAAATTGGAAGAAGAGACTATGAGGTCTGCTCTACGTTTGATGGAGCTGTTGTTTGGAAAATCCCAGTAAAACTTTGTTTGCCTGGGAGTACAGAGAAACTAGCAGTGTACACCCTGCTCGTGCACTGGCATCGCAGTGTGCTATATTGCATGCCGGTGTGTTATACGTGTGTGTGCATGAAGCACACATGAACACAATTTGAGAAGCACTGAATGGAAGACAAGCCAACAGACTGACAAGCAGTGAAACAGTCACAGAATGACCACATCAGTATTGATTTTATCAAAAGCAAAGCTACAATGTGACAGTGTTAAATGGTTGTTGTAATATGTCCTTGTTAGCCCCAGGGCAGGACACTGCTAGGGGTCTTCTACCACTCAAGGCTGTGGTGGAAACCTCTCTGTATGTGGAACTTCATGACAAAGCAGCAGCCTTTTTTTTGTTAAAGAGATCATAATAGGTTTTAAGTAAAGGGAATAACAGAACTTCTGTCCTTTGCTTTATGCATGCATAGCTGCTCTTTTCTTTGTATAACTAGACCCTAGTACATCATGTTATGGTTGTCACTGTTGCTATTTAAATACATTTCTTTTGTTTTTTATGTTACTGGAATTAATTAAAACAGTAAATCCTCCTGGGAGCAGTAGAACTAGTGAGGCCTGATCACTGGGTGATTTCTGCTCTCCTTCTTGTCTTCTCTACGGCCACCGGCACGTGCTGAGGCTGCCAGGACAGCTAATGCCTGGCTGCTGCCTCTTCCTCAGGTAACTGGCTGGTAGTATCTGCCTCTCCCCCAGGGCAACCACAGATCCTGATTTCTGTAGCTTCTGTGAAGACACTGATTTTTTTTTTGTGACACTTCGGTAAGTCTTTTTGTGAAACCTGTGTCTCTCAAAATTGATTTCCCCACACCAGATGGGGAAATTTGACTTACACATTAGAAAATCGTTACATGGGAACCAGGAGACAGGTTATCAGATGGCAGAAATGGTGTAATAATCATTAAAAAAACTCCAACCCACTGCACTTCCTTAATGTCTCCTAATTAAGAATCTCAAACTGCTTTGCAAATATTGAATCCATCGGTTCTCACTCAAGTAATGTCATTTGCCTGAGGAAGCATAGCTGGAGTTGATCCAGGAGCTGGCAGAGCCTTGCACAATCTCCCGAGATAAATGGCTGCAAGAATTGCCCCATGCTTATGCAGATCATACCAAACAATGAGTTTCTGCCTTCTAGGGCATATGCTAAGGTGCCCAGGCTCATTCCTAACACGTGAGTGTAGTGATCCATCTTTGCTAATTACCCAGCTGAGAAGAAGGGTTAATTAACTGGGTGGAGAACTGTATTAATATGGCTATGCTGTTTCTGAAATGTGAACCAGTGTTCTTGCATGGGGTAGTTCTGAGGACATACCCCTCCATCAGTTGTTGTTTGCAAATTTTGCAGCTTCTGTTAGGCTTTTTCTTCTTTGAGAACACTTGAAATAGAAGGTAGATGGACTGCTGAGGGTGAATTTTATTAAGAAGTACTAAAAAAAGAAGAAAACAAAGAATTCTTGAGGCACATATAGGAGGGGCAAAAGCAGAAACCCTCTTTAAGATCTCAGCAAAAACTTTTTAACATAACATGATGTGTTAGGAGAGAAAAGAGAGGATTTTAAACACAAATTGAAAAAGTAATTTCTTGTGACAAAGAAGGCCTAATTGTCTTCCCATCTGAAAATAAGGTTCTTTTTGCTCTGTTCTGCTAAAAAAAATTGGCAACATTACACGTATTGTTTTAAGTGAGATTCTTCCAGCTTCTCTTTATCTGCCTTAACATCTATTTTGTCTGCTTGTTTATAGTCATTGTAGGAAGTCTCTGAAGTGCTATAGAAATAGAAGGATGCTTCTAAATGAGAGGAAATCAGTTGATAAAAATAGCAGTTGTCAAAAAGAATTATTTGGAGGGCTCTGTTGTAACCACTTATGCAGGTGGAAATGTTTCTAGGAGTGTGAGGAAATGACCGTGTGTCACAGCCACAGGAAATGCTGATTTATTCATTGGCTTTGTCAGAGTAGCCTTTTGCAGATAGGTCTGAGCCAGAGACAGCTTTATGGAATAAGCCAGCAGGAAATCGCCTTCCTTAGAAGAAGGAAATCACATTATCCTCTAATAATAAATAGGAAGAGGTCCCTGCAGTCACAAAATCTGGAGAGACTTGTTTTATAGAAGGTTATGGCTGAGACATTCAAAGGGACCAAAGGATGTTAAGCACTTTCAAACTTAAGGGTTTTTTGGAGGGGGGTATTGTTCTTTGTTTTTCCCCAACGGCAGCCCATACCTAATTCCTTACCCCCTAAATCCTCTGGAAACAATTCTCAGCCATTGATTTATCTCATAGTCATGATTTACAAAAGCTCAGATTATTGTTACTGTTTTTCCCATACAACTGTAAAGGGAAAAAAGAGAAATCTATGGTTTTGAAGCAGAAGGCAAAAACACCTCTCTGAGAGCGGTACTTCGGGCTTACCCCGTCAGAGTCAGTGGCAACAGTGCTCTTTTCAATGCGATGGGACCTCATGGGTGGTTACTAAGTGATTGACTGTAACTTTGAGTAAGACTGCCTGTATTTTGACAACTCCAGCATGGTGTTCACCAGTGCATTTACTCTGTTCAAGAGACTTATTGTAGCTATGTTGTAGAGCTAAACTCTGCAATTTCAGAGCAAGGGTTTTGCAAGCGTCTCACAGACAGTATCAGTTGACAGGGATTTAACCCTTTCTTTTCTGCTATGATGAACAATCCAGACTCTCAGACCAACACAGCAAAAAGACAGTGAAATGTATAAAATATTAAAACAAGACTTCTTTAATAGCAGAAGTTTATGTTGCAGATTTTCATCTGCAGAATAGTGAGATGGTTGACACAATTTTTACCGACTGTATTATTGTTTTGTAGCGCTTGATTAGTTTGCACATTTGATATTTTCCCCCTCTTATTCATACTCCATTTTGTACTGTTCTTCTCCAGATAGAATCCTCTCCCTGCTACCTGCTGACTGTAAGGATCATCCGGATGAGAAATCTCCAGCGAGTGGACACCTGTAAGTATCTCCATTCTTAGTGGTATCTCAGGGTACAGGCAACAATTTTTCTTTTATAATTGTATAGCAACATTTCCCAAGTGTTTCTGAAATAACCCAGTGTTTATGTAAACTAATTGTTATAAAACAGGTCAGCCCTTGCTGTTTGCTGCTGTTTCATTTAATGTTATTGCTGTGCATTCTGGTTGGTTATAAGACTTGAATGTGTTTTTGGGGATAAGTACTTTCTCACAAAGAAAGGAAAGTTTCTGACACAGGTAGATGAAAAAGACCACATCCTGTGTTTTCAAAAGGAAGGGACCACTTTGCCGTTGGATTGTATCACCTTGGGAACTGTGGCTGGGAGGAGCAAACTTTTTCATCCCCCCAATCTTGGTTCTGACACAGATGAAATGAACAAGAAAAAAATTTCTAAAATCATTACCACCAGGCTAATGCCATTATTAGTTACCCTGAAATGACTATTGAAAAATATGCTTACTGAGAGCTGGAAGCCCTGTCCTTTCTAACACTCGTGCAGCAGTCTTGCAGTTGTGCAAGTGTGTGAGTCACACAGCAGGAAAGTAAGTGGTGGGAAGTGAGTGAGCAGGAAAGGAAAATACCACTGTTTAGTTAAAGGACATGCACTACTCACATGTGCAGTGAGGAGGGGCATTTCACACAAAATAGACAATTTAACAGTTTGTTTTCTTTTGAATCAATACAGCTGTGTGACCACCTGTGAAAGGATCCTGAAACTAGCTCTAGGGTGAGCATGGAAGGGAAATGGTGTAACCCTGCTGTCTCTCTTGATTCTTCTGTTTCACTGTGAGCAGCAGCCATCAGCACTATAGCCTCTTGCACAGGAAGAGCCAGGGAAGATGTTCTGAAAGATGAAGATCTGGATTTACCATGCAGTACTATTCCCACCTTACCCTGTGTTTGTGACATATGTTTCTGGAAGGTATATCAGAGGACTTCCCTGTGTCACAGCTCCGAGTGAGGGATATGCTAGCGGTATCTATGGTCATATCATTGGGTCGCACCCTCTGTGCCTGTACCTCCCTCCTGGTCCATGGCTGTGGCACACATGTAATGATGCAATAACACAGAAAAGTTTCATCAAGGATTCATCTCAGATCTTGTGCGTGTCAGGAGGCAAGACAAAATCACAAATAAGTAGGTTGTAGAAAGAGATTGTGCAAGCAGAACTGAATCAATATTTTGCATTAAATACACAGCTGACTAGTTTGCCTGCATCTATGCATATAATTAAGGTTTGTTTGATATACTTTGTATCTCAAAGTACAGTTAAGATACAAGAATGATGAATCACATCAGTAGAACAGAGTACTTTTGCCAGCCAAACAGCCAACAGTAATTGATCTCCAATGATAAACCTAAAGTCATGCAGTAGTCATACAGAATTACTTTTAAAACATTTTAAAATCAGTATCATTACTTCTAGAATCTCCAAACATAATTGAATACTTATTTTTGCAGTTTCAAAATTCTTCAAAGCATTATTATCTGCATAGAATTTCCCAGATTAAAAAAAAAAACCACACAAATCAACAGTCATACAGAACCAAATCAATGCTAATACAGTCCTCTGAGGGGGGTATGTTCCATAGGTCCACTGCAAAAGCCTCTAACACTGAGTAACAAAAGAAGCTGCAGAAAGGCACTATGATGACAGACCTGAAACAACTTTTACATCCAAAGGGACTAAGTAGGCTACAGGTGTTAAGAGTGGAAGGGAAATTATTGAGGACGACATGGAAGCTGTCTCTACAAAAAGGAATAGGAAGGAGAAGGTGAATAAAGAGTAATTTTTCACCATTTTTCACAATACAAGAATAAAGGAGCACCCAATAAAATTATCAAACAGGAAGTTTAAAATTAATAAAAGGAATATACATGTAAACTGTGGAAATCATTGTCACAGGACTGTATGGATGTTAAAATATATCCATTCAAAAAGAAATTATTCATGGAGTCTAAGTCTAGCAAGCGTTATTAAACACGGTATTCCCAATGCAAACTCTGGTTTGGGAGATCCTTACTCTGGCATTGCCTGAATAATGGATGGTGGAACAGGTGCAATACTGCTCTAGAATTAGCTTGTTTCTTCTAGTCTGGAGCAAGGTGTAGAAGGGCTATTACCTGGCAGTGAAATGATTAAGCATTTCTTTTTTAATATGAAAAAGCGTAATGTTTTTTCTTCTGTCTTATCCTTGGAAAAAAGTTAAACTCTTCCAGATGAGACTTTCCCAAAATGCCCAGTCCAAGCCAGACATGATTCCTGGAAACACATAGACTGAATGCTGGAATTTGACAAGTAGTAGGCAGTTAAAAGTGGTGTCTTATAGACAGAAGGAGGGCAGCCTTAAATTTGCCTCTTAAATCAACTCTGTCTATAAATGAAATAAAGACAAGCAACTTCCTTTGCAAGGAAAAGATGCAGATGAGACACTTTGTTCCTCTTTCAGAGAGATACTGATGTGCCTAAGTAAGGCAAAATGTGTAAGGCAGCCAGACTGGCCAGGCTGACTTGACCTACCCTTACTTGGGAGACATTTGGCATGAGCAACCAATGTTTTCATGTTAGCAGTCAGTCTCCTGGCAGCCTGCTGCAACATGCATCATCTCTGCACTCCAGTGTTTCTGCATTCTTTATGAATAGAATAGAATAGAATAGAATAGAATAGAATAGAATAGAATAGAATAGAATAGAATAGAATAGAATAGAATAGAATAGAATATTTGAGTTGGAAGAGACCTACAAAGATCATCTAATCCAACTGCCTGACCAATTCAGGGCTGACCAAGTTAAAGCATGTTATTAAGGGCATTGTCCAAAAGCCTCCTAAACACTGACAGGCTTGTGGCATCAACCGCCTCTCCAGGAAGCCTGTTGCAGTGTTTGACCACCCTCTCAGTAAAGAAATGCTTCCTAATGTCCAGTCTAAACCTCCCCCAGTGCAGCTTTGAGCCATTCCCATGTGTCCTATCACTGGATCCCAGGGAGAAGAGATCAACACCTTCCTCTCTACTTCCTCTCCTCATGAAGCTGTAAAGAGCAATGAGGTTGCCCCTCAGCCTCCTTTTCTCCAAACTAGACAAACCCGAAGTCCTCAGCCGCTCCTCAGAGGACATTCCTTCTGGCCCTGTCACCAGCTTTGTTGGACTTCTCTGGATGCATTCAAGGACCTTCACATCCTTCTTAAATTGTGGGGCTTTTGATGCTGCTTATTGTTTATCTGTACCCACAGGACTGGTAAAGACCTGGGTATGTCTTCCAGACCTTAATGCAAAGTGGGCATGGGTGTAAGGAGAGCAGGAGGCAAAAGAGTATAGTATGCAACCAAAATGTCTGAAGTGAAAAGGCATCCCTGGGAATCATGATTCTGAGTCATCAGTCTGCAAAGCCCATCATGCCATCTGTGTGAGGGAATCAGATGCTACTGGGGTCATTTCTGATGTTTCCACCTGTGGGCTAGAACACAGAGCAGGAAGGCAGCCTGTAGCAGAGGAAGGGGCGGGGGGGGGGGGGGAGGAGGAAACCTGAATGCGGGAGGTGAAATGTCCTCTCAGCTAACACAGTCAGGAAGAAAGTACAGGGAAGGAGGCTAAGAGATAAGAGTGGTGGAAAGGTAGAAGTGAATTAAAGCAGAAGATATGACTCCAGACAAGGACAGTTAAACTGCTGTCAGAACCTTTTTTTTTTTTTTTTTTCCCAAATAAGATATGGAAGGTGAAAAAGAGCAGGAAAGGGAGAGGGCTAGGGCCTGCTGAATATTTTCCAGACAAATTTTTCCACCAGAGGAATATTGGTTTTTTGACTCTGCAGAAATGTGTTGATTTCTCCACAAATTTTTAGGAACAATTTGACAGAATTAAAAATGTTTTTCCGTTTCTGCATTATAATGTTAAAAAGTAGAAAAGCAATAATTAAGCTGTCAGTTGACATATCACACAGCATTATGTAATTTCTCAAGCAGTTCTGAATTTCAGTTCTTCATTCTGACTTGGACAGAAAAGCAGCAAGCTTTTTTGAACAAATACACTTTCAACAACATAAAATGCAACCTCCACCCAGTTTGAGACAGGGCCAATGGCTGTAGGGTGACACCTGGCAAAACCTGGTGGAGAAGGAAAGAAAAGGAGAAGACAAGAAAAAGCTGCTGTTGCAGCCAGGCGAGTTTTTCCCTTTCCCCACATGTCAGCGTACAAGCTCTTGTTCCCCTGATCTACCTGCAGAATCCTTACCTGCTGCTGAAGGGTCCTCTCTATTTACTGCTGCCATCACTTGTGTCTCTCAAAAGTCTCATATCAAAGGACATCCATTCTCAAAGTTAGTTACCTTTTGCATTACATGATATCTGATCATTTTATTGTTAAGAACTGTGTAAGAGAGAGTTTCAAGGTGCTGAAGTATTTTGCGTAACCTGCATGAAGAAACATTGCATTCTCCTGGCACACAGTATACCGCATTTTTGTCTGTAGCCATTTGAGATATACTTTAATTTAGGTGCCTTTGAGATATGGGATGGAATATCCTTCACTAACCTTCTCCCGGTGCATTTCTGGAGAAAGACTTGGTCCCTCTCTTCCTGGAGGTGGCAGTTAGTTAAGATCCACTGTCTAATTCAATGAGCTCCTTCTGGAGGAAGCCTCTGCTGTCTCCTACAACAGGGGTAGTTCTGTAGCTGCTTTCACAAACCCTCACCAAGAAAATCACTGAAGGCAATGCAGAGATGGAGACCTTTTGCACTTCTCAAAAGGTGGAGGAGGCTCCCAGGTCTGTCTCATCAGAGAGCAACTGAGGGTTAGCGTGTGTGTGCGTGCACACATGCACACAGGAAAGCTTGTTGGTTGAGAAACTGAAAAAAGTGGCTGACTAGAAGAGGAAATTCTCACCTTCTTCTTTTCTGCACAACATTGCTGTTGTCTGTACGTCATGCAAGGAAGAACAGAAACCACCTCCTGTTCTAGATCATCTTATGGTCTGTGCTTTTCCCCTCTCAGAAGGATATCTTGAAAAGAGTTGCATTACATCAGGCATTCTGCCTTTAAATAACTCATACTTGCTGTTGGTATCACGCAGTAACCTTTCCAGTATCATGCAGCACCACTTACTTTGCCACATTACCAATTGTTTTGCCTCTTTCCCTACCCAGTAAGCCAGGCTGATTGCTATGTGTCATTGTGGCTGCCGACTGCAACGTGTGAAAAGTCCCGCACTAAAACTGTGAGAAACTCCAACAACCCAGTGTGGAACGAAACCTTCTACTTCAGGATCCAGAGTCAGGTCAAGGTAAGGAGCCAAAGTTGCCTGCTTGAAGCAGCCTGAAGGTTTTGTGTATGGTGGGTCCTATCTATCTCCTGAACTGTGCCCAGGAACTGTTTAAGAGATGGCACAAGATAAGGGACTGTTCAAACTGTTTAACAGCAGAGATTACTGTGTTCCTGTGCCTGTTCGATGGTGCTGTTTAGGAGGGCCAGAAACTGAGCTCAGTATTGAAGTTTTAGGGAAACCAGAGACTCATATGAATCAGTGCAAGATGGATACAGAATTAGGAAGTCAACTAAGCTGTCGTGTAGGTATAGCCAATGTATTATTCATGTTACAGCAATTAAAGTGAACTAGGGAAGAATGAATATTTGATTTACAGTATGTTTTTCCAAAGGGCAATGATACTTACTTTCTCCACTTTTCTTCTCAAGCACAACACCAACACTCCTTCTTCACCCTAGAGCTAATGATGTTCAGACTGTAGAAACTATAAAAAACCCTTCTCCCCTGTTTTCCAGAACGTGCTGGAACTGACAGTGTATGATGAGGATTTTGCTACTCCAGACGACCATCTCCTCTGTGCACTCTTTGATATTGCTAAACTTCCAATTGAAAGAACAGTGCTCCTGTGTTTTAAGCCCAGCGCGAAGGTGAGAGCAAAAAATAAAGCAACTAAGAAACCAGTGGAGAGTTATACAACACTTTCAAAATCTTGGGGTGAGCTTTCTGAATCTGACATGGATGACTTATCCCAATAATGGGTACATGAATTGCATTCAAAATATAAACACAAAAAATGTGGTAAAAAATATGGATGTGAGAGCCTGAGCCCCTCCTCCCAGTATTTTTATAAATTATTAAAGAGCATATGATTGAAACAGTGCAGTAGGTAGGGGAGGGACCTGACTGTGAGGTATCTCTGAGCAACACCAAGGCTGCACAGCTGTTGCAGGGTGAATAATCCATAATTTTTTTTCCCATGTAATTCATAGCCACTATCCCCTGCCCCTCTGATTGTATCTACTTTCACCTCAAAGGCAAAGCTGAAGTTGCCCCTGTATGTATTGCAGCACTGTCCTCTGCAGTGATATCTCAGCTAGGGCTGAGCCTGCTGAGTCATCTACTGGAGTTAGTGCAGTTTTGGAGCTCTGAATGACCGATTTACTCTGTTTCTCAGTTTTCCATCTATAAAATGAGAAAAAGAGTCTTGATTCCCTTTGAGATCTATGGATGAGATCAGTGAAATACATTGCACACAACTTCTTGCTACCATGGGCAGATTGCTTCTGGTACCCAAACTAGGTCACTCACAACTAGCTCATACGTATCAACACTGCCTTACAGGGGGTTGCATAACTGTAACTCTGAATCACTCAATAATACCAGTCTCTGTTTATTATGTTAAAGTGATGGGTGGAAAATATCTTCCAAGCTAATAGCAAGGACAGTAAGTCACGGCAAGACAGTGCCAGGAATAGTTAGGAGAAAAAGGTAGAATTCAGAAGACAAAGCAAGTTGCAAATTGTCTTTCTGCAGAGCTTCACACTAAGAGATAAAAGTACAGGTTGTTTTGAAGATACCTTGAAGAAGGAAGGAGGTGAGGAAGGAATTGGTAAACTACCTGGTTTGAAATGTTGTTTCAGACCTTCCAGTCTGAAGTATTTATCACAGGCTATACATTGCAACCAGTTACTTCAATATTGCACACCAGGGACCTGGGTTTAGACAAGGGAGAAAGCATTAAGTAGATACTTCATCTAATTTCTTGTTCTTTCTTTCAGGCCAAGGAGGAGCTAGAGGTTGAATTTAAATTGGAGGCTGCGTAAGTGATATACAGATTATTTTAAAAATGAAAAAATCATTAAATGCTAAAACAAAGAAATAGCATTAGAAGTCACATTTTGTGTGATTTCTTTGAAAAAGTGCCAGACTTCTCCTACATCATTACTGCAGTCTCAGACACCTGGCTGATCCCTCCAGTCAGCTTGTTCTGTAGTTTAGTTGTTCCCAAAGACACACCTCCCAGCATTGTCTTTTCTGTCCACAATGTCAGACTTGTCTAGCTGGGGACATTTCAGAAGACTTTCTGAATGTGTGTGCATGCGCTTGTATGCATGCATGTCTATCAATCTTCCCATGCCTGTTTCAGCTTATGCATTGGATAGACTCCTAATGTTGAACCATCCTGCTTAGATTTTCAGTGTATCTGACTCCTTTGATTTTCCCTTGCAGCACTGTTTTTGTCTTAGTAATTCTGTTTTCTTTCTGCCCAATACAATGACAATGTGTCGGAAGCTCTAGTGCAGGGTTTTTCCTCCAGCATGATCAGCCTGCCATCCATATGAATCGGTATTTTTGTCTCTGTGTTGTCACAAGATAACTAAGGCATGGTAGAAATAAAGTGACCAACCTAAGGTCAGCCTTCATACTAATGGGGAGCAAAGACCAGAATTCAAGTCACCTCACACCATCTCCTGACTTCACCTGAATGATCTAGAAAGCTTTTTTTCCCCCCATGTAATTGGTACCCACTGTCCTGTGCCCCTTTGATTGTATTTGCATACCAGCAAATACACAGAACTGGGCTTTCCAATGGGGATATGCTGATGTATAAGCATATTACCACTGAAACACGTATACTTTACATGTTATAGTGAGGAGAAGAATTTGACTGCCTAACCACAGATTCCGTTTTAGATAATCATGAGACTGCACTGCAAAAAAGTAGCCATGATACACATTGCTCAGTTTTGGTACAGAGGCAAGTCCCCTCAGAGCAGTGCTCAGTCCAAGCAAGCATGGAAAGGAGCTTGTTACATCCCTGCTGGGGTCCCTCTGGCTGTCATTCTTCTAAACAGGAAGAAAGGGCAACACCCTGGGCAAGGATGAGCGGGCATTTTTTTCATCTAAAAAATCCATGTTTTTAATTTTGTTTCCCAGTTCTGGTCCTCATGAAGCCATTGCTACCAATGGAGTCCTGGTGGTATGTATCTTTTTCCCAAGAAATTGTCTATAAGTGTTTCCTTAATATAAAGGGGAAAGGAGTGTGGGGGTTAGAGAAGCCCGTTGGCCAGTTCTTTCTCTTTCTTCCCTCTTTTCTATTTAGATACTTTGAGAATGGGATATTTTGTTGCCCTGTTCATTGTTGATGTCCCATTATTTTCCATTTGTCCTGTGTTTCAACACACAACATACACAGAGCTTTCCTCTGGTACCAGTACACTCTCAAAAAAATGTACTGCTGTCTGTCAAAGCAAAATGGTAAAAAGACTGTGAAGCCACTTGCTGATAACCTGCCCAGACCTTTCCTCCCCTGGGAGATGAGCCATGCCTAGTGGGTAAGCTCAGTACTAAGTATTTTGACCTATCATAATTACATGAGTGAGTGCCATAAAAAAAAACAACCCAAAATGGTAATAGCAATGCTTCTTCAGAAAACCCTTTCTACTATTTACTCTTGATCTCTCAGCAACATATCTTTCATTTATGTTTTTCCCAGTTTAACGCTTTGTGTCTATGCTACTATCCTGAAAATGCTCCTGTTTTTCTTTGTATCTTCCTCTTACTGTGCCTAATTATATGTCATTGTCACTGGAGCATGCTCTACAACTCCCTCCAAAGCTTTTCCTTTTTCTTAGCCAGTGGCTGCTGGTCAAAAGCCAGAAATGCCAGGGAATTGGGCATTTCAGGTAATTAGACATGTCCAAAAGCTGAATGATTCACAGTTCCCAGTAACGAGGTTGGGATGTGATGATCTTTCTCACAGATTCCTGTTCTCTGTCTTCTACAGTGTCGTGAACTTTGCTGCTTGGAAGTTGAAGTGGCAGAGAAGATGCAGCAAAAATCAAGTAAGGTTATTGCTTTGTTATGTATCTACCAATAGTTGCATGCTTACTGATGTGTTAGTAGAATAAATAGTATGTACAGTATTCAGTGCAGTTAACACCAGGTAAACACATTAAGTTCTTACAGACTTCAATAACTGCCTCTTGTACTCCCTTAACTATATGTAAATAAGGTCTATTAGACCCGATTAAAGTTGAAATTCCTGTTTTATATAACAGTGAGAACATTCAGAATCCCCTTCCTATGAAAATAGCATCCGCTTTGCTCCTTTCCCTTTGCTGCCAGCACTCCCTTCAGAGCACTTTCCACTAGACAAAGTTGTGGTTCAAACTCTACAGCTCTGCTACCCGCACCGCGTTTTTAATCAAGCCAGCACAATTTTCTGGTTAAATTATAGTGACATTTCTCACTACCTTTGTTTTGCTTTTTTAGAGAAAGAGCTTTCCCTCACTGTGAAGGGCTCCTTTGAGGGGACGCAGGATATCACGCTGGGCCCCGATGGAGTGGCCAGCCCATCAGGTCCCACCAAGTTCCACTATATCAAATATGCGGAGCCAACACTCGATGTCATGTTGCCAAAGAAGAAGCACTACCACCCTGTATGTTGGAAGTGGCCTTAATGATGAACCAAGCATGAGGGCCTCTCTAGAAAGTGGGAGGAGGGGAAGAGGGAACCCATTACTGGTTTTGTTCTAAAGCATGTTGTTTTCCCAGTGGACCTGTAAGTACAGTACAGAGACGGGCTCCCCAGTCGTGATGCTGAATTCACTGCCCATGGGAAGGAAAATGACAATTGCAGAGGTGAGCATCACTTTCAGTTGTTAGGAATAAAAGGTCACTCAAGTAGAAACCATTCCGCATAATATTGTCCCAGATGGCTGCTAAGAGGGTCAGAAATGTTCTGATTTTTTCTCAGACCTTGAACAAACAGGAGCTTTGTTTCTCCACCTATTTTCTCCACAGAAGCAGGTTGTCCCTCCATTTGATTCATCTCCATTATGTGCCAGCAGTGGATACAGAGACCAACAAGGATGTCAGAAAATACGATGATTCCTTCAGTAGATCTCTGCCTGTTTACCTAAAGACTCACTGACCCCTCCTTTGCTTAGGGTCCAAACTGAAATTTGCTCCTTGGACAGAAGCTTGGAAAAAGTCAATAAACTTGCCCTTAGTAAACCATGTTCTTCAAAGGACAATATATTAAAATATATTGAAAATATTAGACATAGCATATGGATTTTTAAGAATGTAATGAGAATATTGCTTGAAATAAATCTATATGTGCTCTATAATTTTGAATGAAATTAATAGAAGAAAAAGATCCTTACTATAAAAAAATGTGTTTCTGCTAAGAAACATCTACAGATGTCGAGATTATTAGGGACAGTCTTGTCCAAATATTACTTGTTATGTTGTGAAGAGAACATCAGATTTCAGGGCCATTAAAACATCCTCTCAGAACAGAGCACTTTTTGTCAGTTAATATGAAGGTTGCAATAATGATTTTAAGACAGGGTGAAGTCTTGGCAGAAGCAAATGCAGAATTGCAGTGTCTTCACTGTGAGACTGTAGCCAGGATGTTAAAGGTCTGCTGTGTATTAGAGCATAAAGAATAGGAAATGCACAAAAAATGGTATTTCAGGATGCTGCAGAAAGCTTGTGAATAACATGGGAAATGGGACCTACTGCCTGAGTCTCAGAAACCTCCTATACCAAGATTGTTAATGGTTTCTGTAGCCTGGAAACATTTGAGATCTGTGGGTAGGGATGTTCCACTAAGGATAAGTGAATGCTTTTGGAAATATATGCTGAGATCTCAGACATTTAACTTTGCGATTGCCAGACCTTGCTGGGGTCTAAATCTAAAATCTAAAGCTCTGGCCCCAAGACAGAAAGGGAAAAAAGAAATTTTAAAATGAAAATTAAAAAATTACAGTACATATTCTTGTTTTCCAGGAGAAAAGGTTTGACTTGAATGTGAGAGCACAAAGCTGGTAAGAGATCTTCTTCTATTCCTAAAGACTTGGGTTATTGATTTTGATATTGTTTTAGCCACATGGAAATGACACAAGCAGGCATTCTCAGTCTGAAAACTAGAACATGCTTTTAATAAAATATAAAATACATGCACAGGATATTATACATAATTAGCCTTAGGAAGATTTGGCTTTAATTAATAAATGTTGATAAACATGTATTTATTTTAGCATTATCCCTTCCCTTCTGACCACATAATATTATTTTTGATCAATGTCAGTCTCTGAAATTCACAAAAAGAACAAAGCTGACTAAAAAAAACGAGAAGAGACAGGAGTAAACATTAAACTTGATCAGAAATTGTGAACACTTATTTTTTTTCTTAACTGTGAGTATTCAGTAGCGATAAACCATGTATTCTGTTAAGTCCAGTTATACTGTATATTGAGTAGAAACTAAGGTAGACAATGTGGTTGTTGATTTGACGTCTATAGACATGCACATTAATACTCATCAGTAAACATGAAGATATTTCATGTTATCCATAGATATATGTAACACACAGAACTGGACAAACTGATCTTTTTTTGTGTGTGCCTGACTAGGAGATAAAAAGGAAAAATAACTTAATTTTGAATTCAAACAGAGTTTTCTATCATTCATTTCAGAAAGGCAAGTGATCAATGACAACAGGAAAACCAGCATTATTCCAGGACAGGAAAACTGCTTCCCACTTACTGTTTTTTTTTTTACTTTCAGAGAACTTTAAAAGCAGTTTGTTTGTATTTTGATTTACAATGGAAACTGGCTTTTGCAGCTCCACCTAACTCAATTCCCCTTGCATGTCTTCATTTACAAATACAGTCGTAATCATTTGGCTGATTTTATCCAAACCCGATGGTGGAGAAATCTCATAAATAAATTTCATTACTAGGTTCATTGAAATTATGGAGTCAGTAGAAGAGAGAAGTTCTGTCACTGAAAGAAAAAGCAAAACCCTGCCATTTTGCAATGCCTGGCCAGAGCTAACTGGCCAGCCAGGGAGTCCACAGGTAGCTCTGGCCTGAAGACACCATGCCAGATCTCTTGCCCATTGATGTCTTGTAGGTGCAGGGCAGGAAGAGACAGGAGGGAGGTTAGTGAGTGGAAGAGCACAAATGCCCAGGGAAATAAGCTACAACAGTGGAGTTTTAAAGAATGACTTATTAAAATTAAATCTTCCTCTGAGGAATATTATGCTTTGCAACTTTTGAGTCAAGGTTGACATGAAATAAAACTGCCAGTGCTGACCCGTGAGACAGCTTGTGCAAGTGCAGACAGATCAGAGCAGTGGGGGTGAAATCCTGCACCACTAAAATCAGTGACTCATCTCCATCCATCCGGGGGCTGGATGTCACCGAGGTCATTCCTCCAGCAAGCATGGTGACACGGCCACCCGCGCCTGGCAGGCGGGTGGATGAGTTTCCTCCCCAGCGATGCTTACCACTAGAGGGGGATGCATTCCCACTCGAGTTGCTCAAAATAAGAATTTTCCTTGACGTTGGAAATGCCATCATTTGAAAATTGGGTTTTATTTTACATCTAGAATGAGAAAATATCCCGTGAAATGGAAATCAATACACTCACTTTCGACCATTTGCACAGATTTTCTAAACTCGTAATTCTTTGGAGTTTAGAATATTCATTTAAATCTTTTGTTTCATTTGTAGATACTGTACATTGTTTCTTCATCAATTAGTCGTAACGGGGTATAATGCCACTGGTTAAGCTTACTAATTGAAATACGTTTTCTTACTTTTAAAAATAGTTAGAATATTCTCTCTTGCTCCTGTCACATTGCATCACCCTGTTTGAAGGGAAGGGTGCTGTAGATTATCTTTGATCGAAGTCCTAAGATTGATATGGGTGTGTTAATATGTAAAATATGTGCCTGTTTTTATCTTAGTAATTGTTCGTGCCACCAAGACCTGGATATGCGCTTTGGGTTTGACTTATGTTCAGAGGAGATGGCTTTCCTGGGGAAAAGAAAGAGATATGTAGCAAGTGCCCTGAAAAACGTTTTTCACCTACAACAGGATCTGCTGGACCATGAAGTATGTCTGTGCTGGGGTGGTGTAGATTTTGAATATAAAGTATATAATATAAAAAAAAATATAAAACATAATTTATTTTAAAGTAACTTTACAACACTGAAGAATAACAGCATTGATGAGGGTAGCTTAACAACACTGGCTCTGAACTGAGTGTATTTCTTCATGGAGTTTGCATGTGGATCTTCATATAGTAGTAACAGATGTAAAATAAGAAAAAAGTGGCAAAGGAGTGGGAAACGCAGAGAAAAGACATTGTTGCCTCCACAGAAGGGTTTCTTCTTGTTCATCTGTGCCCCTGTTTGCCCTGGAGATGGGCAAGAACCCAGGCTTGGGTTAATATCTGAACCCATGTTTATCCAAAGGGAAGCAGCAGTAGCAGTCATTGCTTTGCTTTGGAGCCTTTCCTTCTGAAAAGGGACCCGGGCTCTGAGATAAGGACCTGGGCTGCGTGTGGTGGCCAGACCCTGTTGCAGTCTGGGGTGCCGTGTTGAACGCTGTCGGTGTGAATGTCCCATCCTCCTCTGCCCTACAGGTCCCTGTTGTGGCTATCATCACGACAGGTGGAGGACTGAAGTCAATGACAGGACTATATGGCAGCCTCATGGGACTCAAGAAATTGAATCTCCTGGACTGTGTAACATACATCAGTGGGCTGTCCGGCACCACGTGGTAAGCCAGCTTGTGCAGGAGGCTTGACCAGGCCTTTTGAGGGTGACACTGTTGCAGAGGGGAGCTTCTGAAAGCAGACCAGGACATGTTCTTCAAACACTGTAGAAACAAGCTGTTTCTCAGTAACAGGTCATTAAATATTAGCTTGATCTGATGAACCGATTTTTTATTAGCAGTTCTTTATTGGGCTTTTCAACTCCACATTTGCAGCAGTTAAATATGTATATGACAATTACACTTGTCAAAATGGTTTCTAAGTAGTTACTGTGGATGTAACTGTGATGCCCACAGCATCACACCTCTTCATCTCTCCACTGATGTCCCAGTTGTTTTTGTTCCCAGTAACTTCTGAGACCGGCTCTGCTTTCTAAGTGGTCACACAGAGAAAACTGCAGGACAGTGCACACTTACCCCTGCAACCTGTCAGTTTGGGAAAGGACTGAGTTCCCCTGGGCAGTGTTATTCTCTGCTCACAGGGCCTACAACTGCCCAACATCTGATGGTCCCACATAGGGAAGGCTGGTAGAGGCATTAAAATAAAGCATAGAGATACCATAAGATTAACACTAAGCGATACAAAGCCAAGAGACAGCAGCTGGTGTGAACGGATTTATGGTTCTAGAAAACAAGCAAATAAAATTTATTATAATTTTCTGCCTAGTTTGTGCTTCAGAAATGTACGGATATTCACATCTGACAATTTTATCCCTTAAGTTGCTGCCAGTTCTGTTTAAAAAAAAATCAAGAACATAAAAAAAATACCTTATCATTCAGAGCCATCTTTAAAACTGTCATAGAAACCCTGGAGTGTTCATTCTGCTGGATGGAGCAGCAAAACCAGAGTATGTATGAGCAGAAGTGAATCCCTAAATGTAAACCTCTGTCCCCAAAGGCACAAAATTTCAAGTCTTTTTTTGCTCCTTTTGACTTTTGCTGTCTGTGTTATCTTTCTCCAGGACCATGGCCAATTTATACAGAGATGCCTACTGGTCGCAGAAGGACCTAGACTCACATATTGGTGAAGCCCAGAAACAAGCAACCAAATGCAAGATGGGCTGTTTCTCTATGGATCGCATGAAGTACTACAACAAGCAGCTTTGTCAGAGGAAAGAAGAGGGATACAGGACATCATTTATAGATCTTTGGGGGCTCATGATTGAGTACTTACTAAATGATGGGGTATGATGTATATTTCATTTCTTAGAGAACCATGTATTTTTCTCTTAGTGAATGGAGAGGAAACTAGCCCATCATTTCAGAGAATGTACCTCAAAACAGAGTGGAGTTCTCCATGTCAACAAACTCTCAAGTTTTTTTTTTTAATTTCCTTTAATAGTCTGCCTAGGGAGAAACACACTCTATATGTTAATAAATTAGGTTGTAGATGCAGCCGTTTGAACTCTGGTTGGTATTGAAATAGAAGTGGAGGCAATCTCGGGCAATCTGCCTAAGATGCAGATTACAAATGCAAAAAGAGTTCAAGATGCAAAGCAGAGTAATCTCAACAGTGTTAAAACTATTCAATGCAAGCATGAAACAGCTGGAGTGCTTGGTGATTTGCATCCACTGGCAGGTAGCTTGATCTGCAGGTACACTGGAGGCAAGTGCATATTTTACTTTTGATGAGAAGGGCTGCTCAGACAGTAGTTGGTTTAAGTGATATTAATTTTTACAAGCAATAACAAATTTACTTTTCCGTTATTTGAAGTGGTCTCTACCCCTACAGTACAGCAGTCCTCCTTTCCAGCTGGACCACAGTTCAAGGATGTGTGCTTTGGCACTTGGGAAGTGGGAAGGGACGAGTGGTTGAGGATTGAATAGAAGTGTCCTCCAGTGGGGGCAGAAATGCTGCAGTCACTCAGCCATTCATTCATTTGGTTTTATTGATTTGTTTTTATATAAGTACATATATAGTATTACATATATGTAAACAGAAAATAAATACATACAGAGAGGAATACTACATATTAAACAAAGGTATAAGCTGAATAGCTGCCTCTCCTTTAATTTCAGCTAGATGAGGTCCCCCTCACAGTCTAGCCAAGCATCTTTGCCTTTGAGCAGTGCTGACTATTGCTATATAACCATTAACCTCTTCCTAATCTGCCAGAACTAGCTGCTCTTAAATTTGTCAGCAGTTCATTAGATTTTATGTTTTTTACAAACTTCTTCAATGAGAATATGTTGTTCCAGAAAAGAAGCTGGGTGGGATGAAAATAACTTGCTGCCAAATTCCAGTCCCCTTGCAAGGCTGGACTATGATAGCTGTTGTGTACTAAGAAAGGAAACTCAATGCCAACATGATCAAGGGCTTCCTTCAGCCCCAGGAGAGCAAGGACTGCTCACTACGCTCCTCATGCTAAGGGGCAGCTTGTCCCTTCTCCTACTTGCCAGGGCAGTACTTTCTATTACGTACAGATATGTATGCAGAAGTAGTTTTCCCTTTCCTTGTCTTTTTGTGAACCCGTGCACAAAGTCAGGCCAGACCCTGGGAGACTGGTTTGTCACCAGCGGGTGGGTGTCTGCAGTGTTCTGTGCAATGGAGCTGCCATGGCACATCCTGCATGCTGCGGGCAGAGTCGCCCGGCCCCTCCAGCACTGGGGGCATTGAATTCGCCATGCGTCATTTCCATCTCTTCTCACATAACCATTTTTCTTCAAAACCAGAAAGACCCCCACAAACTTTCACAGCAGCAAGAAGCACTCTGTGATGGCCAAAACCCACTGCCCATCTATGTGTCGGTCAGCGTCCGGGACAACTACAGCACCAATGATTTCAAAGGTAAGGATGATGTTTCAGATCCTGTGGGGCTAAAACTGGCAACTGAATTCCTGTGATTTGCTCTTCTCTGCTTGGTAGCACTTGGAGAAAACAGTCCTGGTGTGTTAGTTGCTTTTTGGAGAAATAACCATTATCTCCATGTCTTACAATTTTAATACAAGAGCTTTTTGAGATTGGCATTTCACTGTCTAGACATATACAGTCAAAATCCTGCCAGCAAGGCCATTTTTGAAATATTATCTGATCCACCTAGAATAAGAAGTATTAGAATTGTCTGAGAATTAAATACTGCTTTTTGTCAATGCCCAGTTATAGTGTCAGCATGAAGAAAGACCACATAGTTATGATAAAGTTTGGGAAAGCATCCAACCTACTCCCAATTGAATCTTTTCCTTCGCTCATTGTTTTGGTTATTTTTTTCCATGAGGAGAAGCAGCTGGAGGAGGAGAAGAGGTGGAGAAGAAATTCAGATCACATTTTTTATGGTTGAAGTGAAAAAATCAACCACTTCTGAATGAAAAGGAAATTATAATTCATGACCTTTCTGTCCCAGTCTTTGCTGACACTGCAGTTATATCAGACAACTGCACTTCACTTGGAGAAGATATCTGAGAAAGTTAAGGACTAGTTCTGTCTTCCTTAGTACCACACATAAAGAGTATAATTGGCCTCTTAAAAAAAAATCATTTCTGAATAGCTGAGTACCTGTCTTTGTACATAACCAAATTATTCAAGGGAAGTTAAATTAACTGTATTGGTAACAGTGGAAGTACTTTCACCTAGATGTGGTGTATGTAAGGACAGAGCGAAACCTCATGCATGCTGGAGAACCCTGGGCTGGTGCATGCACACAGGGTGTGTAAGAGCTGGAGCTTTGCTGTTCTCCCAGCATGTGCCTTGTGCCACCGGCAGCACCACCATGAGCAGCGTGACTGGTCCTCCTTCCCCTTTGTCACACTGGCCCTGCAGGCGATCATTTATAAGCAAGGCTTTGCAAAGGCAAACAGAAGTCAGACCAATGTACGCTCTAGCTGCCCCTCTCTCCACACCCAGCTGAGATCCCTCTGAGTGTCCCGCTGTGCCTGTATTGCAGAGTGGGTGGAGTTCACCCCCTACGAGGTGGGACTTCTGAAGTATGGCGTGTTCGTTCGCACAGAGCATTTCGGAAGCGAGTTCTTCATGGGACGCTTGTTAAAAAAGCTCCCCGAATCCCGGATCTGCTACCTTCAAGGTGATGTATTGCATTGTCCTGGCACAGAGGCACTTTGGAGGGGTGCAACGCTGTTAACCAACGGGTGGATTTTTCTGGTCTAACATACTGAACACTGCTATGATATCACCTGCTGGGAAATGGAGGTGTGTGGTAGTTTGTCCAAAAGAATACAGTAAAAAATCCCATGTATTTTTTCAGTTTCTTGTCACTGTTTTGGTATGCACAAACTTTTTAACATTGTGTCTTATAGATGGAATAGATAAAGCTCGTTAATTCTTTCATTGTGAGGAATAGTTCCCACTTCTTTGGTTATTCTTCCAATTCATCTCTGAATGCACTTTAACTTATGAAAATTTTGAGACAGCAGGAAACCTGCAGCTGTGCTTCCACTGCAAGGTTTTACTTCAACTCCATGTAGAGAATCCCATCTACTAAAGATGCAGGCTGCCCAGGACAAAAAATGAGACCAGAAGCAAAGGGACTCTGAATCTCTCTGGTCAGTCCCTGACTTGTACTGATGGGTTGTGTGTAAAAGTAATAATATCTCTTTACCAAGGAGTCAGAATCACTGGCAGGTGAACACAGAGCAGTGTGAGTTCAGTTTCAGTCATCTCTTCTTACACTTGTGCTGCTTAGAAGGTCCTTGGTTTCAGTAAACATGCTGTGATATTAAATAGTCCGTAATCCCAAGGAGTATCTTTAAAATACTACCTCTTGGTCTGGCCCTTTTTACCTGGTCCACTATTGGGAAATTCATTTCCTACATACTGTGTATGCTGTACTGGTTTCTGTGCCCCACTGAAAATTAAGGAGTCCAATTGTGGTAGACTAATTAGGACACATATTTAAATTTACAATGGCAGATGAAATGGTGGCATTGTGTTTTGTCAACAAAGCCACCAGTGCCCCTGTGGAGAGGCAAAGAGGGGCAATCCTGGATGGAGAAAAGAGTGCACAGTGGAGCAGGAGCCCACTGCATCTGTAAGCCTTTACATGCTGCAGTGTGAGATCTTCTCTTACAAACCAAATGGCTGAAGAGCCAGTTCATCCCACTGTGAAACAATTCAGGGTGCGTGAAAGCTGACGAGAGCGTGTGCAGAAAAAGAGAAGCTGGAGTAAGGAAGACAGGGATGGAAAGGATGTTTTTGTGAAATCTGCATTATCTGAGCTCTTATTTTGCTTCTCAAGGGAGTGTTTTTTCTCCTTACTTCTCTCCCATTCTTCTCTCTCTTTACCGTGAGGCAGAGCCATGCGGTAGGTTAGGTGCAGAACTGATGGCAGCATGACCTGAACCAATGCCATAGAAAGTTAAGAGGAATTTAACAGCCCAAATGTTTAGAAAAAATTGAATTAATCCCATTCAAAAATTAATCCAGGAGGTCAAAATAAAAGGAAAAAGGCAGTTTCTTGTTAGAATGTGTCCTTGTGTTCACTAATTCCTTTTACAGGTATGTGGAGCAGTATCTTTTCTGTGAACCTATTACAAATATGGGGACTGTCCCACAGTTCAGAGGACTTCTGGAAGAGATGGACACAAGACAGAATAGAAGAAGTTGGTGAGAAATTATTAAGCCTTTCATTTATGGACACTTAGTCTTCTGGATGCCTTTGTGCATCATCCTGTCAACTATGTGGAAGCCAGCATCATAGGATCCTCCTAAGAGACAGTGACTTCCCCTCCCACCGTAAAGACTAAGAGGAAGAGGGTAATCAGGGAAATGCTGATGTAATTACTAGACTTACTAAAACCCTACTGATTAAAAGGCTCTGTCCTTAAGAGGAAATTTGAGAGGCGTCACACATTTCTCAGGAAGTGCTTTGGCATTGCCCATTCTCACTCAGCCATACAGAACCAAGAACCAGCGGCAGAGAATACAGTTATTTTTACTTCCTGTGCAGAGAATAAACCTGAATATCAATTGGTTAATCAATATTTCCTGGGTTTTTATTTTGTTACTCAGTACAGTAATTACTGCATTTGATTCATTCTGGCACAAAGATAAATGAGGCCCAGAGGGTATTTTCTGAAGCAATACAGAAACCATGGTTTTATTGCTAAATCATTTAATATGATAGTAATTATAATTACAGACATCCCGAAAATAAAGAAATACATCAGTGCAATCACGGAAGCCACCAAGTCTCTCCTGCTGCACTGTCAGCCACTTGGTCTGGCAAAGCAGGTTGTGATTTCAAGAAACCACACCTTGTGCCGTTTCTACTTTTCACCCACATATACTGCCATGTAGTCACCCTGAAAACTACCTATAGTTTCTAAATATGAATGTAGGCCCCAGGTTTTCCTGGGATGCTCTCGTTCTACTGATTAAGCATGTGCTCATCTGGCCATGGGTGATTATCAGGTAGAAGCTGTCACTGTTGCAATAGACCCCACGGTGCCCTGTTGTTGCCTATCTGACTGAGTGGGAGCATATGCTTCAGCCTCATTTTCTCCATGCTTGCCTCTGTTTCATGATATCTTCCTGTGAGGATATGTAACTTTCTGACAGGACATTCTCTGAATTGCTTAGTTTCCTTAAGGTGTCCCTTTTCCAGGACTAAAGGCCGCTTCTAACGAACTGTCTTCAGGCCAAAGCTTAAGACCATCAACAGAGCTTTGTCCAGCAGCCACTCCTCTCCTTCAGAACAGTTTTTGTGTGTTTAGTGAATCATCCCAGAACAACCCCGAGATCTCCTACACACCAGGACAACCAGAAATGAAAATCAATTAACAAACAGTTCATCAATTTTTGTCCCCTCTTATAGATGAAGACCCGGTGTTGCCTACAAGACCCCACGAACTGAGGACTCGCATGTACACTCCTCCTGGCCCCCTGTCCAGCGCCCTTCGGGGGGCATTGACTGACCGCTTCTCCGTTGCCCAGCACCACAATTTCCTGAAGGGCTACCAGCTGCATAACAACTACCTGGAGAATGAGCACTTTTGTCGATGGAAAGGTAATGGGGACTAATATTTAACAGGCATCGTTTTCAGGTAGTTTTGGGGTGGAGAATTTAGGAAAGAACCCTGTTGGGCTTGACAGGGGCAAAAAAAATCTCCTGAAAGAACACTTCTTTTCTGAACAGAGAGAAGAGACTAAGACTTCAGTGTTGTCAGGTATTTTAGGCTGTTTTTAAATATAAGCATGTGTTTATGTGCTTTAGCTGAGATCCCTGTGGTCCAGACTGAGAGGGCAGGCTTGCAGCCAACAGAACCAAATTTAAAGTAGCAAAGAGCAGAGTGAACATGGGAGAAAGTTTAATTTGGCAAGACTGTGCCTCTAACTTCAGATGCAACTGGAATACCCCAGAAAATATGACCTATGAGAGAAAGCTGGAAAGGAATGGGGCTTTGTAGTCCAAAGAAGAGGAGACTGAGAGGGAGGCATAAATCCAAATGTAAAAAAGGATGGGAATATTTTGTTGTCCCAGACAATGATGAATTAAAGATGAAATAATGATTGAAATGAAGCAAGGCAAATTTAGGTTAAGTATTAGAAGTAGCTTACTGGCACTAATGAGTATGATAAGTTACTGGAATATATTGCCTGGAATCTCAACATATAAGACTTTTCAGAACAGGAACTTAGGTGGCGTTTTGCAGTCCCTCCCATGCCTATTTGACAATCCAGTAATGTGGCAATTAAATTAAACCAGGCCTCTGGGATGGTCTGTTCCACCTTGCATTTCTGTTTTCAGTCAAAATAGCTACAGATCATTTCTTATTCCAAGAAATATTTTCCTTTTAGACACTGTGTTAGACTCACGTCCCAACAAGCTGATGCACAATACCGATCACCTGGGCATGATAGATGCTGGATTTTTCATCAATACCAGCAGTCCTCCACTTTTAAGGCCACAGAGGGAAGTGGATGTCATCATATATTTAAGTTACACTACTGGATCACATACGTCGGTGAGGAGGATCTTGTTACCGTGTATTGTCTCTCCTTTTGCTTGTAAATATCTAGCCTGTAGTGCCTAGAACCACTAGTTATTTCAGCTGTTCAGTTTTTTACTACTGCATTCCCCTACATTTTTCACTGTAGTAATCACCAGTGGTGTTCCCCAGGGCTCAATATTGGGGACAGTTCTGTTTAATATCTTTATCAATGATCTGGACAAGTGAATTGAGTGCACCCTCAGTAAGTTTGCAGATGACACCAAGTTGGGCGGGAGTGTAGATCTGCTTGAGGGTAGGAAGGCTCTACAGAGGGATCTGGACAGGCTGGATCGATGGGCTGAGGCCAACTGTATGAGGTTCAACAAGGTTCAGTGCCAGGTCCTGCACTTGGGTCACAACAACCCCATGCAATGCTACAGGCTTGAGCAAGAGTGGCTGGAAAGCTGCCCGCAGGAAAAGGACCTGGGGGTATTGGTTGACAGCCAGCTGAACATGAGCCAGCAGTGTGCCCAGGTGGCCAAGGCAGCCCATAGTATTCTGGCTTGTATCAGAAATAGCGTGGCCAGCAGGATCAGGGAAGTGATCGTCCCCCTGTTCTCAGCACTGGTGAAGCTGCACCTCAAATACTGTGTTTAGTTTTGGGCCCCTCACTACAGGAAGGGCATTGAGGTACTGGAGCGTGTCCAAAGAAGGGCAGTGAAGCTGGTGAAGGGTCTAGAGCACAAGTCTTATGAGGAGCAGCTGAGGGAACTGGGGTTGTTTAGCCTGGAGAAAAGGAGGCTCAGGAGAGACCTTACCACTCTCTACAACTACCTGAAAGTGGGGGTCAGTCTCTCCTGCCAAGTGACAAGCGATAGGACAAGAGGAAATGGCCTCAAGCTGCACCAGGGGAAGTTTAGGTTGGATATTAGGAAAAACTTCTTCACCGAAAAGGTAGTCAGGCTCTGGAACAGGCTGCCCAGGGAAGTGGTGGAGTCTCCATCCCTGGAGGTATTTAAAAGATGTGTAGATGTGGTGCTTAGGGACATGGTTTAGTGGTGGACTTGGCAGTGCTAGGTTAACGGTTGGACTTCATGATCTTAAAGGTCTTTTCCAACCTAAACGATGCTATGATTCTATGATTCTATGATTAATATTGTTCCTATTTCTTCCTGCCACTCCTGGAATCTCTCTTGCTGGTTTATGAGCATGTTGAATTATTCAAGACGACATCAGCACGGTCTATTCCAGAATGATGGGAAGAGCATCTTCTGCTTTATGCTGAATCAAGCAGGTTTCCAGACCCTGCACAGGAATATGCATAAAGATGAGGGAGCAACTTCTCCTGACTTAAGTTAGAATATAAAAGGGGTGAAGTGGACAGTCAGAAGTAGATAATTTCTGGGCTGACAAATAAGATGCTACTAGGAAAATTCAATGACCAGCATCTTCCTGCAGAAACTCCAGTCTCATGGAGATAAAGTTAATTAGCTGCCTCTAAGGCCTTGCAGAAAATAAGTTTGGGTCTTTATGTCTCAGAAACTGAGGTTAGTTAGAAACTCATTATTAAGCATCTTGGCCCGCTTAAGTGTTTTTTGTGAACGAGAACAGCTGTGCTACAGTTAATAAGCCATATGATGCATGAGGCTTGCATGTAATGAAGTTTCATTTCAGCTTCATACATTGTCTAGATTAATTTTACAAAGAAAAGCTGCTGCAATTTTAAGGACTTTAGTAGAAACCATTTCCTATTTGATAGTGTCCACTATTAGATGGTGCAGAGTAAATAACACAGTACAGAGTAGGACATGATATTGTATTCAACCTTTCCGGGAAAAGGTACAGTATAGCCTAGTACTTCAGGCTTTGTCAGTAAAATATCAATCTCAATTAACACTGTGCCATAATGCCTGCACAAGCAGAGACATAATTGCACATTCAGACTTAACTTTCTTATCTCCTGACTTCCAAGCACGTAATAAGATACCTTAAACATTTTCTTGCTGTGGTTTTCTTTTCTAATTAATTCTATACAATATATTAAACACAGGCTCATTCATTTACTAAAACTACATGCTTTACCCTGAAGTTCTGCAAGTTGCTTCCATTTTTTAAAAAGCAGTGTCCTGGATGAATTCTCTAACTCTGAAATTGTGTTTACAGCTTGTGATTAACATTCTGGTTACTATGGGTGGTAATTATGTGTAGAGTAACCCTTGATAAGAAGGAACTCACCCTATGGATCTGAGTCACTAAACCTTAATACTAGATAACAATTTGGGGGCTTTAAGACAACCAAGTTGAATTCCAATGCTGACCATTTTTGTGATACTCCAGTCTCTAGATAAGGCATGCAAATACTACTCAGAGCAGAAAATCCCATTCCCCAAAATTTCTTTGACTGATGAAGATAAGAAAAATCTGAAGGAGTGCTACCTCTTCCAAGATTCAAATTTGCC
Source organism: Nipponia nippon (assembly GCF_047370975.1). NCBI lineage: Eukaryota > Metazoa > Chordata > Aves > Pelecaniformes > Threskiornithidae > Nipponia > Nipponia nippon. The sequence goes on along the minus strand of NW_028262291.1, from coordinate 30,152,701 downwards.
AGGATGTCCGATCGTGATTTTTCTTCCCCTTGTGAATGATACCTTCCGAGAGTACAAAGCACCTGGTAAGTTGCAAGTAGTGTGGCAAAGCATTAAACAAAAGACACCACTACCTGTTTCCCTGACTCAGACAGAACCTTTTTCTCTGCTGCTGGCTATCTTTGCTGGCTGGGTTCATGGAGGAGCACTTTAGCTCATTAAACTTGTTTTCCCCACCCCTGCCAAAGCTAGTATGTTCATTCATGTCATCCTTATGGCCTTAAGAAGACAGACCCAGCCCTTATCTTCTGGATGCTCTTTGCCTTCATCTCTCTCCCATTTGTAAGACAAAGTGTTGCTAGCTAATTGTAAGTTTTTTCCTGGGAAAAGTATAGCGCTCTCAGATTATTTCCCCCTACATATATTGTCTGTTGTCCAGGGATTTCATTCTACACTTGACGAGGCATAGTGTCATGTATGAATGGTGGGGGAGCAAGAACCTGGCTTTCAGGCTGAACTCCTGCAATGTCAATATCAGTGTGTCTCCTTTTGGTACAGCATCAGCCCAGGAGTCATTTTGCTCACTGTGCTGTGCTCAGGGCCTGTCATTCTTTTTCTGTCAGGCCACCTGCTTTGTATTCCTCTCCTTTAGTGCCAGTTACCAGGATGCCTTTGCTTCGCTCCTTGGTAGCAGGGAGGTAAAGTCTAAAATTCTGCTTTTGTGGAATTTGAGAGAGACAAGAAATGGAAAGACAGAGATGCATCCTGGTGGGAGGCCCCCTGAGACTGCATTCGGTGCAGGAACTTGAAATTTCCATATGTTTCTATTACTCCTTTCTCACTTAAATTCTATTCTGTTACTAGCAACTCCCCTCCCTCAGCTGGGGTTTGTAGAGGTCCCAACTACTCAGGATAAGACCGGCAGTGTACTGGTGGTGGCTATTGGAGTGCCCTTTCAGGCTGATATCCTTGACTGATCCATGGCTTTAATGAGACAGACGTTTATGAGTAAGCTGTAGATTACCATTACAATGCCGTCCCTCACTTTTCCCTTCTGCCCTCATCACTTCAGGCACACAATGTCCTCTTGACATTGGGTGGGGATACATGACCCGCATTATTTGTGCATTTAAACACTATGAATTTTCTTCTGGAGAAAAACCCTCCTCTTCAAGCTGCTGTGGACAGCTTGTCACTGACTGAGATATACGTCACAGCAGCAACTTCTCTTTCTCTCCAGGTGTCAAGCGCTGTTGCTCAGAGATGGAGGGAGGACAACTTGATTTGACCAGTCGCTGTTCCCCCTACTGCATGTTCTCGGTCAGGTATACTGATGAGAATTACCGCCGGCTGCTGAACCTCAGTGAATACAATATCTTGAACAACTCGCAGATGATTATGCAGGCCTTGCAGATAGCGATGGAAAGGAGAAGGCAAAACATGTGCTAATCACCTGTTCAACTGCCCCTATCTTCTCAGAGGAATTTTTCATGCTCTAGGACACAGAAGGGACATAGCTTTTTGAACACTGGCCGTTCTGCACTACAGAAAGAAACTGCCCCAGGTGGCTCAGTGGTTTGTTGGGTTTTTTCCATTCCCAAGAAGTGGCCTCTATAGGTAAAGACATTGCCTTGGAAATTTTTACATATGCTTTGTTCCCTAAATTAAGGTTGTCTGTAGAACACTCTTTACCTAAAATCCTTGTTAGATTTTAAAAATAATGTTATTTTAAGCTTGACTTATTATGTATGACATAGAGGAAAATAATTTTTTACCACCACAGTGCTACAGTAATACAACCCAGCCAACACACCTACAGGCTGTAAGAAAGGGGTATAAACTTCTGCTCCCCACAATTCTTCATGGAACACAAGGTGCATCCAACCCTGGAAAATGAAGAAAACCTGAGACGTGACTGGAAGCTGGCATTGGATCCCTGGGTCAACTCTGTTTTGCAAGTGTCCTGAAGAGCAGCTGCAGAGGTTGGAAATGTAAGAGGGACAAGTGTGTGCACACAGCCAGCCCTATGAATTGTGTCCACCTCCTGGGCTCTCTTGGGCTGTGAATAAATCATATGTAGATGGGAAGGAGAAACTTGAGAGGAAGTGGCATAAGATTTTTTCATGTAAAATTTTTTTTAAAGTGAAAGGTGTCATTTGAGCACATCAAAATTTCCTGTGAATTTATGTCAGTTTTGATTGTTTTGTGTTGAGACAGTATATAAAAAAGTTAACATTTTATTTTGAAGCTTTCAAAAGAAAACACCCCAGAATTTTTTTTCCCAGTTGAGTTACTTCTTATATTAAACTTCCTTTCTTAAATTAAAAAGTGCTTGAAATGAAAATATTTTACTTCCACTAGACAATGAAAACTTTGTTGTTTTACTCAATGCAATTTGTTTAAATAGTTTAGGACATATGCTCATCAACAAAAATGCTTATTTGTTTAGTTCTGCCTGTTCAAACTGTGCAGATAAGCAGGAGTGAGTAGTCTTCAACAACTAAGACCATCTTAAAACAATCTGAACAGACTCTCCATGGGAACTAGCACAAAACCACTAATAACATTTGTTGTGGGTTTGCATTTTTAAACTTTCTTTATTTTCCCTTTTGTGGAATGTGTCTTTTCTGAACTGTCGAAAGTGCTGAGGGTGGGCTGTAAAAAGTATAAATCCATAACATTTGCATTCCAGGAGCAAGTCAAACTGAAAATACACTTTTCTATTAATAAGTTTTGTGTTTTAATGACAAGTGGGAAAATATTGAACAAAGAGTCTATTCAGTGAAAAAAAATCTATATCAACTAGATGTCATAATCTGGGGCTAAAATAAACCAGGGAAAATGCTTGGGTAAGTTGAAACATTTCATGTTAATATTTTACAAAATGTCTTTGTTTTGAAACATAGCTTCTTTTTCATAGACTGCCTACCTCGTCAGCCCAGGGAACCCAACCTGAAAATAACAGGTTTCATCTATAGTCAAATAACATGTTTGGCTTGGTGCAAAATGACACTCTGAGGATTTTCATTTTGGCAACAAACAATGACAAATTATCTTTACAAATTGGTTCACAATGACTTTTTCCAACAATTTATGGTGTCAAACTAAACCTTACTTTTTTGTGCAACTGTAGCCTGAAGTGGCAAGCCTAAAGATCAGAGCATAAATATTAACATTTGAAACTCTTTAGGTTTTGAACAAATATGTACTTCTGCTGGTTTTTATTTGTTCCACGGTAGTTTCACTAGTCATAGTCAGAAATATGGTGCTATGTGCTCTGCATATAACCCTGGGAATTGCCTCCATTTGAACCTGAAATCCCTGGTATGAAAAAATAAACATAGTTTTTGGCCATAAACTCATGCCACGTTCAGCTCTGAAGAAATGTTATTTACGTGCAAATATTTCGTGTATACAATACTGGATAATAAAGGCTTGTTTGCAAAATGAAAATTCTGCTTTGCTCCACATATTCAGGCATTTCAGTAATGTGCTCCAGGTTTACAGTGTGTTCCTTGTTCCAGGAAAACAAAACTGTTGTTATCTCTGCAAAGAGCACAAGAGCATACCAATTATTTGCTGTGAGCATCGTGGATAAAGGAATGTCTCAGAGACAGATTGCAGGGGTACAAAGTGAGCCACGGTCCCTCCCTACAAGAGCTTTTTGGGCACTGACACTGTGGGAGTGACAGCCTCAGAACTCCAGTCCTGGTGGACAGTCTGGTTTATAGCGTAACCCTCCAAGGAGATGTCATATTAAAGCACTGCCTTTAACTACGACTGAAAGATGCCGATGCTGCCAAGGGTTTTCTGTGACGTGATGAAAAATGCATTTCATCAAGCTACGTCATTGCAGCTGGCACACAGAGGAAACATGCCATGTATGTAGACACAACCCTTCATGGTGTTGTGAAATAACATAGCCTATGGCAAAAATTTATTCTACCAAGTTGACCGTGATGACTGTTGATATTATTTTGCATGGGAATGTGCAAAGGGGAACTGTGCTGGCTGGTAGCAATATTTAACCAGTAAGCTCAAGAATGCTCAGGGAATGGGTAACTTTTTGCTCACAGACAATCCACTGGGAGAGCAGGGAAGACAAAGGATTCCCTTCCCCCAGAGATTTTGATTCATTATGACGTGCTGAACATACAACAGTCTTTTGCTGCCCTTTTTAATCCTGTTCCAGTGAGCTGGGAGCTGTGCCGGTTTTGATGGCGTAGGGGTCAGCTGGGTGCTCACAGGGGCAGGTGCAGGTGTCCTGCCCGTGGCAGTGGCTTTGCAGGTGTGCTGAGGATGGTACAGAGGGCGGTGTGCAGTTGGTGCTGAGTTTTGCCTCTGGCTGGCAGGGTTCATTGGGTCACACATGGGTGCTTAAATGCAGCTACATTACAGACAGAGTCAGTCTGAGCTGGAAAGTGGTGCAGAAGTATTCACAGGGAGTGGAGCTAGGCTAAGGAAAGTCATTGCTTCAGGACTCTTCATCTAAACAAAAATAATAATAACAAGCCATAGGAAAGAAGGGGGAAAGGATACAATGACTTTAGAAGAGACCCAGCCCTGCTAGACCAAGGCTGAGCAGATGTAAACCACCATATAAGTGCGTCTGCTCTGCACACCTAGACCTGGGATTGCAGGGACATGTAGTACAGAAAGCCTTAAACTGGCTTTTGCAAGAACCAGTTTAGTCTGACAGCAACAGTGTTGTCCCTCTTTTTTTTTTTTTTTATTAGCTTTTTTATCCTGTCTGCTTACTGTCACAGATAACCTAAATCCAATTAATGTACTGTTGCTGCATCTTATTGCAGAGTATGTATTTCTGTAGGCTTTGAGGTCTTGCTAAGTGGACAGTTCAGTGCTCGGATAAAAGGGCATTCTTCTCTTACCATTAGTTATAAACCTGCCATTGGTCACTATTGGGCAAAGTGGCTCAAAAAGCATACTTCCACCTACTGTACAGGCAAAGGTATTTTTTCCTACTTATTCAACCACAGGATTCAGCTTCCTAGCATAAGAAAATGGGAGGGGAATAACTGGGTTTAAGAAATCCGGCAGAGGTGGGGCTCTGAGTCAGTTTATAAAATAGTTGCTCACCTGCATGTGAGACATTTGAACTATTGGTGTCTGTGGAAGCTGGGAGATGTGAAATTGCATTGCTACAGATAACACTGGATGTGTACGTGACAGCGACCACAATGGAGCAAGATGGCATTTTGTCTCAGGTAAGAAGGGTGCAGAGCAAAGCAAGGCATCTTGGATCTCAGCTGGTTATGCTGCACACAGTGCAAAGATGTTACTACTTTCTTGACCTACCGTTGACTGTAAATGACTCTGCACAGGATGAAGGAAGTCAGTGTTTCAAGAACTCATTATCAAAATTTAAAAAATGATAGCAAACCATAGGAAGGAAGTGAAAACTACTTGGGGAGTGAGAGTTTATTTACAAAGGGAGCATTTTGTATATTTAGGGGTTTTCTTCATTTTAGAGATGTGATACATGCAACTTTGGAATAAGTATTAAACAGCATGGAGATGTGCTTCAAGGTGAAAGATTAATGACAGGGTGTGTTTACTGGAGACAGGTTTGCTGTTCCTTTAACAGCCAGGGCCAGGAGCTGCCTTCCCTCCCCGTGTGTCATGCAAAGGGTGGACCTTACCTGGCTGCTATGCCTCTGCTCAGGCTCACTGGGGCAAGCATGGCGCAGGCAGTGGCACTGGGCACAGCAGGAAACACCTGTACCTGCTGAGGGTCTATGGCCAGCACTGACTGTGAGCTCCCCTTCACTGCTGTTCTGCAGTTCTCAGTTCCTGATGACGATTGCTTTTAAGAGACAGGATGTTTTTTCCAGGGGTAACGTTGGCCCTTCTTCTTGCAGGAGGTGATCACTCAAACCAGTCAGCTAGGAGAAGGAATTACGCAGCTCAATTCTGATGGAGAGCAGTGGACTCCTGTTACGAAGGTATCGCAAAGGAGAATTTCAAAAGAAAACTGTAAAAGAGACTTTCCTGCTGGGTGGAGCCTGGATGAGAACAGATAGGGTTCAGCATCTGCTGAACTGTCTAATTAGCTACCATAACCCATCCAGCTCCTGCTGTGAAACACCGCCCCGCTTATCGTTTTGATCACTTCACTTAGGCAGTCTTGCTTCATGTTAAAGTCCTAGTGCTGTTTTCTATCCTTGGCACATGGGAAATGAACCCTGTTTTAACAAGACTAATATCTTTAAAAGCATGGATTTGAATAGGCTTTCTGTTACATGTGTCTTGCTAAAGTATAAGGGCAAATTTACTGCCAGTGTAGGTAGTGATAGCTGTGAAATTGTGCCACTTTCTTTGTGACACAATCTTGAAGTGGATTTTCAACACCTGATTTCCTGGATTAATCCTTCTTCTAGCCTCTACAAAAAATGAATAGTTTTCCAGGAGACTTCAGACACATTATATTAAATCTTTCCTCTAGGAAATGAGAGGACCAGATGTGCTGAAAAAGATTCTTTGAGATTATTGTCTCTAGTTTGAGGCCATTTAGTAATAACTCTCCCTTGTTCTGTTTCGAGCTAAGCTGCTGAGCAACAAGTGTTGTGCTTACAGTTTAAGGAATAGCCAACCCTTTCTGTTGATTACTTGAATGGAAAACCCAAAGATGAGAAAATATGCCCTAAACCGCAACTTTCTACATTGCAGGGATCACAGCAGGTTCAGAAGAATAAACCAAACCTCTCACATTTTTTAGGCAAAACTCACACTGCTGACGGGATTTGGGGCATTTGTTAGTTATACCTCTGTGACGTCTAAGCCAAGGCTCTCTGGTTATGACAGGGCACATCCACATGCCTGAGTACTTTGTTCAATCTGCTGTACCTCCCTGGCTCTTTGGGATCACCGCAAGCCATGAAGGTGGCTCCAGGGGACCTGATCCCTGAAACTGAGTTGAGCCCTTCCAGGAAAGTGCCTTCTCCAAAGCCAGCCACTGGCAGCAGCAGTTACTGGCTCTGTAATTACTGAACACTTTCCACCTCTCCCTGCCTCATTTCTGTGCCTTAGGAGTTAGGCTTTAGACATGAATACAAGCACCTTTGATGGTCTTATCCACAGCTACTGTTTGGACTCTTAGCAATGGTTTGACATCCTTGATTTTCCCACCTGGTCTCCTGCTGTGCAGCTGAACAGCACCAATGTCGTTGGTGCCTTTTCCTAGAATGGGGTGCTTTGGTTACCTGGAGGCTAATTTTACCTGTTTCTTCATTAGCCTACTTGCTAACCGCCCTCAGTCTCAACAACATAATATTCATCAGCCCCAGCTGCATGCATTAATACACTCAGGTTAAACATTATGAGAGACATCTCATGGACATATATTGCATTGGGCCTGTGAATATCGATGCACTTCACTTCTTATGGACTGTAAGCACAGCACATTAATAATACAGTACATACCAAATTCTTTTGTTCAGACAGGCCAGCTAGAGCAAAAGTCCTGCTCTTCTTTCCCTCAGTACCTGTGTCACACATCCTTCTCAATGGGACTAATGGGGTCAGTTTCATGCTAATGCCACTTTAGGACTGCCAATGGTCTTGTAGTCATTTTGCAGTATAGGTAGAGCGAGCAGGTGGTGCCACTACCTGCCCATGGCTCTGTAGTTGCACTAAATGCCTTTTGCATTTTAGAACTTTTGGAGCAAGATTTTCCTCCTGATTTATATCCCAACATATTGTGTCTTTTCCCCCTTTCCATGACTATAGAAATAAAAGGTTAGGTGGAAATGGAGATTAATGGTATTTTATGGTAAAAGGAGAAGGGATATGGACTCATGTTTGGGCTCCAACATGAGACCAGCACAGCAACATGAGAGGCTAAGAAGTCAAGCATGAGGCCTTAATGTTGGACACATGGGCTAACATGAAAGAGGGAAGCCAAAGGAAACAAACTGGAGTTTCTTATTAGGCGTAAAACACTGCGTTTGCACTTCTTATGCAAAACAGTGCAAAGAAACTCCAGACACGAAGAGTTTACATGGTTCAAAACTAAAGAAAAACTTCTCACAAGAAAAAGTCACAGGTGACCTCAGCTCAAGAGGGGCAGTTATATCCCTGTAAATGAAAAACACATGCGTAGTGAGTAGCATGGTGGAAGTGCAAAGCAGCGATCTCTTCCTCTGACATTAAAAGAAGCATGGGGATCAGAGGTCAGCATTTAACTCTGGGGAGTACTGTACGTTTAAAAGAGCAGGGATATGAGAAAATCATATCCTGTAGCCCAGGAGACTGAACATGTGTAATGACTGGATGGGAGGTGATTCCCATGACAATAATTTTACCACTTGCCAAAAGCCTAAGGCAGCTTTTCATTTTCTACCTTCGTAATTTAACAAGTAAATCTTCTCCCAAGCTGCGTCTGAATCTTACCACTTTGTGCAGCTAGATTTTAGTTAGAGAGCAAATAAATTCTCTATAATAATACAAATCCATATATCATGCTATAAAAGTAGAGACGTCTTTCAATCTAGTACTTGATTTAGATATTAGTAGGAAAATAAATGTATTGGCCATTTCATAGTCACATAGAAAAATTCAACTACGTTGTTCATGATTTGGGTATTTCTCTCTCTTCATCATTTCTATCTTCTAAATATGCTATCTACCTTTAGCATTCATTCCTGTCTTTTGCATGGTTTGTTTTTTTTTTTTTTTTCCTGCAGACAGAATCATCTCTGTGTTACTTACTAACTATAAGAGTCATAAGAGCAAGGAATATCCACCAGACAGATGTCTGTAAGTATCTGTAGTGCTCTGTACAGTCCCCTTAACCTTCATGGGTTACTAGCTAGTCCTGCTCCAAGAAAAAGTGCTTTCTAGATTTCTTGCATGGGTGGAGAAAGTCCTCTTACTGGTGTGCTGGTTCCCGCAATGAACATAGTGTGGTGTTCTTCTTTGCATCAGCCCTGTTCTGTGCAGGGGTAACTCTATAAGGTCACAGCTGTACCTATTGCACGTATTTTTCTGCATCCCCAAAAGGAGCAGGGAAATCTCTGCAGTCTGTTGAAAGCAAGAAATGTGGAAAGATCTCCTGTGTTTTCCTCTGGACTATATTTATGTTACACAGGACACATACTGATTGGGATAATGGAGCAAATACTGAAAATGGAGTAGCCTTATCTCAAATTTAGCTTGTACTGAAAGCTTTCTCAAGGCTAAGTAATCCAAATTACTATACCCCGATTCCCTGTGTACTAGCTTTCACAGATAAAATCCTGTTAGGTGTTGTTACATTTTGTAGGTTCACTTCTGATGGCCTGCAACTGAAATATAACAGAAGATTATAGCTTTACTTATGCAGAAATCAAGAATAATTTTTTTCTATGTTTTGGGCTTTTTTTTAATGTTCTGTCTGGCTAAAATAGAAGCTATCACTTTGTTTCCTTAACTGTTGCAGATATAGGGTGCTGTGGTTGTCCCGAATTATTTTATCCTGGGCTAAACTGATGGCTTGATGACATAGAAGGAAGAGAAAATCCTTTATTTAATGCATTTATTGTATCTCTAATCACGTTTATTCAGAGAAGAATCATGTCCCTCTTCTTTTTTCTCCATTCCTATTATCTAAACTGTAATGTTTATGTTGGACAAATATGTGATCATGTATCATAGTGTCTCTCTTTGAAAGAAAAGCTTCATGTTGTTGTTGTTCAATTCATTCTTTCTTCTAGAGCAAACCCTCATTTTAGATGTGTTTGTGTTTTCTGACATACAGTAAGCCAGACTGATTGCTATGTGAGCCTGTGGCTGCCAACTGCTTCAACCGACAAATTTCAGACTAAAACCATCAAGAACTGCAAAGATCCAGTCTGGAACGAAACCTTCTACTTCAGGATCCAGAGTCAGGTCAAGGTACTGAGCTGGAACTTCCCTGTTAACCTTGACCTAGGGAGAAAGTGTCAGGTTTTATCCTTTTGCAAAGGGGACATAAGTAATTTTCTCAAGAGGCAAGGAAAGATGCACAAAGATGTGAGAATAACATATATCCTTATGATGGTTTTCCATGCCATGAAAGACAAGTATCTCTCTCAGCCACGGGTAGAATATGACCTTTGAGATGTCTCTGACTTTGTCTCATTCCTCCTCGTAGGCAGATGGCTACATGGAGTTGATTTCCCCTCCACCTCCTTCCCTTCCTGCTCTTTTTCTTTACGTCCTCCCACTCCTCACAAACAGCTGACTAAAACAGCTGTCCTCAGGATCTCCTGCTTTGACTGAAACCTGACACATTTTAAAGTCCTTCCCTTCCCTTCCCAGAATGTGCTGGAGCTGGCACTCTATGATAAGGATGTGGTTACTCAAGATGACCACCTCTTCACAGTATACTTCGATATAGCCAGACTTTCCCTGGGAGAGCAAGTCTTCATGCACTTCAAGTGCGATTCACAGGTGAGGTCTGGAATAAGAAATGGGATAGGCTGGCAAGAACGTGTTTGCCTGCTTTTCTGTCTAAAATGTTATTTGCAAAATCTTTCTTTTTTTCCTTCTTGTGTATGGACTGCCCAGCCACATAAAAGGGAGTTGTTTTTCACTCTGACATGGGAAAGCCTCTTCACACCTGGATCTGTAGGCACACTGAAAGGTTTGGTGTTGGCCACAAAGGCTCACAAACTTCAGGTGTCCCTGCAAAATTGTCACTTTGCTGAGTCTGCCCCCACTGAAGATCAAGGAGTGTGTCCATGCCAGTTCATGATGCTTTTTGTCGTAACTTGTTACTTAACCTAGCAATTAAGGAGGAATAACTCTGTGATCAGAACAAAGTGTTGAACCAGACTAGTTGCTAATTATGGACTGTGGCCTGGGTGTTTAAATAAAGCGTCTAAGTCATGCCACTCAGCTTGGCAACAAGAAATATTCCTATTTTCAATGTCCAGGGAGGCTCTGAAAGTCGCATATCCCACCTCCTGTATGTTCTGTCCGTCCCTCTCCTTTTCCAGTTTCCTCCCAGTCTCCTGCATCTGTCATGCACCATTCAGTTGATTAATTACTTTATCTACACACACCCAAACTCCACTCTGCAGTTCATTATCTTTCAATGCCTTATTTGACCATTTCTTTCTCTGCAAAATATCAGAGGAGCAGTGTGTGGACTTCCATTAGCCCTTTGTAAAATAGAAACATTCGGCTAGTTGCAACCCAGCGCATTACTGTCTGGGTGGTTACAGGTGTCATATCCAAGCCTTTCATTACTGTGTTTGCACAGCTACAGTAGTTAGAGCTCATACTCTTCAGGCCTTCGTAAATTTTTTTGTCCTATATTAATATCTTTTTGGTGTTAACGCAATAGGTAATTTGAGCAACTAAGTAACCTACAGCATGATCTCACTTCTCTGTTCATCATCCCTTCTGTCCCCAGCTTTGTTTTCCTCTCTCCTGTGCTTTCTTCCTCCTAGGGATTATACTCTTCACCACCACCCCACAAACCAGGCCTTAATGTCAGATTTACTTCCTCCCCAATGCCCTCAACAGGTTGCCAAACAAAGTGGTTGTCCTCTTCCACAGATGCTTTGCATGCCCCCATTTCCCCTCCTTACAACAGAAGGCTTTGGCTGCTCCCCTCAGCAGATCCTCTTTCTCTTTGCTGGCAGACTCGGTATGAGACAGCATCTCCACCTGGGTCTGTCCCTTGTGTCCCAGCAGAAGCAGGCAAGCCAACTACTTTCTTTGTTAAAAACTGGTACCACAGCCATTCCAAAACTTCCTATCAATAAAGAATCTTGAGGATCCAGACACACAGATGTGAGGTGGTGGATGCTTCTATTTTAAATGTTCTGCCGGTCACAAATAGTGCATATGTACCTTATATTGCGAGAGTGAGAACTTGCATTCTAAGAACTGCCAGTAGACCAGTGCCAAAAACGTTTTCCTTTCTTTATTTTGCAGAGACAAGAGGAGCTAGAGGTGGGATTTGCATTGGATAATATGTGAGTAAACATGAAATGCAACATAATCTGCAGCAAAAAGAAACAGCAATTCAGACGCATGAAATAATCTAGTCTAATTGTCCAGAGTGCATCATTCCTTGATGATGCTGATGATGAACACGGTTTCCCGAGGAATCTGGGCTATGAGCTGTGTAACAAATTGGTGCATGCCAGAATGGCCTCCTATGAACTTCAGGCAGACAGGGAGAACATCCTAAAACCTTTTCTTTGCCTAGTGTAATGAATACTATTTAATACCAGAATACTGGGACTGCTGTTCTGTTATGCATTTGTCTTTGAGATCAGCAGGGGGGTTCACCTCCCTTCAAAACACAACATGGAATAACGCACTGGTTTTCTGATCTAGAGCTCTTCCTGTCCTATCCTCTGACAAACTGCAATTTTTAAAAAATTGGATTCCGTTAAACCATCTGCAGCCTCAGCTTGGGGCTCAGCATAAAATCACTACATGGTTTGGCCCTGCAGTACCTTTTTTTTTGCTGAGCTCCAGAACTGGATGAGCCGGTACGATGCCGATTGTGCCTTGACAGAGTAGACTGAGGAAACTTGTACCACGAGTCTCCTGGGACTTTTCTTTGAAATCCAATACACAGCTAAAAATAAGCAACAGGAAAATCAGGAGAAGGGTATGGCTCATGAATTATACTGTAATTACACTGAGTTATTAAAAATATTTTTTTCTTTCTGTTTCCTAGTTCAGGCCCTCCTGAAACCATCATTACTAATGGAGTACTAGTGGTGAGTGTTATGTTTTGTCATCTTTCTTGTCCGGTTGCCACACTTGTTTCATTTGACTCACAGTCATCAGGCCAACATACCCTCTGACTGAGCAAAGCCAGCACTGAAACACTGTGGTTTCCCACTTCATCATCTGCCTCACGACACATCCTCATGGATGGCACCTGTGGAGAGGCTGTAACTAAAACACAAGGGAGATCCCCTGTGCTAGCATCCCTCCGGTGTTGCAAAAGCAACACATGGAAGTGGCTTAGGTCTGAGACATTGGTGCAGCAGTGAACTCTCTCTTGGACATCAGTCCTCCCTAATTCTTGTATTGCCAAAGCGATGGAGTTTGTCCCATCCCAGGCACACGTCATTTCCTGCATTCATAACTGCACTTTTTACACAGGGACTTTCTGACCATGCCATTTGCTCATTTATTAGCTTTGTTTCCTCATTATTTTTGTTTAAATCGGTCCTCTGCATGTCTGTCGGGATCCTGGGAGCGCTGTTTTTCACTTTGCCCTTACCTTCTCCCTTCTGCAAGCCCTGTTCATCTATGCTGCACCCCCAGCCTTGCCCTGGCTTCATCCAGTTTCTCAGAGACTCCTGTTCCAGCCAGCATCTGAAATCAAGGTCATGGTTGAGAGAAAATGTTTTCCTTGGGAAAAAGTGCACTGCCTGTATAGCATTCCTATCAGCATCAGTAGGAGCTTAGACTAGGAAACAGAATCTCAAACTGGAAAACTCCCTGCCATGACGTATTTTATTGCTCATGTCTCTTACAGTCTCGCAAAATCTGCTGCTTGGAAGTCCAGGTGGTTGAGAAGAAGAAGAAGAAAAAGGAGAAGAAACCTTTATCAAGTGAGATTATTTCTCCATCAGCTATTTTTAAATCATGATGTGCTAATATTATGAAGGCAATTGACTTAATATAAGAATGAAAAAACCCCAACAAATCCGAAACATGAGAACAGCCTTGTGATAGACTCTGTAAGAACCTTTGTTTCCAATTTTGATGAGAAAACTACTCTATGTCTGCTTTTGTGTCGCTTCCCTAGAGAAAGAATTCTCCTTTAAAGTGCAAGGCTCATACGAGGGCACCCAAGACATTATGCTGGGATCTGATCTTGTCTTCAGCTCCTCCTCTCCTGCCAAATTCCACTATGCCAGATACAAACAGCCACGGCTGGATGTTACACTACCAGGGAAGAAACAACCTCCCTCCTTTGTATGTTATAACTGGACTTTATAAAACATAATAATGGCATGCAAAGTAACATGCACCATAAATAGTAACATTAATTTGCATTGTGGAAATAGAATATTGTTCCTTACAATATAAACTTGGATATATTTGTATTTTTTCAGCACTCCCGTGTGTATGATACAGACTCTCCAAACATAGAACTTCATTCCCTTCCAAGTGGAAAAAACGTGATCTTAGCAGAGGTGAGTGCCTGCTCTTTTGTGGGAGAGGTTGAGAAACTTAAGTGTGGAAGTCTGCATCCCTCTCATGATTACCAGGGTACTTTCTGATGATGAAAGCCTCTAGACAAAAATGCCACAATCTAACAGTGGCAGGTCTTTAGGTGATAGGGCCAGGTTGTGCCTTACTCTGTTTGAATGGGTGTGGGAATACAGGAGATCTTGTTACTCCATCCTGATCTTACTTAATGCTAAATTTTGAGGCTCTGCTTTTCCCCTTCTCACGCACCGGTGGAGCACCTGAACTAACTGAGGTAGCGCCAGTCTCTTGCTGATGCTGACCATGCTTTGCAAAGCACTTTTAGATTCATGGTTAAAAAAGTCCATATAGAATGAAAGGATCATGCCGGGTATAAGCCCCAGAAAGGGAGGAGCAAATGCTGCTGTGTAGAATACTAGTGTGGCTGCAGCCTGGCTGGCTGCCTAAGAGACGTAAAGTTAGTAGACATGGTTAAGGTACACATTCTCATTACTTTTCTCTGTAAACCACTTCCCTGACAATAAACCACTGCAGTCAATTCACATATGCTGCTGGGTTATTCAGAGCTCCCCATTTGTACCCACATTGCTAGGATCACACAAGCTAAAACTCCTGGGGCTGCAGGGGAGGGGTGCTAAAGCAGGTTGTTGTGCTTACACTGTTTGCATTCTTGCTTTCCAGGATAAAGGATTTGATTTATATGCAAAGGCAGAAGACTGGTAAGAGACTTGGCCACTCTTGGAGGCTAACTCATCCTTAGCTGAACTTGTCTCACCCCTTGGCCGTTTACTGGGGAGGAGGCACTCACAGTAGGACAGTAGGTTGTGTGACCAAGTGATGTGGAATACACATGAGCTGAAAGCAAACTATATGTGTAAAATTAACAATACATGTAGATAATTCATACTGAGACATGAATAATGAAAAGGTACATAAAATAGAAGAAATAATATTACAAGCCAATTATGCTAGTCAGTGTTATGCTCAGCACAGTCTTTAACCTTTTCTTTAACATTGTGTAAGAGTGCAGCTGATCACCTGGTACTGTTGATCATGGAGTAGGTAAACTTTGCTGCCTACTTCAAGACAAATGTGTGAAGTTTTTCCTACAGCTCTCAGTGCAGGCTAAAGTATGAAAGAATCCAGACAGCAGATGTCTCAGAAATGATCTGCAGGAATGTCTTTCCTGAGGTTTTCTTTTGATAACTGCTTAGAAATTTATCAGTCCCTTTTTCTATCATTCTTTCACGCAGCATTGTATACCTGCTTGGGAGTGTAGGAAAATTACTCCTGTAAACGCAGTACTTTGTGGGTCTGGTTTATTTCCTTGTATTGGAAACTCTGAGCTTGTCTACCTATAATAAAATTGAATATTCTTTTTTCCTGATCTCTGCTCCAGCCCAGACCACCTTGATGTGCGTTTAGGGTTTGACCTCTGTGTGCAGGAGCAAGACTTTCTATGCAAAAGGCAGAAGTACGTGGCTCCTGCTCTAAAGAAGGTCCTGCAGCTGGAACAGAATCTGCTGGACCATGAGGTCTGTAGGGCAAACATTCAAAACATCCAGCAAGTGCTTAGCAGTGGGGGCATAACAGCATAATATGACTGCTTTTTCTTCCCAGTTGAATTTTTTTTCTGGTCTTTCCTCATCTTTAAACTTATGTACACTTCCAATACTGCCCCATACCTCTAATCTCACCCTGCCTTTTGTGTCCTTTGCAGTTGCTATCCTGAGTTCAACTCTTCTCCTGGTATACCTTCATTGCAAGCCAGCCTAGATATTCCTTATATAGAAATGGCTTCTTCCACAGTCTTTGCGCTGTGATTGTTATCCTTGTTGATAATCCTTCCTCCTCTCTTCAACCTGTGAGATTTCTTTTTAATTCCTGCCTTTACAACTGATTTTTTCTCTCTTAATGTCTGTTTTGGTTTGAATCATCTGGAAAGAAGTCTGTGTCTGGGCATGTGTGGTGGTGTCAGGCTTTGTGTAGTAGGAGGTCTCTGCTGAGAGCCACAGTCAGCTGCAGTCTGCTGTCTGACACCAGCCCTTCCTGTTTGTGTGTTGCACAGACCCCAGTGATGGCCATCATGACTACAGGAGGAGGGATGAGATCTTTGACCGCGCTCTATGGCAGTCTGCGGGGGCTCAAGAAACTCAATGTCTTGGACTGTGCCACATACCTGACTGGCTTATCTGGTACTACATGGTAAGCAGGACTGGGCAGCTCTTGGCTGGAGTCTTCCTGATGACACCAATGCGCTGAAGTAGGCTGGAGCTGACATGCAGTAGTCTACCTATAATACCTTCTCAGCAGTCTTATTTTTTTTAATCTTCTTCCAAAACTGACAGATTAAAGTCTTTTCATGGGGAAAAGTCACGTAATTTGCAACAGCATGGAAACAAGTGTTTTTTTAAGAACAGCTTATGTAAAATTGCTCAAGCCATTTTGACAGGGATAATGACTGTGACTTCAAAGGGAACGTAATAGTTTCTTAGGGAACTGAAGACAGAAAACCTTTACTTAATTTCAAATCAAGAACTTAAAATAGAAACATAAAATGTAGCCATTGCCTACTTCAAACCTTGGTGTGGTTTTTTCTCTCTTCAATGTATATTTCTTCTTCCTAGGACCATGTCAAACTTGTACAGAGATGCTGACTGGTCACAAAAGGATCTTGACAAGCAAATCAGTGAGGCTCGAAAACATATGACAAAATGCAAAATAAATTCCCTTTCCTTGGACTATTTGAAGTATTACAAAAAGCAGCTGTGTCAACGGAAAAGAGAGGGCCGCAAAACATCTTTTATAGATCTCTGGGGCCTTGTCCTGGAATCTTTGTTGCATTATGGGGTACAGTATGTCATAAAGCAGCATTTACTGTGGCTTACAATTTTCTGAAAATTAATTACCAGAGAAGATATATTCCTGTTTGTTCTGAAAGAAGTAGTTTGTTACAAGACTGTGTATACAAATACACAGCTGTTTCCAAAACATTTGGTAGCAGTCTTTTAGATATCCAGCCATGGTGGAAATCAGCATTCTTGCTTGTGAGATTTTGGATATGTTTTTCTGAGAAGCTCCAAGATTAGCATTTTGAAAAAATATTATATTTTAAGATTTTTTTGGCATATTCTGAAAGTATTTTATTTAGAAATAGCAAAATTACATGTATTATCTTAATGCCCATGAGAGGTACTAACAAACAGACCTGCAGACTTTTGAAATATGTGACAGGTCTTACATAAACTTGCAGCATAAGACGTTAAACTGGTTTATACCAAAAGTATTGCTTTCTGCTCTTCATCATTTCCTTCCACTTTCATCCTAATGGGTCATCAAATAATCTGGCATCAGATTGGATGCCTGCAGATATTTCAGTAACAGAACGCTTACAGGAATTTTGAAAAATTTGGAACATTTCGGAATTTAAGCCCAACACACATTATACATTAGAGGCAGAAATCTTTCTGCCCTACAAGCTTAGATGCAGAGAAAACGTTCCTGTACTAATTTTCGTCTCAGTGTAACCATATTTCTGGAATCACAGAAAGACAACCATAGACTCTCTGATCAGCAACGGGCCATTGATCGTGGTCAGAACCCATTGCCTATCTATACTGCAGTCAATGTCAAGAACAACTATAGCACTCTGGATTTCAAAGGTAATTATGAGACTTCTGAGAGTCACTTGTCTTTATACTTAAGCTGGTAAATCCTGGGACAGTCTTTTTAGATAGTCTAAAAAAAGCCCTCTCATTTAAAGACTGGAACCTCAGCTGATGTGTATTCGTATAATGTCCTTGTGGTCAGGTAAAAGTTTGACTGTCTATGCAACAGACTCAAAAATATTCCAAAGACTTTTCATGTTCATGAGTTTTCATTTGTACCATGCTTATAACTCATTGCTATTGGTCTGAAATATTAGACTTAACTGCAGAAATTATTTTAATTTTTAAGTCTGTTCATTCCCATGATAGCAACACCATTTTTATGTAAAGCTGTAGTAAAACATTGTTCTCTTCTTTGTGTTCCTTTTCACAGAATGGGTGGAGTTCACCCCTTATGAGGTGGGATTGCAAAAATATGGAGTTTTTGTTCGCACTGAGGATTTTGGCAGTGAGTTCTTCATGGGTCGGTTGATGAAGAAGATCCCTGAATCCCGGATCTGCTTCTTAGAAGGTAAGCCCTTAAAAACATCTGAATGATTTTTTTTTTAATTGTGAGCTATATAAACTAAGCACTAATAAAGCACTGGTACATAACTGACAGGGCAGTTTCACCGGCAAGGAAAAATATCTCATTGCTGAATTAGTACTTACTATGATGGATTTGGTTTACTGTAAAAAAGAAAATTCAAAGTGACCAAAAAACAGTGAGAACTTGTGCCCTAAGGGATAACCAAAGAAATTGTTTCTCAAGCTCAAAAATGCATGGTCAAAACTGATCCCTTGGTGTGTTAACAGGCTTATTCTCAAAAAGGGAAGCCTACAAATGCAGAGGCTGTAAGATCATGTTGTACTTAGACCCTTATCAGTATAATTCACCACCAAATCTATCAGATTGCAAACTTTCATCCTTTCTTTTTATACAAACCTTGTGATACTTGAGTGTTTTTCTGAAAACCCAAGCTCCTTAAATCATATTAATTCACAAAAATCTCACCATTCGTTAAAATATATATCCAGCCCTAAGTACCATAAGCAAAAAGGGGATACCAAAATAAGGTTTAAAAGCAGCAGCCAAATAAAAATGACACATCATCCATTTAAACCAGACTAAGGAAAAGCATAAACCTCATGAATTTAATCTCATGATAACAGTTTTGCGACTCCTGATGTGTGAATGTTTGAGTTACAAAGCTCTTTCCTTTTACAGGCATGTGGAGTAGTTTATTTTCATTTAATGTGTTATATATCTGGAATTTGTCCCATTCATCAGAAGATTTTTGGCACAGGTGGACCCGGGACAAAATTGACAATATAGGTAATTTATCATACTTCTTCCTTACTGTGTATTTATTGTCAGATAGAGTTAATGTTGGATAAACCATCACACCCATCTGCCATGTGAAAAGCGCACAGTATATTTGGCATTTTTGGAGTGCTTCTTCAAAGGCCACATTGTCTTTCTGGAAGGAATTGGATTTAAAGTCCCATAATGCAAAGCATAATTGGATAATATAAAAATCTCCAGTCCTGTGATCTATGTGCTCATTGAGGGCTCAACACTGATGTTGGCAATAATGAGATTGATCTGTAAACGATTAATAAAGCACAAAAGATTTTGACTACATTAAGTAGGAGCTACCGTAATACAAATAAGTACAACAGTTCCCCTTTTCCAAAGTGTGCAGTCAGTCTGTTCCATAAGTGTGCGTTATGTCTGGTGCAGGTTTTTATTGCTGCCTGATACTGGGTCTTGTTTTTTATCCAAGTCTGGACTGTGTAATGAAATGGTATTTGGCTGGTAAGAGTAGCATTTTATTTCTTTTTCATTTGGTCACTTGTGCTCATCAAGTCTTTTCATCCTAGGCCTTTTAAATAAAGAAAACACTAATTTTTATTAATTACCTTGACATCTTGGGGGATGACCTTGCTCTAGGCAGGTAGAATTTAACAGCCTTTCTCTGTGCAGAGGAGGAACCCCTCCTACCGCTGAAGCTGCATGAGCTGAGGACTCACATGTTCACCCCTCCCGGCCCCCTTGGCAGCGCTCTTCGCAGCGCTCTCACCGACCGCCTCTGCATTGCCCAGGAGCACAACTTCCTAAAGGGTTTCCAGATGCATAATGACTACCTGGAGAACAAGCACTTCTGCAGATGGAAAGGTAACAGAAGACCTGTGTGCCTGGGGAGAGAATAAACAAACAGAACAAAATGAAAAGCCAGGTTTGATATTAAACCCATTCTCCAAGGTTAGAGGCCATGTTTGGGCAGAATCACTATTTGATCAATCAGTTGTGGCACACCAGGATGTAGCATAGCGTTGTGTTGAGCTCCATGCCAATGATTTGCTTGTGGCACACACCTCCTGAGGCAGGGGCACCAGGTACTGATGGTTGTTCTCCCTTTCTCTGTTTGAAGACACACTCAGTGAAGAGGCACAAGAAACCCCCTTCATTAATGTTGCCACTGCAGGTCCAAAACTGCATGTGGCTGGAGTTGGGAGGGCAGAAGAGAAGGGATATGATGAATCTCCCTTCCCCAAAGATGGTAACCAGTTAGGGCTCTGTAGTCATAGTGTAAGAGTGGAAAACAGGCTAGCCAGTTTTGCACTATTGCACTTACAGCAAGAAAAATCTTCCCTTTTAGATACTGTGTTAGACACATTTCCCAACCAGCTGACACAATCAGAAGAATTCCTGTCTCTGGTAGACACAGGATTTTTCATCAATACAAGCATCATGCCACTTTTAAAACCAGAGAGGAAGGTGGACATCATCCTGCATTTAAATTACAGTGCAGGATCCCAGATACAGGTGAGAGGAATTGAAGCAGTCTCTATTTCTTCTTCAACAGCTGTATATGTGGAAAATTTTAACACTTAGGTGCTCTCTATATTGCCCCTGCTAAAAGTCTTAACCACTAGCATTTTTAGCTTAACGCTGCAGTGTGATACTTCATTTATAGGCTGTACATATTCTCATTTGTTTTTCTTCTACGATACAACTGTTTTGTGCTAAGAACTCAGGGAAAACAAAAACCTTCTGTCCAATGGCGCAGTGCTTTCCAATAGGGGTTTCAGAGCTTTCACACAGCTAGCTTGGAAAATGCCCCCTTTGTTACTGGGCTCCAAGAAATCCTGAGCCCTGAAACCCTCTTCAAGTCTCAGTACTGTTCTGTTCATTGATCCAGGCTCTGGACCAGACCTGTAGGTACTGCTCGGAGCAGGGAATCCTTTTTCCCAGGGTGGACTTGACTGAAGAAGACAGGAAAAACCTAAAGGAGTGTTACCTCTTTGATGGTGCTGAAACTCCAGGAGCACCGGTTCTGCTATTTTTCCCATTAATTAATGATACCTTCAAAAAATACAAAGCACCAGGTAAGTAATCAAACATGTTAAAAAAAGGTTGACATCATGGCCAGCCTATTAAAGGGAGTATATTTAATACTCCAACGCTTGAACTTCACTGTTGGCTCATTTCAATATATCAACCTCTCTGTTGCTTAAAGTTACTTTTTTAGCCATGTCTGATTTGATGCTGTGGCTGTGCTGCTTTAATCCCTAAGCTAGTTAGTTTGCAGGTAACTGATGTATCTACATGAGCCATAGGTACAGCTCAGAACTGCAGTGTAGACCCATGTAAGAGGAATAATCACCATTTTTCTCTCCTCATTATGTGAAGCAGCTGATATCCACCTGAGTCAGGGACTGAGCTGACAGTCTGAAAAAGAACTATTTGTTTAAAAAAAAAATTTAAACACACAAGAGTAATTTAGATTATGAACTCTCTCTGTGGAGAGATATCTCCTTTCCCTGCTCTGTTAAGAGTTAGCTTGCTTATGACCAGAGTAACTCCCATCTCTCAGCAGTGATCTGTTGCCCCTTCCTCCTAGGTCAGAAGCGCTCAGAGTCAGAGATGGAAGATGGTGAAGTTAATCTCTATGGCTGCTGTTCCCCTTATTCAACATATTCAATTCAATACACTGAGAAGGTGTATGACTGTCTGGTTCAGCTGGGTGAATACAACATCCTGAATAACAAAGACCTCATTATGCAAGCCTTGCACACAGCAGTGGCACGGAAAAGGCAGAAAAAGAAATAATGTCAGACAAGGGAGGATGCTTTTGTGTCCCTTAACCTGCCGAGAGACTGAAGCTCCCTTATGATCAGCCAGCAGGCTTCAAAGGATTCCTGCTCAACCCCACTAAATGGCAATCTCAGATGAACAAAGAAGAGACTGAAAAGAAACTTTTTTCTCCAAAGAATTTCACTGCAGCAATTCATTGCAATTCAGCTACAACAGTGGAGTACAAGTCACTGTATGGTACAAAGGATGGGCAGCCATGAAGAGGGTGCTAAGATGATAATGAGCATGGTGCTTGTTGCCTTGAGAAAGAGTTTGAAAAGTTTGAGTTTAACATGTTCAGGGCAGACCACATTAAAAACACGTTTTATTAACTCGGCTTGTGTTTTGTGTTTGCAAGGTGGTGGTGAGGCAAGCAGCAGCCTGTGGGCCAGGTTTGTGACTGGGACCATGGCACACTGTAGGCAAGTGTTTAGAGAAAGAAAGGCACATGTCATTCCTGTGGGCACAGATCACGTCCAAGGGAGGCTTTGGACAGAGGCAGAGGAGACACAGGCCATGGGTACCAGATCAACCAAGAAAGCAAAAGAGTGTTGGTGAAGTTCTCCACTGCTAAGCTCCTCTGTGCACTTCCTCGCTGCTTCTTGGCTACCCGTCCCTCTTCCCACTCCTGGTGTGAGCGGTAGTAGTGTAGTAAATAGAAACACAAGCTGAACAGAATAATACTCTGCTGGCTTTAAACCCACTCAAAACAAGACCAAAGATGTGCAGGTCCTTGAATCCATCAGCTCTATCTGACTTGTGGTTGGCTGTGTCTTGCATGAGCTCAGCACCTTAAGAATTAGAAGGTACTCATATTGGGAAGAAAGGGCTTTATATGGTCTCAGTGCAAGAAGGAAGATTTTGCGTTTTGCAGTAGGGCATCTAAAGAGGAAATCCTGCTCTGGGGATGTTATTTTTCCCTCTTGAGATAGCAAAAATTTATTTTAACTATAGTGTTGCTGTGAGCTTTGTGCCAGTTGTGAAGACAAGAAAGTTACAGACCTATAGAGATCCCTCGAAGCTCTGGAAAGGTTTGCTATAGCAAGTACATCCTTCTGCATGGCAATCTGCTGCAGGAGGATCTGTGCCTCCTGAGCTGTAATTTCTCAAGTGATAGGATGAGAGGAAATGGTCTCAAGCTGTGCTAGGGAGGTTTAAGTTGGATATTAGGAAAAACTTCTTCACCGAAAGGGTAGTCAGGCACTGGAACAGGCTGCCCAGGGAAGTAGTTGAGTCTCCATCTCTGGAGGTATTTAAAAGATGGGTAGACATGGTGCTTAGGGACATGGTTTAGTGGTGGACTTGGCAGTGACAGGTTAACGGTTGGACTCGATGACCTTAAGGGTCTTTTCCAACCTTAACAATCCTATGATTCTATGATTCTCTTGGACTGGCTCTGCACCAAACTCAGCACAGACATGCACATACATGGCATAAATTGCACATTTGGGCCAAATGTGCCACGATGAAAGTTTGTCTAACCTAGGCTTCTGTCACTGTTGCCAGGAGGGAGGAGACAGAGGAGTACTTTGGTTGCACCCATAGCAAAGATTCTCCAGCTCCTCTTGCATGCCTCTTACTGCCTGATTTGTTCCCTAGGGTTAAGATGCTTTACTTGTTCATTGAAAAAAACCACCAAAACAGTAGAGAAATGGCCTTATGAGGTGAAAAAACATGCAAACCTGGATCACACAGTCATAGCAATATGAGTGTGCAAGAGTATTTCTTTCCAAACACATGAATAATCTTATTTTGATTAAGTTCATTACAGGTAACCCATGCTCTAGGTTGAATTAATAACATAAAACACACTAATACTTTACAGACCAAATGAGTTATTTTATGTTTCTCTCAGAGAATTACCAAAGTAATACTGAAAGCAATAATAAAAATAGGACCATCTTATTTTTACAGCATGTGACAAATATCTCGAAATAAGTAAAGCCTACTCAACATATGCATGCATTTCTTTTTTTTTATGCTGTAGCACTTTTAGAATGTTAGGTTGGAAGATGAAGCTTAGGTTGTGTTGAGTTTCTCAGTGTATGTAACAGTACAGCATCTACAATTTGTAGCCTACTAAAACCACCTGTGGTTATATTTCAATGTTAAAATTCTTTGGATTACAGAAGGAGTAGAATAGAATAGAATAGAATAGAATAGAATAGAATAGAATAGAATAGAATAGAATAGAATAGAATAGAATAGAATAGAAATTTCAGTTGGAAGGAACCTACAACAGTTGTCTAGTCCAACTGCCTGGCCAATTCAGGGCTGACCAAGTTAAAGCATGTTATTAAGGGCGTTGTCCAAATGCCTCTGTGCTAGTTTGGCTGGGATAGAGTTAATTTTCTTCATAGTAGCTAGTATGGGGCTATGTTTTGGATTTGTGCTGGAAACAGTGTTGATAATATAGGGATGTTTTCTTTATTGCTGAGTAGTGCTCACACAGAGTCAAGACCTTTTCTGTTTCTCACACCACCCCACCAGTGAGTAGGCTGGGGGTGCATAAGAAGCTGGGAGGGGACACAGCTGGGACAGCTGACCCCAACTGACCAAAGGGCTATTCCACACCATATGATATCGTGCTCAGCATAAAAAGGTGGGGGAAGAAGAAGGAAGGGGGGGACGTTCAGAGTTATGGTGTTTTGTCTTCCCACGTAACCATTACGTGTGATGGCGCCCTGCTTTCCTGGAGATGGCTGAACACCTGCCTGCCGATGGGAAGTAGTGAATGAATTCTTTGTTTTGCTTTGCTTGCATGCGTGGCTTTTGCTTCACTTATTAAACTGTCTTTATCTCAATCTGTGAGTTTTCTCACTTTTACTCTTCCAATTCTCTCCCCCATCCGAGTGGGAGGGAGTGAGCGAGCGGCTGTGTGGTGCTTAGTTGCCAGCTGGGGTTAAACCACGACAGCCTCTTAAACCTAACAGGCTTGGGGCATCAACCGCCTCTCCAGGAAGCCTGTTGCAGTGTTTGACCACCCTCTCAGTAAAGAAATGTTTCCTAATGTCCAGTCTAAACCTCCCCCAGTGCAGCTTTGAGCCATTCCCATGTGTCCTATCACTGGATCCCAGGGAGAAGAGATCAGCACCTCCCTCTCCACTTCCCCTCCTCAGGAGGCTGTAGAGAGCAATGAGGCCACCCCTCAGCCTCCTTTTCTCCAAACTAGACAAACCCAAAGTCCTCAGCTGCTCCTTATAGGGCATTCCTTCTGGCCCTGTCACCAGCTTTGTTGGACTTCTCTGGATGCATTCAAGGACCTTCACATCCTTCTTAAATTGTGGGGCCCGGAACTGCACGCAGTATTCAAGGTGAGGCCGCACCAAAGCTGAATGCAGCGGGACAATCACCCCTTTTGACAGGCTGGTTATGCTGTGTTTGATGCACCCCAGGATGTGGTTTGCTCTCTTGGCTGCCAGGGCGCACTGCTGACTCATATTGAGCCTGCTGTCAACCAGCACCCCCAGATCCCTTTCTGCAGGGCTGCTCTCCAGCCAGTCCTCTCCCAATTTGTACTTGTGCCTGGTGTCCAGGACTCTGTATTGAGTTTACATGGTGAGGTTTTGGTAGCAGGGTGGGGTGCTGCTGGGGTGGTCTTTGTGGCTTCCAGCCACATTTCAAAGCTCATGTGCAGGATTTTATCTCTACTTTCCAAATGAGTAGATAAAGGTATCCACAGTGTACTTGGCTGAGTCATGACACTCTGAAGCTTTAAATAGCATCATCAGAGCCTGGTAGAGGGAGCAGGACACAGTGTTTCTGTAATGACACATGAGCCAAGGACAAAAGTGCTCTGTGCAGCTCCCTATTTTAAAATAAAGGGGAGAAGGAGTGTCAGTGGCTGGGATGGGTGCCTGTGAAATGCCTGCCTTGTTCCTGTAAGGGAGCTCTCTGGATATAGTCACGCTTTTATTTCTGTGTGTTGAAAATCTGTAGCTTTAAGTGTGGCTTGTCCAGGGTAGATTATCAGAAGATATTTTTTATGGATTATGGACAGGTTCTGGCTTTCAGCTCTTCATTTTGCATTTATCCTTCCAGAATGAAACTCTGAAAGTTGGTCTTCTTGTAGTCAGCCTGAGCTGATTTTCTCATGACCAGTTCACTTCTTTGCACAGTCAGTGTGAACCTTTCAAGGTATGGTTCTTACAGCTACAAACAGGCCAGATGTAATTTCCTTACAGAATATCACTAGTGCTACCAGCTTCAGTCGTTCACACGTCTGTGGGGAGCTGGGTATCTCCCATGTGGGTTTGTGCTTGCCTTTTCTTCTAGGATGTCCCCCAAATGGATAGGATCTTTTTAAATGACTGTGGTCATTTGCAAAATGTCTCATTTTAGACATTTTCTGGGGCATGGTTTTCCTCAGTCAGGCCTAACTCAAGATTCAACAAGCTTGAAGTAGGGTTTTTACACCTTTCACATGTGAAACCAAAACAGGAGGTTCAGCAAGGAGAAACAGTAGGCTGCAGTAAATAAGACTGGAAGGTCTTAGGAGAGGTGAAGAAGGCCTGCGAAGCTCTTGGAGGCTAAAGCTAAGCCTGGAGGGATATTTAGGTTGTTTGCATCCTTTGCCTTTGCAATCCTTGTTTGCAAATACATAATGATAAGCTTTTAGCAAAACATTGAGGGACAGTTTTCTGGGGCATGGTTTTCCCACTGTTGCTTGCTAAATGGTCCTACCAGCTTGCACTTCTTTAATAAGTCCATTTTATAACCCTGTGCAGAGCTCTTGAATTGTTTAGCTCTGGTTAGCTCCTATTAGGTTGTGGAAGAACAAAATAAAACAGCAAATACAGTTTTGTATTTGTACTAGATTATTCATCTTATTTCTTCCCATAGACTTATAAAAGCCAGAAGTACCATCAGAGAATCTTGTTAGACTTTTTATATGTCAGACCTGTTACGTGTCATGCGGTTACTTAAATGTTAATCCTGATCACCTGTGGCTGCCTAAAGTCTATCTTGAAGAAAAATGATCCCTCTTCTTTTAAAGATATCAGGAATGGTGAAGTCACCACATTTCATGGAAGTATGTTCTAGGGGGTGATCATCTTCCAGCAGTAAGTATGCACCTTGTTTCCAGCCTCATTTAGTTTGGCCAGAGCCCAGACATCAGTTCTTGTTAAATCTTTTCCTAGTAACTTAAAAGCCATTGCATAACCACTGTTTCTTCATTAGGGTTGATTTTATAAAATATACCAAGGTTACATCACAGTCTTTTTTGTCAAACCAGTAGATTCAGCCCTTCAAGTTCTCATTATAAAAAAATGTTTATTTGCTATATCCAGCTGTATCTCTGTTCTTGCACTCCCTCCAACTCTTCATTGTCCCTTTATCAAGTGCAGACTCCAGTACCCTTCCCACTATCGCTGAGATGAGCATTGCCTTATTATTCTTATGTATATAAATGACTTCCCAGTTTCTATATACAGAATCCTGTTGTCCTCATTTGCCACTAGAAACTTCTGCTGAGTTGTTTGTCTTCCATAAGCTGGTGAGTTAGTGTTTTCCACACTACGGTCTTCCTTTTCGTAAGGGGGAGTGAATCATAACATACATTTGTCATTCCTTTAATCATAACTTCACACTTCAGTGTGTTAAAATTGAATCAGGCCAGTTTATCAAGCAGGTCAGATCGTTCTGTATGATTGCCCTGTCCTCAGTATTATTCAGCACTCCATCCATCTTTGTTCTACTGCAAATCTGGCCCGTCAGGATGTCATGTTTATTTCCAAATCACTCATGAAAATGTTGAATAGAGTTTGAGACTGGTAAACACTTAAAAATTCCTCAGAAGAAAACTTTTTTCAGTGATGTTTCTCATTGAGGACTAATTCTGAAATCAGTTAGCTAACAAATTCTTAACCTTAGTAATATATACTTTTTTTCAGTCTTTGCATAACAAAATCTTACTCTCTTTGCACAATAGACTATAAATAAAAAGCCCTGCAATTGAAGGGTAGAATAAAATCAGTTTCTTCTTATTTAAAAAAACACTATTTTATACTGACTGCCTTCTAGAAGGTAGCTCAGAGTGTACCAAAACTGCTCATCACCTTACAGGGAACCTCTGGCTAATGCTAACCCCAGAAAGATTTCTTTTCCATGCAGTCACCTTGCATCACCATTTTACTATCCCATGCATCTTACTGATGGAACATCCTATAATAGCTTTGGCATCCTCTACATCATTATTACATTCTGGTCACTGAAAGACAGCTCCAGTACTCTGGTTTGCCAGATCGATGCATCCATAGGAACAGCACACATCAGTTTTGGCAGTACACTGGCATCACCTCTAGTACATAACTAGGATAATGAAATTAAAGACGAATTTCTGTGTGTAATCCAAATACAAGTAAGGCTTTCACAAAGCTTAATAGAAATAGATTTTAAAAAGAAAAAGAAAAAGAAGAAGAAAAAGAAAAAGAAAAAGAAAATGTACAATTATATCTACCTTTATTAAGATCAGCTCCCAACATCTTTCCTGTCCTTTTTTCCTGTGCTTTTATTTCCCAGCTATATAGTTCTTAAGCTCTTTACTGAACCATACAGGTGGGCATTCAGTTCATATGCAAGTCAGGTAGGTCCCTTATTTCTGCTTTCATGGAAAGAGTTTCAGACATCATTTTTACTCCAAATCTCCCCAGCTGTTTTTATACATATACAAATATATATACACACACACCTATACACATATATATATATGTGTGTGTATATATATATACATACACACACACACACATATGGAATTTGACTGGGTGGAACCATCTGCTGTCCAGACAGTAAATTGTACTAGTTAATGACTGTCCTAAGGCTAACTAATTACACGTCATCAATCTTTTTTGGGGAAAACACTCCCTTGTGTGGTGGAGTGCAGTCTTCAGTGTATAATTGCTTTGTATGCTGAAACTTGTATTTAATATAAACATGCATACATTAGCAAATGCTGTACAAAACATATGAAACATAAATCAGAAGAATGCATGTAACTTGAAACTAATTCTTGACTTAAAATACGTATTGCTATTAACTACTTCAGGGATGACGGAGCATTGGGTGTGTATGACTACCAGCCCACATTTTGAGGAATAGCAAGAGAACCAAAAGTGGTAATATATGATAATTGATTTTTTGTTAGTCAGATATTGTGCCTACTATTGCAATGGCAGCCAGGGTATCTAATCTACTGGCCCCTTACCACATCCCTCTCACTGCTTTTGAAAATTGGCACAATATTCAGTTTCTCTCAATTTTCTGCAGTTCTGCAGTATCCCAAGAATTAAAATAGCTGAACCATAGACAATCAAGAATCCTCCTAGACTATGCTTTTGGAACTAGTTGGTAAGAATGATCTCTGTTCTGTCTTAATATGTGTTGTATGGTTATGTGTTGCAAAGCAGTTCATGATATTTGTCAATGAAACATGTAAAGTTTCTTCTTTCCCAACATAGAATGCAAACGGTTTATTAGCATTCCTACTTTAGCTGCACCATTAGTAATTATTTTGCTATCTCTATGACATAATAAGTATAGACTTTTGATAGGATTTTGCTTTCTCTTTATATTTGTATATATACATATGTATATATATGCTTCCTATTGTCACCCTTGGAAAACATGATTTTTCTATGTTCTGTAAGTTTTGATTTATGTTGAAAGCTTCGTATTTCCCAGTTTCCCATGTACTGTGCGTTGCTTTTTCACATCCAGTTGCTGCCTTCTTATGACCTCTGAAAGAGGTCAGGCTTTCAGCCAAAATTGTGAAATTGGGATAGCACATATCATACCACTGAGATTTCCTCAGCTGCAGCAGGAACAGACAGTTATGCCCCCAGAGACATCTTTTAGCCCACCCTGACTTTCCCACTGGTTTTTAGCATGAAGCTGCAATGTTGAGCCTCCAAAGCAACAGGAATTTCTCTTTGTCAATCACACAAGTTTTTTTACGAACAGCTAGTCTGACCTTATCATTGTGTTGGACTTGTGGAAATATAGGGAATAAATAATTTTTCTTCCACATCATATCTGTGCAATGTGATCTAATTGAGCAGGTTTTAGTCATTGCATCACATAGGGTCAAAATATCAAAATGATGTGAGAGTTGCATGCAATAGCTGTTTAGACAGGTTTCCACATGCTTTAGTAGCATGTGGCTCCCTTCCATTTTTTATAATGGATAGTCAGCAATGTTTGCCACTACAAATTTGTCTTTCTTTAATCTGTGTTTTCTTGACCTGCCCTAAGAGTCACACTTGTCTTTGATGTCTGTGAGTTTTAGCACAGTATCATGTTGCAATGGTGATTTAATTTAGCATGTAGTAGGATGTACTTACATAGTTGCCTATCTCGATCTCCTGGAGAATGTTTCTTTCCTTACGCATTTCTGAAACACTTCCTTAAGATATTTTGCAATTGTTTCTTTAAAGTCTTTCCACGTGGAGCTGTAAACATAGTTTAATCTTCATGATTAGCCCTTTTGTGAGTAAGTGGCCATACTAGATTCCTGCACAGGTTTGTATTTTTTTCAGTGGTAGCATGTGGAACAATAGCTGGACTCTTTTGCCTACCAGCCCCAAATTCCTCTGCACTTGGCTCCCCAGACAACTGCGAAGCCTTTTCGGACTCCCTGAGGAATGGCTTTGTTTTGTTAGCAGCTGTGTGGAGTCACACATGTAGCATCACTGAGACCACATCCCATGGGCAGCTGGCATGAGACATAGATTATAGCTCCATCTCAGATGGCACAAAATGCAGGTTTGTGGTGTGTCCGTGTGACTCCCAATAGAGCCTGGGTTTGTTAAGCACTGCTTACATGACCTACCAGGTGCCCTGGAAAGGCTGTCACTCCATCCTCCCAGTGACAACACACTGTATATAGGGCAAGATACGCTGCCATGCACACCTCATCAGATTGCACAATGGGTCACAAGGCTTGAAGTCAACATGGCAATGGGAACATGGCTTCTGCACATGTGGAGAGATACTGGATGCAAGAGCTTCTGCAACAGCTGGGCCTTTCTCATGCAAGAAAGAGGCACCAGGAATTTGAGCACTACAAGATTAGCTGGAGTGAGTGCATCATCTAACCCTGTGCTTCCTCTTCCTCTTCAGCCTGCAAGCGGGATGGGAAATGCCCACAGTGCCTGGCAGCTTTTCCTTAGTTGGGTATGCCTTCCCTAACGATCTCCTTTTCCCATAGCTTGTGTTTTCTCAACAGGGCTCTCATACTAGAGGCAGCCACCTGCCTCAGGTTGTGGAGGAGAAGGGAGCGGCATCTTTTAGGGCAGAATCTCTTGGCTGTTTCTGTCCTTCTTCATTAATTAGGAGGGAGAGACTTCATTCTCTTGCAGTACTGCATCAGATGTGGGCTCTGGTTTCACAGTGCACTGTCCTATCCTCTTCTGTAACATAGAAAATGACAGAAAAGTTGGGAATTTCATCATACCAAAACGAGAGCCATTGCCATGCTGAGAAAAGCAGTCTCCTGATGTCTGCTGAAACACTCTGGCTATGCTGCTCCTGGCTGAAAAGGCAACACACTCAGAAAGGTGCCATGCTTGTCTTTACACTGAGGAAGTAAAAGGGATCCTGCTTAGCAATGGGGAAGGCTTTGAGGAACTGCCAGGATCAGTGGCAAACCTGTCGTCTGCATTGGGGTCCTCTGATCCTGCCTGGGACTCTCAAATAACAGTCCTCATGGGAAACCGTGCTTCTCTCTCTATAGTCAGCAAATGCACTCTGGTGACCAACAGTTTTATGCATGGACTAGATTCTTGCAATGTACATTATCCCTTGAAGCTAACTGTAATGAACACTGGAAATTTAAAGTTGACAATAGCATATGATGTCCCATATGTTAGACAAGAAAAGGAAACTCAAAGGCATGCCCCACCAGCACTTGCTGATTTTATTAAGATACCAAGGTACCGTTAACTTACTACCGCTGAAAATTTTTAAAAGCCAGTTATTTAAGAATAAGTTGCTTTAGCAGTCCCAATGTCTTTTAGTGTTTGATGGGAGACTACAGTGACACTGTTAAGAACTAGGTTCCTACACAGGTCATGCCTTACAAAAAAGAAAGACTAATTTAAGAACTTTATATATAAGCTCAGTAATAAAAACCTATTGCACTTATGCACATGCACAGGTCTCCTACAAGTCAGATCTATCAGAAGAGAGGTTATGTTCTATGTAAAAATAACCAGATCGAATAACCTTGCAAATCTGATCTACTGTCAGTACTTGTCCAGGACATTAAGTACTTCTGAAATATTTTCTAAATTTAAGTTTTCTCTGAGTTTGGGTAAAGTTAGTGTATATGTAACAACAAATACCTATACCCCATATCTGTCATGGGGAGGAGCATTCAGAGCCTAAAAGCAATATAATAATCCTGGTGGACAGAAATACCCCTTTTTCTGCTGATCTAAATTTATTGTCCAAATTTTCTCAAGCCATTTCACTTCTTCTGTCCTAATGTGTTCATATTTGAATTATGGATAAATATATATACCTTTCTCATGATGACCAATATGTTTATCTTATTAAAATAAAGAGCATATGAGTCACCAGCATGTGAAGTGGATCAGGCAAAGTTGCACAGCCATTGCCATATTAAAGCTTGATTCTTGTGAATGATATTTGGCATTGCTGTCATGGAGATTGCTATGATCTCTTGATTTCTGACATGAATTCGAACATTTTCGCTTTTATTCAGATGGGCCACCATGTATTATTACTTTTAATATGCCTGAAGCATCATACTGCTATGAGTCACATTAGCTGCATCTTCCTGCATCCTTGGGGACTAGAAGATGGTTGTTTCTAGTAAAGATACTAATCAGGAGTAAACCAGAAGGGCTTTCAGGGAAGCTGAACCCTCCCTTTCTCCTGTGTTCAGAAAGGTGGTCTGGGAAATCTGAGGGGAAGATGTTCTGAAGCAAGAGGGCCCGATGACATTGCTAGGCCATGATATGAAAAAGCCCATGATATAGGGATGAGACATAAAGAAGAGTCTATAGGCTGCAGAGGAGTTGGAAAGGATGGGAAAGAGGCTGAGGAGGGTTATCATTGAGAACGACTGAGAAAAATCAAAAGAAAACACACAATCTAGCTGATCTTTTCTTTGTCCTTAGCTGTCACTGTAATAACTCTCTGAATAATTAACTCTGATCCAACCCATGTCTTTGAGCATTAATGTTAAAATTGGCCTACCTCAGTCATTCATTGTAGTTTTAGATCATGTTGATTGTAGTCTTAGACACCATCAGACTAGTCAGGAAAAAGAAAAAAATATTACAGAAAAAAGCCTCAAATGAGAACCAGTTCAAGGCAGAGCAACTTTGGTTGATCACCAGTAGCTCACCAGCTGACAGACAGACTCCAAAATTGCCATAAGTGTGGGTATCTAAGGGTGGCCCGGCACAGTTTTTCTGCTCCTTGAGCTACATTAAATGTGTCATTTGACCTGTGGGGCTCTGCCCCACGAGTCAGGAGTGCATTACCTTCAGGTAGTTGTAGAAGTCCTCTCCTCTCTGTCCTTCCCTCTGCCATTCCCCATTTGTCCCAAACACGTCTCAGATGCTTACGAAACAGCTGCTGCACTTCCACAGATTGCAGCCTGGGGTTTCACAGAAAACTCACCTTCATATTTCTCCCTTAATACGCCTGGGCATGAGCTACCACTGCACAGCCTGTGTTTTATGAACAGCAGTCCCAAGTCAAGCTGTCCCGTTCATGATCATAGGGGCCTTAGGTGACCCCAAACTGGAATATGGTAGGAAGTTTGTACTCATACTGGTACTTACAGCATTGCATTTTGCATTCTCTGCCACCCTGGTTATCACAAAACCTCTTCTTTGTCATTTGAATGAATCCATGAGAGAATTTTTCATTTATATGCTAATAGAGTTTTTGCCCAACGGTGTTTTGCAGTTTCACATTGCAATAGGGTGAATCATGTGTTAACAACACAACCAAGTTCCTCAATGTCAGGTTCCCTCGGCATCAGTAACTTTGGAAACAAGCGATTAAAGAGGATATGCTGATTATTCAGGGTGGGATTCACCTCAGCTACCTTTAGCCATTCAGAAGTTAGGTGTCAACTATGACCTGGACATTTAAGCTTCTCTAGAAGAAGAATCCAGTATAGATGGGCTTAGTCACTGCCTGCAGTTGCCACGCTTGCCTTTTCCTCCATTCAGTACACAGGCAACACAAGCAACTGGATTCAACTAGAAATCTAACTTTTAGGTGACTTAATTTAGGTGAGGTCAAGCCTATCCTAATTGCATGCCTTGTGAAAAGGCCATGTTTACCTCAAAAGGAATAGTGCTTCATAGCGAAAAACAATTTGAACTTTGAACTAATTTAGGAAATTCAATACCAGTGCCAGCTTTGAGTCAAAGGTACCTTTGGATGCCCCTGACTTGAGCTTAAAGAACAGATATTTCGTATCAGGAAGGCTTGAGTCAGGAAAAAAGAGTTACTTGTTAGGCAACAAGCAACTCTTAGTCATCTTCCTAAGGGATGCTGGAGGCTTCTTCCCCTGCCTCATTTCCTTTTGTCTTAAAACCAAAGGTGCAATATGCACACGTAAATGAAAACCTGCTCTCCTGCAAAAACCTCACACCCATTAGCTTCCACACATTGCAGAAACAAGACCTGGAGCTGATAACCTTTGTGGGGCACAATTACAAAGAAATTGTAGCTAACGTTCTCATTCCTCTGTTGTGGTACCGCACCTCTACTAGGCACTTCAATCACGGATATAGATAGGCTGTAGCAGAAGAAACAGAGAATGTGTGTGCTTTTGTGTGCACAGTTACTTTTCTCTAAAATGTTTCTGGTCACCATTTTTACAGAAAAAAAAGGCAGATTCAAAAAATTTTTTTACAGAAGTGCAAGTGCTCATACTAAGCAAAGCATCAGCCAAAGCGTGGGAGAGGCTGGTGACTATCCTTTGCCTATTGCTGTAGTTTACTTAATTCTGGTTTCAATTAAGCATGATGGAAAGTTCCTTTTCCACCAAAAAGTTTCAATACAATGAAGGTGAGAAAGGAAGTTCACAGCAAACCTTTCCCTTGCATGATGTGATAAAATAAATGTGCTTATTTAATAAAACAACAACAACAAAAAACAGAAAATGTAGGAATGAAATTAAACCTAAGAAATCAAACTTTTGCAAGAATGGAATACTGCAGGTAAGATGATCAAACTGTCTTAACTTGTTCTCCTTGTAACACCAGCTTTTCATATTGATTCTTGTGTGCATATAAGAAAAGTATGTAATGAGACTGTTAGAAGTGATTGGGTTTGTATCTAGTTTCTGTCAGTCAAGGTCCTTGTACAACACTCATTGCCACAGTCAGACTGGCTGTGATTTCATACTTATTCAGGTGTCTAATAGGAAGCATCATGCTTTGTCATCCTATTAATCTCAAGTCCTTTCATAAGCACTACTTTTAATCATTTGGGAGGACTTTCAATGCAAATGTATGTGTGCCTAATGCTTGCATAATGGATTAGAATATTTAATCACTGAGCTTCCTAGAGGTGTGCTGAATAAATGCAGATCCTCATTAGATAAAAAAATCATAAAATGTACAGGATCAGTCCATTAAATTCCAATAATCTGCTAGTAATGCCCAGCAGGCTGGTGATTTCAATAAAGTTGCTCAGAAATCTGAATGTTTTTTGCTTCATAAAATGACAGTTCTGAACTGGGGGGGAGAAGCAGGGGGGGAATGAAGAATTAAAACTTCCTAAAACATGAAATTCTTTTAGTTTGTTGAAATGTTTCATGATTTTTCAAGGTGAAATGTTTGAATCTCATTTAAATTTAAGACACATACTGTATTAAATGTAAAGCTCAGAAATAAGTAAAACATTTCAAAGGGAAAAGTAATACATTGTGTTTTAGGGAGCACAGAAATGTTGCTTATCAAATTTATCCCTTCTTTCATTTCTTTTGAAGTAGAACACTACAATAAAAACAAACATGTATGCACAAATCATGATGCAACAGCACTTTTCAGGGAAAAATATTCCTTCAGAAGAATTCTTAACATAAATGTCTTCCTTCTAATGATCATCCCCATATTTTTATTTTTATTTTTTATTATGGAGGCAATAGTGTGTGGAATTCAGGGTCTTTGCATGGAGACAATAGGTAGATGTGTCTATTAGGCTATTATTATAATGACTTTTAGATTATCTTTCTAAGGTTACCTCTCATAGACGATCTCTATCGGATCATCAGTCAGGTTATCACTGCTATTACATTTCCATGAGCCCCCAGGTGGGAATGATTTGGTCCCTCAGCATGCTCTGCTCAGTCACAAGACCTGCAGATATGAACGTTCACACCTTACAACAGACATGCTCTTTGGACAAGTAATGTGTGTGGGAAATTTTCCTCTTTCAGAAATCATGAAGGGGTGGAGCTCTGACTCAATGTAATAAAACACCTGTTCAGCAACTTCTGACACTCTTCAAGGCTGTAAATTTGTTTCAGGAGGCACTGGCAACTGTGGAGCCTAATATTCAGGTGCCATTTGCAGCACCTGCTTTTAATGCAGCAGCGATC
The DNA here is from genome assembly GCF_047370975.1 of Nipponia nippon. NCBI lineage: Eukaryota > Metazoa > Chordata > Aves > Pelecaniformes > Threskiornithidae > Nipponia > Nipponia nippon. The sequence continues at coordinate 30,116,169 of NW_028262291.1, read as the reverse complement.
TTGATGGCATCAACCTCTGCCTTCCCTCAGGTAAGTGGAAAAGAGAACAAGCCTGACAGGAGTCTCTGAGTATTTGATTCAGATTTGTCCCCAGACTATAAACAGGTCAAGTCTACTGTTACCTGTAGGACATAAATCTCCAAGAAAACAAGATTGTCCTTCCTTGGCTATTTGCAGCTATGAGCACCTGGAATCAATATTGGAAAGATATAGCACAGAAACAGCTGCTACTTTCCTTGCACATTCATCTTATCCATCACAAACAATGAGGAGGTGTGAATTGCCCATTCCACATTGCAATTCCATATTGAAGAGTTGAAATAAGTAGAAAAATGGGTCGTTACTCTTTTTTTCATCCCTTGTTCTCCCTCCCTTAACAGCATTCAAGCAGCAAATCAAGCCCCTTGGAAAATGAAGAAAGAAAATGGATGATGCGCTGTGTAGCCCCAAGCAACGTTGATGCTAAGGTACCAACTTCAGCAAACTAAAAATAGGTGGGACTAAATAAATATTTTTATGAGAAGGGTAGGATCTTTTTTTTTTTTTTCCAAATGTGGTTATTAAAGATTCACATGCTTATTTAGAAATAGGAACATTTCATGAAAGAAAATTTTCTTTAGGTGAAACATCTGCATTCCATTATTTTCTTATTCCATTCCTTTATCTATTTACACAATGTGTTATTTTCATAGTTTTATTCCTTAGAGAAATTCCTTAGGAAAAATGTTTGCAATTTACTGTTAAAATGGGACTGACTTTGGCCTTCTTTTAATGCCATCTATCTCCATTTACTTTAATGGAGTTTTAGCCCAGCATGAATGGAGAAAGTTGCCAGTGTTGGAAAGTCAGAGCATGGTTGTTAGCGATCCTTTGGGTTTTGGTCATTAATGCCAGTTTCCAGAACAAATGCCCACTTTGATCACTCTGCAACTCATCACAACAATAGAAGAAAAACTCCAGCAACCTTTGCAGGGCCTGTGACAGAGATATATTTGCATCAAACATGTACCAGCTGTATCAGTGATGGTATTTGTCTCTGCTCTCGATTAGCTTGCAGTTGACTATACTTTGTGTCAAGCTGCCTCAAAGTAAAACCAGGGGGCTTCAAACAAAAAGCTAATGTTTACTTTTGATGATATCTTAAATGGTGTGTGATTCAAGTGTCTATAGCTCATAGGAAACTTGTATGTTTAATTTCTTGTTTGTGCAACCAGACTTCCAAAATCAACAGAAAACTAAACACGTTGTTTTTCTTATGTATGTCACAACCTTATCAAACTGATTGATCAAACTGATCTCTTGTTAGTAGCATTCTGGCATGGAATTTAGTGAACAAAAAGGGTGACAAACTATCAGTGGGGTGTGAAACTTGATGTAAATGGCAAAGTAGCATAACCAAAACTGACATGGCGTTTGGGTGTTCGTAATTTGCTCTGTGTGTATGTGTGCTAAACTCAGCAAGGGAATGTACTAAAGCAGGAAAAGCAACTATTGGGGAGTGCAATGACCCGATCTCTGTAGCATTTTTGTGATGATTTACTGTATTTATACTGAAGTTGTGCTTTGGTTTAGAATATCCATGGCTAAAAGCATCCAACCCTTCTTTACCACTAAGGTAGTTACACGTATATAAAGATTGTTAGAATCCAGCACATGTTTTTGAATGTACGTAAAGTAATATAAAAAATAAATCCTGTGGCTGTAAACCCCTGCATATAGAGGCTATGGGACCCTTTCCACAGCTTTAATTCCTTGCTCTTGTCATAATTTCTTCTTACGAAATGAACCTCCAAAAGTTCTGTTTGCTATCCACAGGTGTTTAACAACCAAGACATTCTCAGACACTCTTTATTTGCCTCCTGGCTTTTTAATGTCTTCTCTCCTCTGTAATAAAGCTTGGCAGAAAACTGACATTAAAGGCACAGACTTGTGCAAGCTGGCCAATTTCTGCCTCTTACTGGCATTGGGCAGCTTTCAGTAATTCCCTTGATTTTTGCAAGCTATAGCTTGCCATCTGCAACAGGAGGATAATCATTAGTAGAGAGTGTTATAAAGCATAACATGCTTAGAGCAGATCTGGAGTCCTAGAACAAGTAAACAGGTGCAAAGCTTTCCTTAATGCTAATGCTCAAATATTTGCCCAAACTTGCTTCAGTTTGAGAGAACTTTGCGTAGCTGTGTGATAAACTGAACAGTTACTGAATTGGGTTTAGAAAAACATGCCTAGGGGCTGCACATGGAATTTAGCTGTGCTGCCTACCTACAGTGCAAAGCCAAATATGCCCCACTGCTAAATTTTCAGGAAAAGGTAACAACCTTGTGAAACCTCCTTCATATTTTAAAATGGATAGGAGCATCAAGAGAGCATCTCTTTAGCTGTTTTGGGGAGTCCCAAGTTGACAGTTTGCTTTCTAGCACCTTACACATGAATACAGGAAAGATGAAACATGCTGAAGGAAGATCATAAATAGTTGGAAGGTAGCCCACAATTACAGTAGATCTAGAAAATTTATCACTGGGTATTATTTGTTAGTGCATCATCTTATACAGAATAATTTCTTATTTCCAAAATGAAAAAAAACAATGGTATTTTCCTTACACTGAAACTTCCATGCAGTAATGCAAAGAGCAAGAAACTAGGAAGCATAACCTCAGCTCAAGATTAGTAGTATTAACATAGGGCAGGGAGGCTCACCAAAGTATTCTGCTAGACATGAAATCAGAAATCAGAGAAGAACTAGGAGAATTGTAATCAGTTTTTGATTTATGTAAGTGACACACATAAAGTGATGCACGTTCCTTAACGGTTTGCCGCAACAGTAGAAAAAGCCATGACATTACCAAGGGCCCTGTCACCCTTCCCTCTCAAAAAAAGTATCTGTGATTGAAGTGTGTCGTGCAAGATTACCTTTTGCAGGGGTAACAATGAGCCTTTAAGGAAGGCTGCTCAGTCTGACCATTGCTCTGTCATTGCATGGGTAAGTTCGGAGTTTCAGGGTACACAGATTTATCTTTGTCAGAGGGGGCTGCAAGAGGTTTTGCTCATCTGTGTACTGTGGATTCTCAAATTTTGGTAATACTTCCTTTGTTCTAGATATCAGGAGTTGCTCCTGGCTTAATATGGGATGCAATGTTTTGTGCTGGAAATGGCTGTTATGATAATAGTCACTCATGGATAGTTGATTACATTACCAACTCCCTGAACTAACAATTTTTTTAAATGTAACACAAATGATAATCAGCAGCAGCAACACACTTGCTTTTTAGTTTATTAGTGTTGTTCAATGTATTATTGCAATGAAATGATGACTAGAGGGAAAAGACAATTAGTTGCATGACTTCCATTAATGGCACCAGGAACTTGAGCTCCAGTTATAAGATGTTACTTTGCTCTTTGAATTTTCTGGCATTTAGCCATCAGAAAAGTATTACATGAAGTAATTTTTCATTAACTGTCTTATCTAAGGAGGATAAGTCTCCTTTTCATTTGTCTCAGAGATTTGCTGTATAGTTAATAGCTCGCTTAATAGCTAGCAGTTCTCTTCAAAGGCATTAGTGTCTCAAATTATGATGATGATCACTGAATATTGTTCCTCCTTTGAAGCCCTAAGGAGGGGACAAAAATGTTTTCTAGAACAGATTGTTTTTTTTCTGAAGGACTTTGATTTGGGTGATATGGCTATCTGAGTGTTATACTAAGAGAAAGCGAGAGGGGTTCAGAGTACAGACTGGTTCTGAGTGCTGTGAAAATGCTTTTCTAACTGGTAAAAATGTTGAGAAGAGGGAGATAAAACTAGCATTTTCATTATTCCTTCAAATTTAAAGGAATCATTGTTCTTGGGGGCAGGCTAATACCAGAAGGGATTTTGCTAATGAACCATGCTGACCTTATGAAGGCTCAGGCTGAGGGAAGCTCAGCCATGACTTGCCTGGCTGCATGTTCTCTGCCACCGAACACACCTACTGAATGCATCTCTCAGGTTCACATCACTAGCTGTTTCCTCTGTTGTTAATTCCTTGAGTCTCTTTTCCCGTTCTCTCTCTTGTGATCTTTGTTCCATGGCTGAATGCTGGGTGTGCTCTGGCTGACATAGCCTGTATCTTGCTGTCTCACAGGACTCTGATTTCTCAGGCAATACGGTGAGGTTTTCTCACGGTACACAGAGTTTCCATGCACAGCTCACTGGCTTTTCTCTTACACAGCGCCTATTCAGAGCTCTCCTCCTGGAGATGAGAAATAATTCTTGCTTCTCATTCAATCAAATTTCTAATCTGTACATTACGGCTGATCGGGTACTCTACCCTGTTGTTCCCTTGGCAAGCTCTTCAAATTTAAATAGACTCCAGCTCTTTGCAGCAAGCCATCTTCCTGTGACACCAAACATCCATATCCACTTTCTCATCTTGATTCCATGTGAAATTAGGTGCTTGAACCTTTGCATGATCTTTGACACTATCTAATCTGTGTAGTATCTTACTGTTCTTCATGAAAACACTGGGAATGCTCTATTGTTTTGTTTTGTTTTGTTTTCCTTCCCAAACTCTTGCCCTCCCATACTCTAAGTCTCTTATCAGTTTGTCTTCATTTGCATGTAAAGTGTGAGGTTCTTGTGATGCATTCTTCCTATAACCTCTAGTCTGCTGCAATGGCACTCAGGAACCAGCACACAACCACTGCTTGGTGTAAACGTGTCTTTGCAGAACCCATGCTTGTGTCTGTCATTTTACTTCTTAAAAAGTTATGGTAGTTCATACACATCTCTGACAATCTTTAAAAACACGTGTTCCAAAATGCTGTCTGAAGGACTGGTGCCATTAAAGAAGGTTAAGAGAGTACCAACACCAAATGCAATTCCTTTAACTCTTTCCTTTATTTCTCCTGAAATATGTCTGCTGTTTTTATGTATTTCTCTAATTTGATTACTATTTTTGAGAAAGGCATAGAAACAAATGGACAAACCCAATGAGTGTTTGTTCTTTAAGAACAAAACAGGTTGAGGTAAGAAGACACAGAATTAGTCCTTGCTGATGAAAAAGGAGTGTTCTAACAATAATGGTTGAAACAGTAGTGTGGAGATGGCTGAGCGCAGATTCTGATAATGCTGAGATCTTACCTCCCCTGCTTAGAACAAACAGCCCTATAAAATATCCTGTGCCCTACATACAACTTTAAGCAACAGTGATTAATTTCCTATTTAGTTTTGGAATACACCCACCCAGAAGCCAAGATATTCTACTCCTTGTAGCCTGATAAAGAGAATGAATTTGTTTAGCACTTAATAGCCCTCTTGTTGGTTTGGGTGTGCTGCATCTGTTATCTCACAGCAAAAAGTATTAGCATTTTAACTAGTCAACTTATTGAAAACATTCTGACATTACGATTCCTGGTTATAAGCTTGAGCTCATGGGCACAGGTTTATGGTTATTTTAGGCACTGGTTAACTTTTATTTAATATGCCTAGCATTTTCTCAAAAAATTCATTCTTGCCATTTCATTGGATAACTTCATAGCTTGAGAATTACTGCAACTTTTTGCAAATTCTTTTTATGACCTTCATGCCTTTCATCCTCATAGAGATGGAAATTATTTGGGAGGTTAAGCTAAATTTGGTCATGATGAATTCCCTGTGGTCCAATGCTTTACACACTTCAGCTGATGTACTATCTTGTCTCACTGATTTCTTATACTTTGACCTTTTTAGCAGTCTTTGACTTTTGTCGCAGTAGCAGCACCTGCGAATGTGCTTTCTCTTATTTCACTCGAGAGTTTCTAGTTTCTTCCTTTTATTTTAATTGAAGTTTCTCAGAAAATAGATAACATCTCCTAATTATTTATCATCTTCCACCAGCACTCCTCCATTTTCACTTCAGATAATCTTTTCAAACTTTTAGTCATTAGCTTTCACAACAGCTTCTTACTTTGGCCGCCTTTTGTTGTTGTTTCGTGAGGTGACTTTAGTAAGAATTACTGATCTATTTGCCTTCTGCCATTATCTCAACTCCTCCTTGAGCTCTTCTTGAATATCAGTAACTACCATCAGGCCTCCACATCACTGAAGTGGCCACCTATTGCTTGACCCAATACATACTGTGCCTTCAGTATTACTTGGCTGAATATCTTTCTGCAAATGAAAAAAAAAGTGCCATCATAATTAGTTTGGTCATTTTATAACTTCCACAGATCCTTGTTATTAGAACTGCAAACTAACACTTCCCTATTCCAAAATCTACCTCATTTTAATGCTATAACCTTTTTGTTTTTATTGATGCTTTACTTAGAAATCCTTAAAAAAAATTATTATTCCATAACCTGACTCTATATTTAACATTTATTAATTAATATATATTTAATATATATATTATACTATTTATATCTTCCCCTCTTATTGGAGATAGCTAATTCAGAATCTGCTGATAAGATCTTTGTATGCAGCCAGCCCTCAGGATTTGACAGACTTTGAAAGAGTATTTTCTTTCCTGTGCAGACCCTTGTCCTCTGGCATTCACTGTAGTCTTACTGTGTTAGCCCAACTATCTAACAAGACCTGTTCCTATTGTAATCATACATCAGCTTGGGAATTTATTACTCAATATAGTCTGAAATTTCTGAAATTCCTCCTTTTCTTCTGCTTCTGTTCCTAAACTATGATACAGGTAGCCATCCCCCATGCTGATTCACCCTTTTACATTCAGTCTCTTGTGTACCACCATGGTACAACTCTCTTTCCTTGCTATAAACTTCAGCTATTTTGACAAATTTTCCACAACTGTTCGCACAGTCAGGGAATCCAGGCAGCCATCTGTGCTGCAGCCATAGTAAGCTTTGCCCATTTTCTCCATCTTTCTGCTGATACCCTAGTTGCTCTAGCTGCTGCTGCTGGACATGTTCTCTGAAGATGTAAAATCCCTAAAGCATATGTCATTGGCACTACTTTTACAGACCCAGTTGGTCAGGCTTGGTATCTTCAACAAGGAATTGGAGATAGCCTTCTTTGAGATGGATTGTAGTCAAAACCATGTACTTTGTTATACTACTCCACGTCTATCAATCAGATAACCACATTTGGTAGGGAAAACTTCTGTTCCCACAAAGCAAGACAGGAGTGTTTGTCTAAAGCTGTGTATTGCCCTGGTGGCCTGAGACATTTGCTAAGGTGCTAATACTAATCCTTAGACACCTCTCCATCATGAAAATGATTCTTCTAAAAGCAAGTGAGAAAACCTAAAAAGATCCTTTTTTTTTTTTTTTTCCTCCAACCAAAATTGGAGCATTTCTGATTTGTGATTCACTGAATTTTGTGGTGTTGTATTGGATTCTGATGATCGCGTGTATGATTTAATGTGGCTGGCTAACTGGACTTTCTCAGCTTATTTACCTCCTGTCTCCACTTTCCTATTCATCATCTCCTTCCATATTTTCTGTTTGTATGCTTAGGTGACTGCAGACTTTAGGGACTGATGAAGTTTGTGGAGAAAGTGCATTTCGTTGCCTATTGTATTTTTGCTGTGATGCCAACTGGAAGAGATGGCTTCAGCAGAACCTGAGTTCCTTTCAGTGTTTGGTTGTCACTACAATAAATACACATATCCCAAACTTTAAAGCACATCTCCTTTTGTTATTTTTTTCAGCAGGAAGAAATGTCACCTTACTCCCTGCTCACTGTAAGAATCATAAAGTTGAGAAATGCTCATCAGGCAGATTTTTGTAAGTACCAGCTTTTCTTACTGACATTATTCAGTTCTAAAATTACTGGATCAGCCCCTGCTTGTGCTAGACACTGCACAAATGCAAAACACAGAAATGATACCAGCTAAGAAATCACAATCAAAGCCAATTTAAGACTTTCTTCAGTCAGCAAAGCACAGACAAGTTGGCTATTTCAGAGATGTGAAAACGTCCTAACGCCAGTTTTAATACCCAAGTATTTATATCCCATGTCTATAACAAATACATAGAATACAGGGCTGAAATCTTTACACATCAGTCACTTAATATTTTGCTCTAAAGAGCCTCACCACATCTCAGAAGTTCAGTGAGGTGTATAGTGTACATGTCCTGAGCAGCCACATTGTTATGGATGTTTCCAACTCTTGCCCCCCACTGAAAGACATATAACAGAAATCTTTTGGGGACTGTAGTACATGGTGCGTTACTGTTTACATGCAAAGTGTTCTGAAAATATGTAGTATTTGGCCAGCCCTTATCTGGTGCTCCACTTTCACAGAGGTTTTTCTCTGGAGAATTTTCTCCTGCCATTCCTACATGTGCCTCATGAACTTGGCAGGTCAGTAACAACTACAGTTTTACATACCCCTTTACCATACCGTTCTTCCTCCTTTTGCTGTGCATTTTCTTTCCTTTTGGGGAGATTGCGCTGATGTTCACTAACACCACAGCCTCTCCACTGCCCAACATTTTGCATAACATGTTACCTCACTCCTATGTCTTCCCACTTCTTAATATTTTTAATACAGCTAGAGTATCCATCAAAGTGCAAAGTCATTTACAATTGCTGTTTGCACAGAACAAGAGTCAATTCTTTACCTATGGTACTACAAAATGTGTGGTAGTTTTGGTGCAGGTACCAAAGTTGTCAGAGGAAATGGCTGTACATCACATGTCATGGACTCTCAGATTTGTCTTGATACGCTCCCTGAAGTTAGAAACTCAGACAGTATCTATGACAGGCACAACTTTTCCAAAGAAATAAGATGAGGTGCCCCATGCTAACGGTTGGACTTGATGATCTTAAAGGTCTTTTCCAACCTAAACGATTCTAATGATTCTATGCTGCCAGTAAACCAGCAGCCCTGCTCCAGATTACTTTGGCCTGGAAACCCTAACAGGTTTTGCTTCAAAAAACTACTTTGGACTAGAGTCCTCACTAGCAGACAGGCGGCTCTAAAGGTCCATCTTTGCACGAGGCAGCAAGTCATCACAGACACTGAGGAAGGCTAAGGACACGGCAGGATACCTTCTTGTGTTCTCCAAGTGAGCACTACTTGACTTCCAATGGATAATTCAGAGATGGCAACATTATCACCCCAAACACTACCATTTTTTTTAATCTTCATCTCCTGATGGAACAATATTCTACAAAGAAAATTTCTCACCACCTTGTTGTATTTCACTCACTTTGGTGTTTCAAGAACATGTATGTCACCATTGTCAGTTTTCCAACCAAATGGAGAGAAGTGTTCAGTTCACATGTTCTGTAATACTGGGCTGCAGAGAATAGAAGAATTATCATAGGATAGCAAAGAAGGTCAAATTAATTTCTATTCTTTTTCACAGCCATGAAACACTGCACATGTGTGCAAGACCTCACCTTCATTCCTTTGAAGTGCTGATCTAATTTCTTTTAGTACCACCTTTGGATATGGAATGGAAATTGAATGACAAGATAAGAACCATGATTCACCGGCTTGTGCAAAGGGATTGCACAATGTAAAATGATGCTGCGTTCTCAGAAAATAGTGTTACTGTTATGACCTTGTCCCCCATCCTGAGGACAGTGGGATTTCAGTAGAAGTCTTGCATAATGAGATGCAGACACTTAGAAAATTCCCATTATCACCAAAATGTACATCTCTCGAGTAGGGATCAAGATGCACAGGCTCAGTTTTTAGCTCTGCCAACTGACTTGTATAAGTTTAGGCATTCAAACACTCTGTGACTCTGTTACCCTATCTATAAAACATGGATAACAGAATATCTTCTCCCACGCATTTTCTCTCTCTTGTCTACTTAGATGATGTGCTCATTTTGAAAGGGGTTATCTCTTATTATGTGTAGAGGGATCCTAATTTAAGATGTGAGGTAAGTCCTAGAAACAGTGAGAAGGATCTTCAGATTCTTTTGTTAATTACCAGTAAACAAGATTTGGGAACCAGCAGGTGAAGAAAAGGATGTCTTTTTCTCCTTTCTATTGGTAATTACCCAGGTATGCTGTGACTCTGGGACTGTTTCTTAAGGACGCCATACCATAATGGAGCACTGTAAATCAGCATGCCATTGAACAAGGAAGATAAACAAATATTAAATAGCTCTTTGTTGACTGAGCAGCAACCTGCCTGTGCTCTCAAAGAAGCTGGAGTCTCCCAGGAAAAATAGTGTGATACCATGTGATTTAAATACTTCAGTACAATGCAAAAAAATATCTTGTAATTTTTTAAGTGCTTGATTTTGCGCTGATACAGATGTCCTTTTAGCTTAATATTTTTAACATTTGAAAGTATTTGAAGTGTCAAAAACTAAAACAGCTACGCATTCTAACATGTGCTGATGAGAATTAGAAAATGTGTTTACCTAGCCTTGTCTCAGCAATAAGACCTTTTCCTCTGGAAAACTGTTTATAAGCAGCTGATACAGCTGCTGTCTGACTGTGAGATATAAGTGGAAGGCTAACAATGTTTGCGATAACATATTTCGGATTTCCCTAGATTTTCATCTTCCAAGTATCAAATCTAGGAACAAGCCACCTTTTCAACCAAGTGCAGCAGCTTCTATGACTTGCTTTTTCTGCCTGCATGCTCGCTTCCCATCTTTCTAAGCACACACAGTTGTCTGCTTGCTCGAGTTTCTGTTCACCTCCACTTGGCTAAAACATGGTGCTGATTTTCTCTCAGTTTGTTGTAAGTCACAGGTCCTTTGGCCATTACAGCTTTTATATTTTTCCTTGACTTACTTGCCAAATCCTGGCTTCAGAGAATGCCACTTTATATATACTTCCACCGACATTCCTCACTATCATGTGCACCCAACTTGATCCTGGGTGTTTTTTAAACATGCACCTCAACATCCATGGGATGTGTGTTTCACAAGCCTGGGATGGAGTTCCAGCTTATCCTGAAATCTGTTACACCTTTGCCTGTAGACAACATGTGCTGGTGGAGCTTGGCAATTATTGCATCTGTTTTCACACAAAGAAAAAAATCAAAACAAAAAGAAAGCATCCTGCTCCTCCTCAATGGATCAATTATCCCTTTTCATATACCTACAGTTGCTCCACCACTTTTGCAGGCTTCTCTATACTTAGGTAATGTTCAGCTCCAACATTTGCTTCATACTTCATACAACTGGTTTCTGTCTTATCTTATGCAAATGCTCTTGACAGACCTGAGCTAATTAGTTTTCACTGTATTCTTAGCTGACCTTTATGCCAATTTGTAATCATGAGTCAGACTCAAACACGCATTTCTGGCACTCCCTGATCTCACTGTGGGCACTAGAGAGGCAAGCACCCAGATAAGCTCACTTACGCTCATCCTGCTGCCCTGCAGATGCTGAGTGTCATCACCAGGCTCCAATGCTCATATTCAGTTAGGCTGGGGAGGTGGTGTGCATGCTAGAAAGGAAGCAATTCCTGTGAAGTTTATGGGACTCTTACAGCCTGGCACCTGCTTCGCAGTGGTATTCCTCTCCTCAAGTCTGAGACTGCAGACAGCCTTGGGTAAAAGAATTACTTTTTTAGTCATTGGTGTGTTCATTTGCTCCTCCTCATCTGGAGGTTAGTGCTAGAGGCTTTTACAAAAGCTTGTGTTTCCTGACTCTATTAATGGTGTCACTTCTGCTAGAGAATTCTCCACGTGTAGGAGGAATATCTAGCCGGGATGAGGTGGTGGGGGAAATGGTGTATTAGCTCCTTTCCTTGCTGCTAACATGCCTTCCAGTGACTCTGTTTCCCGAAAGGATGGGAAAGGAGCCAGGCAATGGGAGAGGAGGACCATGGTGGCACAGGCTCTCCAACACCTTCCAGCTGCTCACCTTAAACAAATGAGTTATTGGGTGGCCACACAGAGCTGCATCAAGCTCCCAGCCTGGCCCACCTTTGCCATCATTAGTGTTTACTTGCTGGTTTATGACAGCCCCTAAAACCCACAGGCCGGAGCTGACCCCTCACCCCTGTCTGTCTGTCTGTCTGTGGATAAACAGACAATCAGTGAGGGGATCTGCCTCGTTTGGCACAAGGGGAATTGCCCTGAGGCACCATGAGTGGAAGCAGACCTCTCCCAGGTCCTTGGGCAACACTGGTGACACAGATATGCAGTGATGTGGCCCTCCCCACTACGATTTAGTACAACATGAAAGAGCGAGACTCTCTCAGACTCCACCAGATCTCACATAACCCTGAAGACCTGAGTAAAGGGGTCACTGTGACAGGCTGCTCTCTGAAGCCATGGCACCCTATGTGGGTACCAGCTGATACCACATACCAAGAGCTGACCTTTGGTGCTGGAGAGCATGTTCAGGCTTATTAATGCAGCAGGGGTGAAGAGGAGGGGTGTCAGGTCTGGCTTGACATATTCAGCCTCACTGGTGCTGGGTGTTTGCAACATTCTGCCTGGACTGCAGAGGTGAATTTGAGCTCTGTGTCCCAGTAAGAAATTACTTGGAGTGAGTTTCAGGCTGACAGGTGATTTCTTCCCGGAGACAGAAGCTTCTCTGCTGGGTGATGTCCTGCCAGTTCAAGAGGCTGTGAGTAGGGACATCCCTGTAATGCAGTTGTCAGAGCTGAGGTAGGACGAGGTGAAATCTTGGGGGGACTGAAATGTGACCGTGATTATCTGGTATATTTTCTAACTGTAGAAATCAGATGCATGTGGAACCGTCTCAGCTGTGGAAGGAAACCTGTTGGTCTTAGCTGGGAGGTCAGAACAATCACACTGCTCCCTTCAACCCTTCCTTTTGTTTTCAGATCTTCCTTTCATTTTTCATCTTTGGATGAAGAGAGACCTTGTATATTTATAAAAGAGGAGCTCAGAGCCTTTCTCTTCTCCCAGCTTATGAAATTATTTTGTAGAAGCTCTTCTTTTATCCATTTGGAAGAAATTAGTCAGTTCTAGGGTGATACACCTGGAGCCTTTGCAAATCAGAGTGGTTCTCCAAACCCATCAGGGGTTATTTTTGCTACAGAAAATAAATGCAAACAAATTAGGGAGAATACACCTAGTGCAGGTGATACTCATGGTCCTGCCCCAAGAATGCAAGCAGTGCTATTGGCACAGGAGTACTGCACCCACTGAGTCTGTGCTCCAGGAAGCAAATCCTACTTTGCCACTCAACTTAAATGACTGGACAGGGTGGAAGGCTCATTCATACGGGACTCTGTTGATTCCTGGTAACGGATATCACTGATTAAGCACAGTAGATATATGAGCCTTTGTTATTTCCACAAGCAAGCTACAGAGAGTAATATTACGCTTGCAGATGAGTGTTGCATCTGGATACTTTAGAGGACAGAGTTCAGTTCAAATCAGCTCTCAGACAGACAGCAGCTGGAGGTAACTTCTTAATATTGTTTGCATCAACTATGCTGGTGAGGGAAAATGTCCCTAGAGACCATGCCCAATGACTGAGAAATGGGAGTGGCTTTCCTCCTTCTTTTAGGTGAACTGCAGTAAACTCAGATTCAAGGGCAACCTGTCTGTGCAGGTGGAGAGGAATTCACTAAGAGAAAATTATTTCTTCTTTTTGGCATTATGAAATGCAGTAACAGGACAGATGGGATTTTATAGTTTACATTCATTGTTCTTATGAGACTAGTTTTTCTTACACGCTTCGGTTTTCAGTGCTGTAATTTTCTTCTTACTTGTGATGGAGATGAATGATTTTAGCACATGATGGTTCATTTCAGGAACATATCACAGGACTGTACTCTCGCAGAGCAGCAACCAGCTGGCTGCAGTTCTGACCTTCTCAGTTCAGTCCTGAATTTTTAGCTCATCTTTAGCTTGAAGACAGAGATGAGAAATACTCCCACCAACATATAAATGCAATTGAATCAGAAGAAGTTAAAAACTGGGAAAGGATATCAGGGTCACTTAGTGCTTGACTTCCAAAGCGACTGAGTTCACATGTCTCAGCATCCACATGGGGTGACATTATGTCATCAGGGAATGAAGTTGCAACACACGCACAGAGGTAAGGGCCTGGCGTGGCATGAAATTGCCAATGATGCCCAGCAATTGCATTAAAATTAGAGCATGAAGAAAATGCAAATATAATTTTTTGTACTAGCTCCCAGGTAGCAATGAATAAACTGGAAGACTTTCAGCAGCTCTCTTGTACACTTTTTCAGGGATAAGAGGGAGCAAAAAAAGCTGATTAGTCATTTCAAGTGCTCCCATGTAATGAAGGTATCAGTCTTCATAGTATTCATCAGGTATCCAACTATCCTGTTATTTTTTATTTGTCCCACTATTTGCTTCACAGCTTAGCCTGGCTTCAAGTGAACTGCCACTTCTACAGAAATACATAAGCTCAGTTCAAGCCACAGCATGGGGAATAGCTGACACTGTCTGTACAATTCAAGGAAAATCTAGAAAATCACAGGAATTTTATGGGAAACAATAACCTTTCCCCATCAGTAGGGACTGTAGAGGAATCGTGGCAAAATCACATATGGCATAGTTCCCTTTCTCCATGGGAAGAGGACGTGCTTTGTCCTAGTGGTTTCATCTCACCTCATCTTCAAGGTCAAATTTGCACTCAGTAGTTACTAACAATTATATGTAATTTGTCTGTGACCAGCTAGCCTTGATATTGCAGAATCACACAGAGTGGCTGACGTGTGAAGGCACTTCTGGAGATTGCTTAGTCCAGCCCCCTGCTCAAAGCAGAGTCAGCTACAGCAGGTTGCTCAGAGCCATGTCCAGTTGGGTTTTGAACATCTCCAAGGACAGAGACTTCACAACCTCTCTGGGCTACCTATGCCAGTGTTTGACCACCCTCATGATAAAAAAAGTTTTTTCTTATGTTTAAATGGGTTGTCTTGTATTTTGGTTTGTGCCCATTGCCTCTTACCTTTCGCTGGGCACCACTGAGAATAGTCTGACTCTGACTTCTTTATTTCCATCTCTCCCTCCCAAATCAGGTATTTACATACATTGATAAGATCCCCCTGAGCCTTCTCTGCTCCAGACTGAAGAGTCCCAGCTCTTTGAGCCTCTCCCCACATGGCAGATGCTCCAATCCCCCCCATCTTCTTTGTGGACTTTTGCTAGACTCACTCCAGTATGTCCTTAGCTGTCTTGTACTGGGGAACCCAGAAATGTGGCCTTGCCAGTGCTGAGTAGAGAGGAAGGATCACCCTCCACCTGCTGGCAACAACAATCCTCCTAATGCAGCCCAGGAGGCTGCTGGCCTCGTTTGCCACAAGGGCTCATTGCTGTCTCATGTTCAACCTGGTGTCCACCAAAATGCACAGGTCATTCTCTGCAGAGCTGCTTTCCAGCCAGTCAGCCTGTCCTGGTGCATGGCGTTATTCCTCCTCATGTGCAGCACTTTGCATTTCCCTTGCTGAACTTCATGAAGCTCATGTTGGCCCAGTTCTCTAGCCTGTCCAGGTCCCTCTGAATGGCAGCACAGCCATCTGGTGTGTCAAGCACTCCTCCCAATTTTCTACCACCTGCAAACTTGCTGAAGGTGCATTCTGTCCTATCACCCACATTGTTAATAAAGATGTTAAACAGCATTGGCCCTGGTACCAGCCCCTGGAGTACATGACTAGTGACTGGGCTCCCACTGGACTTTGTGCTGCTGATCACAATCCTTTAAGCCTGGACATTCAGCCAGTTTTTCATTCACCCCACTGTCCATTTACCTAGCCTGCACTTCATCAGTTTGACAAAGAATTGTCAATAGCTTATTTTAAGTAAATATCTATGAAAACAACACACATATGGAAAAATAATTTTAGAAAGTAGCCTCATGAAAATGTTTTCTCAAAGAAAACACTCCAGCAAATCAGTAAATTCCAAATAAAACAGTAAAAAAAGACATTCATAAATGCTGCGACTGTTCATTCATGCTTAGATCAGAGTTTTAGCACTGCCAGCTTTCTCAGTTCTATCCCAAGTCTTGTTTTATACACTATGTGGTTGAAAGCTGGAATTTAAAAAAGGATAGAGCATCTTGGTTTTCATTAAGAAGAAGAAAGGAAAAGAAAAGAATTGGCTTTTGCAACTACAGCAAAAATATAGAAATGTGTCCTTCCTGCACCCTACGATGGTCAGAAACCAAAAAGGAGAGAAATTATGTCTCAAATCAGTTTAACATTTCTGAAGTATATCCCACCTCAGCCACTGTGGTGATTTTAGGAATGCTGGACTCATGTTTTCAGAACACTCAAGACTGGCTGTGATAAGTGCGTTAATAAGAGGAGGGATGGTCAAGACGGCCTGAAGCGATGTTTGGTTCTTGGCTTTTGTACAGGTTTCCTATGTGCTTTTGAGAAACTGTATATCAGAGCCAGCAATACCACTTATCAGGATGAGTATGTCAGAGCTCGGCAGGCCATCAGACAGCACAGTGCGAGGAGATGTTTCAGTTATCAGATAGATCAGTAATCACAGCCCTCCCGCAAGTTGTAAATTGAATCTTACACTGGTAATTGCCAAAGTCAATATATTATCCTGTCACTTCGATTATGTAAAAATCTCAGATGCCGAAATGTTTTCTGTGGAAATAATTTCAAAGACAGAAAGGTAACTTATATCATTCATGAGGGAAAACTCCTGGCAGTGTCAAGAAAGTCCTTCAGATTCAGCATGAAGAGTTACCTGGAAATCTCCCTGCCCAACAGGCATCGTCCTCCAGGGGTGTCCCAGTCACAGAGCCTCTGAATTTCAGGCAACACCTTATATTTAGGCAAAATATTCCAAAGCAATATATCTGATATCCTAAGAAAAGACACCAGGATGAACTCTCTTTTAACCTTGAGGAACTAACTCAAGACCTGCACCACGCTTACAGATAGTAAGTGTTCGTCTCTCTGCTCATGAGGTAGTTATCTCTATCGACTGCCACGGGACCAGACTTCTTCCCTTCTCCTCGTTACTCACCAAAGCCTGTGTTTACACAACAGGATGGATCAGCCCTTCCAGATGTCTCTGGAAAAGTTCCTGTCCAAGGTCTGAGAATCTCTTTGGTGTTTGCTTGGTTCACGATCTATGGGAGATGATCCCTTATAGTAAGTGCAGGCTCACTCCCTTCATCCACAAGATCCAAATCCTTTCTGCCACTTCATTTTTCCTGGGAAGAGATGTGGAGTAGGAAATAGCTTCCAGATCTTTCAGGCATCAGCAAACACCAGGAAAAGGCTCCAGCTACCTATTGACCTCCTGAAGAAGCAATCATACTGCTGGTAGGCCTCTCCCTTCCTATCCCACCAAGGAGACAATGCTCTAGGTAGCTAGAATAATTAATTTTCCATTGTGAAGCGTTAATAACCAGGTATGCCAAACATTTATTATCTGAATCAGACTCAAACCTGATTCTTTTAAGATTTTTCATGAAAGTAAAGTGCCACAGAGATAATTTATGTCCAATCTCTCTCAGGGTCTGAGGCTCACTCTCTGCTGCATTGGTTGCCGTTTCTCCTCCTGCCAAATTTGCAGAGAGCTGAAACAAGTTTGACAAGGGGCAATATAAGACTCCTGGCTATTCATATTGTTCTATCCACTGGCTAGGACTGTATTTTTTAAAAATAAGTAGGATTGTGCATAGTTGTTTGAATACATATTAAAAATAGTGTTGTGGTGAACAACGAATTCATTTTATCCAGCTGTGTGATTTCTATCTTCCTGGTTTGGCTGATGTATATCAGAAAGAACTGTCCATCTCTCATCCATGTTCAAGCTACAGAGAATTTCAATGCCTCCACTTCTTGTGTTGTGCTTCCACTGCCAGATATTTTGTGCCTATGTTTCTACAGTAAGCCAATCTGATTGCTATGTGAGCCTCTGGTTGCCAACTGCTTCAGATGAAAAATTCCACACCAAAACCATCAAAAACCGCAGAAATCCTGTGTGGAATGAAACCTTCTACTTCCGGATACAGCGACAAGTCAAGGTACACAAACCAAAAACTCTCTCCTTCATCTCATCTCTATGCAGCTTCTTTCAGTTTATCCCCAAAGAGGATGTCATGTCTTCTGATGCCTTTCTGAGTTTACTTAAAATTCCCCTAGCAAGCTAGGGCAAAACAATTTTGGCTTTTGCTGGACTCCACTTCTCTCCTAACAGATAGTTATTATTTATACAGCAGTAATGTGAGCCTGACCTCCTTGGAGAAGGCTGATGGGACCAATGACTGAATGACAAGACAGAGAAACTATGAAAGCAGCACTATAACAGAGAAACACATCTTTCCCTGAGAGGACATGAAATAATGGCATATTAATGCCAGGAAGCTGCTAAATTCTAGTGTGATTAAGATCTTTACTCAGTTTGCTGCTGATAATTACACTACACTCAAATACCTATGAACAGGTGGCTGAAAGTAGAAAGCGCAAGGACATAGAAAGGTGGTTACTGATCTGAAGTGATCTCTATTGCCCCTGTTGATGATGGGCAATATAGGACTTCTGGCTATCCATGTTTCTTCCTAAAAGATTGCATTTTTGGTGAGGGCTACTTAAAAGCTTAAAAGGTGACCCAAGAGAAATCTCAGTTCAGCCTTAATTGACAAGACTAGAAGCTTTCTTATAAAGGAGATTACACTCGCTTTCTTACTCTTCCTTGTGACACTTTGTCATCGATACTTTTCTATTTGCTCTCTGTAAAGCAGGCACTGAACCTGGAAGAGCTGCAGAATGTCATACTTCTTGAGCACATGCTAATGAATTGGACATTTTTCATTTATTTTCCCAGAATATTCTGGAAATTACTGTTTCTGATGACGACATAATTCATGATGATGACCATGCAATTATCCTTTTTGATGTAGCTAAAATCCCCCCTGGGGGAAGAGTGTTTACAGCATTCCCACTAAATCCACAGGTAAGAGCTCGGTCAGACATCTATTATGTCTTGACATCCATTCTCTCTCTTCTGATTAAAGAGGTGTGCTGGCTCTTCTGTCTTTTACCACCGGCACCAGCTTGGTGGTAAAAATGTAATGAAATTTATTAAAATCTTGGAAATTGCACACAGGTGACAAAATAGACTGCCATCTCAAATTCCTGTAGGTTTCCTCTAGCACAGATTACAGCCAAATTCCCAAGCCCCAGAGCAGATGAAATTTTAGGGAAGCTTTACACTTTTAATAATCTGACAGAAAATGACAGAGTTTATCTAATCCTCACAAAGATTCTAGAAAGAAAAAAATATAAGGACGGGGAAACAGCTTGTTTCCACAATATTTTACTAAACACTAATTCTTAGCATATCATGTTCAGCACATGGAAGCTGGCAGGGAAGTAAGTGTGAAAAATAAAGGTTTACTAGGGAGACTTGTAAGCACCAAGCACCCTTTGTTCTGCTAGTACAACTGAGATCTTCTTTTCCTTGGGGAAGAAAAAGCTGTTTCTGTCCTCTAATGTTGACAATAGCAAGCATGAAACAGAATATTGTTACTTATTAAAGCATAAAGGAAACTGTGCTTGCAAAAATGAAGGTCACTTTGCAAACCTGTGTACATGCTAATTGAAACTGCTTCATTTTTTTTTTCCTTTCATTTTCAGAGGAGGGAGGAGCTGGAAGTTGAGTTTGTATTGGAGAACACGTGAGTAAAACCCCATTATTATGGGAGCAGCAGCTTAGAGTGGGGCATCAGTGCAGGGAAACCTTCTGTGCACCCAGTATCATCTTAATAGCCAGATTCATCCTTTTTCCAAATGTAATGTGTGCATCAGCACATCATTGTAAGAAACGAAAATGCCATGATGTGGAGAATGAGTTCAGAATTTTTAACTCTGTGACTTTCTCTTAAAATGTATGTATTTCTTGCATAGTTCAAAGTTGGTTTTCTGAGGCTGGTAAATCCTATTGCAGTAAGTCTATAGATTTTCTGCACAAGATTCTCTGGGCAGCTCATGGCTGAGGAGAATGTTGCTACCCAATGTGTGATCTGTCTGTGCTATTAAGGCTGTTACAAGCACTTTCTACGTGCTTTATTGCAATTGAATCATTTCTGCTAGGTAGTTATGTGGCATTGAGTCCCCATCCGTGGAGGTATTTAAAAGACAGGTAGATGTGGTGCTTAGGGACATGGTTTAGTAGTGGACTTGGCAGTGCTAGGTTAACAGTTGGACTTGATGATCTTAAAGGTCTTTTCCGACTTAAATGGTTCTAAGATTCTATGATCTAGTGAAAAGGGAGCATACCTCTACAAGCAATAGGAAGGACCAAATTAAAAATATTAAGAGAGAAAAATGTGTCTTGTTCAGGACAGTATCCAGATTATATTGTTTATAAAATACATATCATTTGTTCTTGTTTTCTAGCCGGGATCCTCCTGAAACCATCATCACAAATGGAGCAATAGTGGTAAAATATTATTTGCTTTGTTCTCTCATATTTTTTCCCACATCATTCCTTACCTTAGTTGACTATGATGGCAGCAAGTGAAACATTGCAAGTCTTCATTCTTTAGTGATACTTTTTCTCTTAGGAGCTTTATCTTTGCAGAGGCCAGCATGATCTTAGAGGAGCCTTCAGAGTGCTATCATTTTCCTTTGTTTTGTCTGCATCCATTGAAAATTACAATGTGTTTAGCATAGCACCATCTTCCTAGGTGACGATGAAGTTAATTCTCACTTTCACTGGGTCTGGCAGAAGTCTGGAACACAGTTGGCCCCCACATTCAAGCAGTGACCCTTCCTACAATGACCCTTCCAACATCTGCCAGTGCTGGTGGTGAGATGGCTGAATGAGTAATCTAATTCTCTGTCCCCATCACATCTATTCTAGTGTCGTGAAGTAGCCTGCTTGGAAGTTCACTTGGACAGCAGGATGAAAAAGAAGCATTTTTCAGGTAAGCTTATTACTTCTTCAGCTGAATATTAGTGATTTTACCCTCTCTAACAATGCCTAGAAATTGCATCATCCAAATACTAAGGCTTTAATTAACCGCTTCTAAGGCAATTTGAAAAAACTTTGCAGTAGGGAATGCCACCTGTTCTGCAGCAGGTGTAGGTTCAGGGTTCTGACTTCACAGGGAGCCTTGTGCCAGACTAGAAACAACATCAGATGCTTGAACAGAAGGTATCTAAACCCCAAGCTGAGATCCTGAAAACCTCTGCTGTAGTACTGCTAAACCCTGAAGAAGCTTATTTCCTTAGGTGCGGTCCATGGCCTTAACTTTCCTCAGGATCTCTGACAGTTCGACTTCTGCATACACACAGAAACACCTCGTTTTTTGCAGGGGTTAGCCACTCAGCAGCTGGCTCCTGCCTGACCCTGATCAAGATCCAGAATCTAGAAGTTCCTCTGCCCACATCCCCTGAGGGGCTGGATCTGGTAGGCAATCTCAGAGCATGCATAACACACACCAGCAGGATTAGCTGATCTCTTCATATAAATAGGGTCATCTGCCGCAGAGTCAGGTCTTATTTTAGGGGACTGAGAACTTCTGTTGCTCCCTATTTGGCCTGGGATGAGAACGATTTACAATGCAAAGTACCTGGTTGCATTCACTGTGTCATGATGCAACTGCAATAGAAATGCAGCAGTCTAAAATTCAGTGCCATTCACACCACACTCCCATCCGGCTTCTTGTTCAGCCCATTATAAATATACAACCACCTGTAATGTTTGGGTTTTGGATCACTTTCAGAAGACAGCTTTCCAAATACAAAGGAAGAGGAGAAGGGGTTTGTTCAAAGCTATCTTTTGCTCCTTTTTTTCCCTTTCTCTTTTTTTTTGCAATTAGAAGTAACTTTTTGTGTGCATTTTATCTCATTGTTTTAGAGAATGAGCTGACATTTACAGTGAGAGGATCCTTTGAAGAAACCCAGAGAGTTTCAGTGGGCTGTGACTCCCACTCCCCTCTCCCAGATCCCACTTTCTTCCACTATGCCAAATACAAGCAACCCTCCCTGGATGTTGTACTCACAAAGAAGAGGAGCCTTCCCACCTTTGTACGTTACCCCAGAACATGGTAGACAACACAGACAGTCTTATGATCTGACCTTTACGTGTAAGTAGGCAGCAGGAGGAGAACATTTCTGTCTTAACCAAAAAACACTCCGTACTCCTTTTCAGTGTGCTTGCGTGTCATGCGGAGCAAGAAGGAGCAGAGGCATCCCCCTGACTCTTCCTCTGAAGTCACTGCCCTCCAAGCGGGAAGTAGTCAGAGAGGTAAGTGTCCGCTGGCCATGGGGAATCCTTTGCAAGCTTTTAAAAATTGTTGCCGGTTCCCATGAAGCAGAAACCGACGACCACCTGTCTTTATGCAGAGCCAGTTGTTTTCTAACCTCCCTCAAATCTAAGGCAACGCATAATGAAGTAAATTATTTGGAGCAAAATAAAATGGGAAATCCAGGGGAGAAAGAAGAAGAAAAATGTCTAAGCTGTTGCTCATGCTCCTTCTATTGTCCATGTCCTTAGCCAGGCTGGAGGTCACTGGGTGCCACCGGGACAGAGGGGTGAGGTTGCAGCCTGGCACACTGCCACAGGAGGCAAACCCGTGCCACACTTATGGGGTGCTCAGCCTCTTTGGCTTCCCCTTGTATCTCACATTGTTCTGTGAGAGACTTTAGTTTCAAGACCCATGGTTAATGGTGGACCCTTCCAGGGAGGTGAGGTGTAGCACTGCACTTCTTCTGCCATTTATTTGTGTAGCTAATTAGAACCAGCACAAGCTACACCTGAGTTTCACAAGAGAGAGAAGATGCAGACTATAGATGATAACAGCAAAGTCTTAGTTTATTAAATTGGTGCACATGTCTGGGTACTAATGAAACATTGAGAGGAGAGTCTATCTCCCAATCTCAGTACACTGAAGTTCAGAGCTTTGTAGATGCAATGATGACCCAAAAGAGCTATGTCTCATTCTGACTGGGGGAAAAGGACTGTTTTAAACAAAATATCAATATTCATAATTTTACCTTTTTAATTTTCAGCACCGAAAACTTGATTTGCACTTTAAGGTGAAAAAATGGTAAGATATCTTACTTATCCTCCTTCTTTGTTTTTCCCCTCGGTTCTTTGAATTTGGACAGTTGTCAATCAATTTCCAATCCCTTTGTTACTGTCTGCATCCTCAATGCTGGCTCATCCTCATTTCAGACCATAAAATAAAATGGACTCAGTACACAATACAGAGATTTTCAGCGGCTGTGAGTTTATGTAATTGGACTATACAGTGAGTTAAGAAAAGGTTTTATAAAGAACAAGCCAATTTTCTATTGATATTGGGCTGCAATCAAAATTATGTGCTAACGGCCACTGTAGGCACTCTTTGATACCTCTACAAATTATTGCCAAATGCAGATTTTCAATAAAAGCAGTATTTCAAAACTAATTGAAAGAAACATTTCTGTTTCCCGAGGTCAGAGGACAAAAAAAAAAAAAAAAAAAAAAAAAAAGACCAAAGTCACTCTAGGATACGAAAAATTTGAAATAATGAAGGTACCTGAATTTATTTTTTAATTTCTACTCAAAGAGATAAAGAGATAAACACAAATTAACTCAATCAAGTGATTGCTTATTTCTAAACCAAGGAAACACATTGTGTATTTGGAGATATCATTAAGGCCTTAGTAAAATCTATAAAATTAATATGTTACACTATGTAGGAAGTTCTCTTTCCTTACAAAAGCAGGTGCATCTTCTATCGTGCTGTTTATTTTCAGTAAATATGCTATGAGATAGACATACAGTTTGCAGCTGTCATTTTAAAACCTCTTCCTTACCGCATCTAAGAAAGATTTTCACAGCAGCTTCCAAACTGCAACTATAGTGCTTACAAATATCCATAAATGATATATACACCCACCCACAAAAAACCATTCAAACACAAAAGTCCACGATTTCAGGTTACGATTCACCGGTATCAGTGGAAGTTTGCACAACTTTTGAAGGTGTGTTTAAAAACCACCTTTAAAACACTGCCCTCTACAGGCTTTTGGCTTTATGTCTGAAAGGGAGCAATTCTGTTACTTGTAGCTGTGTTTAATTTCAGGCATCTTTGGCAAGGAGAAAAGAAAAGGAATGCTCTCAGTCCAAAGGAAGATGTACTGTTGTTCTCCAGGAACAAACTAAAACATTTCATCTCTTCCTGCTTTTCTTTATATAGACCTGATGGTGAAGGCATGCCTATTTATGAAGCAGAAGCAATTAAAATGCTGAATTAGACTATAAATGTAATGTGAGATACCTGATCCTCTGTTCCAGCCAGGAAGACCTAGACGTACGCCTGGGGTTTGACCTGTGTGCCCAGGAACAGGATTTCATTCGCAAGAGGAAGAAGGTGGTTGCAGCCGCTCTGAAGGACATTCTCCATCTGGAGGAGGACTTGCAGGACGATGAGGTGTCTGAGATGTAATTATTCTCCGCTTTCTCCACAGCTGATTGTCAAAATGTAGCAATTCCCATTTTCCTGAAAACAGTGTGAAGTTTCACATGCAAGCTATGGCTGACTTCTTTTCTCTATTCTAGCGAAGAAATGAGTACTCGGGGAACATTAATAAAAACCTGCAGCCCTGTTGCTACAGTATCTAGCTTTGTGTTCAGTAGCAGTCTGCACAATAATGCAGAGAAGGGCTAGGTGCTCTCAGGACCAAAGACAAAGCTTCTTTTAGGCCTCACAGCCATCTCAGCCAGATCTAAACCATTGATTCAGCACTTCTTTCCCTCACAGTTCAAACTCGACTTTATTTTGTTGTGCCTTTTGTGCTGGCATTTAGGCTGCCATTGTGTGGGCACAGCACGCTGCCAGTCTGACTTGATCATCTGCTGCAGCTAGAGTGTGCGCTTGCTTGGCAAATGGGAATGATAACAGAGGGTTCAGGGTAGGGAAAAATCAGGTTTCTCTTTTTTAATTATACTCTCATGACTGCAGTGTGAAGCCTGAACTCAGATGCAGAGATGACAAATTTTTCTTGTTTTGCCCTAAACTGAGCTCAGCAGTTTTTTTGCACAGCTGGACCTTTCACACATGAGACCTTGCCTTTAAATGCCAGCACTAAGCCGTGGGCCATTTCCTTCCCCTCAGATGCAGAGGCACCCATACTTCCCTGCAGAACAACCTCCCCAGAGTCTCCTGATGATTTGCACAAGAGATTAATTCACCCCAATGCATGGTAGCTATCTTTACTGTTAATGGAGCCAATTCATGTTTATGGATTAAATCTTCTTCTAAGACTACCAGACTGGATTTCTGTATCATCACAGAAAGAAGTAGTTGCAGCTCACTTGCATACTTAGTATTGTATGTGCATACGTGGTAGGTGGAGTGAGTATGGCTTCTCTTTCCCTCCAGCAACTGTAAAAGGGGATGCTGTCATCAGCAGCCTCTGGTCTCAGGGGATCTGAACTGGTCTGTGCTCTTAAACCCATCAGTCATGATAAATCTAGTATGGCCTGTGAAATAACTACAATAGCGGAAATCGGCTTTAGCAAACTTCAGCAACACAGAGGTTATTACCACTCACATGGAAACTGTGAGACAGTACCTATGTTTTCTGGTCTATTGTATCTGATAAAAATCTGGTTCAGATGGCAGGAGGTACCATTCTCTCTAGTTTTTTGCTGGTCTGTGTTATGGGCTTTACAACAGCACTGAAAATGTGATGTTGGAAATGATGGATTTCATGTCCTAATGCACAGCTGCTTAGCAGAGAAAACATGAAGTATTTCTTACTCCTTTTATGCCCCATTATTAATGCAGGTTTTTCTTCTCCTTGCAGACTGGTGGCATGCAGCATCTTTATTACTTTATCAGTGCTGTAACTTCCTCTTTTCTAATCAATGATGTCTCTCTCCCTTCTCAGGCCATGTCACTAAATGCATGTATTTTGGGATTGAACAGGTACCTGTGGTGGCAATCATGACAACAGGTGGTGGAACCAGAGCTCTGACGGCCATGTACGCTCACCTTCTCAGTGTGCAGGAATTGAATGTCTTGGACTGTGTCTCATACATCACTGGTTTATCTGGCACAACATGGTAAGACCAAGATCAGCAAAGTCTTCATAGGAATTTTCTATACGTGATGTCAAGAAGTGATCTGAAGAGTTGTATCATCTTTACTATCAAGAAAAGACTTTCTTTTTCTGCTGTGGTTTTTTCTTGTTTCCTTCAGTGGGTATTTGGCAGCATTTGGAATTAATTCAGTCCCAATTAAACATGTAGATGATACCACACACACATGTGCTTTTCATGTACATCAAAGTATGATAACTTCCCAAAGCTCTGCTTCTGAACTCACATTTTTCCTTGTGTTTTGTTTCTTTTTTATGTTTTTTTCAGGACCATGTCAAACTTGTATGAAGATCCTGACTGGTCCCAAAAGGATCTTAAGGAAACACTCAATGATGCCCGAAAGCATGTGCTCAAAAATAAGTTCTTTACTTGTTTTGCCCCCAGTCGTCTGAAATACTATTTGAAAGAGTTGTGCCAGAGGGAACAGGAAGGACATCAGATATGTTTCACAGATATATGGGGACTCATCATTGAAACCATGTTACATGAAAAGGTACAATAGCAGCACCTTTCTCTTCAGATTTGTATGTTTAGCGAATAGAGAGATGAGGGCAGACAGTAAATCAAAAAATGTTTGAGATTAAAAGGGACCTCTGGAGGTCATCTTGTCCAACAGCCCTGCTCAAGCAGCGTCAGCTAGAGCCAGCTGCCCTGAACCATGCGCTTTTGAAATCTCCACAGGTGAAGAGTCCACAACTGCTCTGGGCAACATATGCCAGTGTTTGACCACCCTTACAGAAAAGGGGTTTTTTGCTTGCTTGTTTATTTGTTTGTTTTTCAGATAGATGCCTAAAACATGTTCCTTGGCAGTATCATTCTTTGAGTTTGTTGGCTGTATTAGGCAGATGTTAACATCACACCTGGAACAGAAAGGGTGGGGATAAAGCGAAATAATGGGAAACTTACAGTATGAACAACTTTAAAATTAATTCACATGTAAATATTTAAATGAAAATCCTGCTGTTCTTTTAAAAGAGCTGCACAGTGTGACAAGGCAAAGAAAAATCACAAACACAAACCCAAAGACAGTGTCTCTAAGTTGTTAATGGGATTATATCACCCTGTAACCATTTCCACCAAAAGGCAATGTTCAGGCTCTATTTTAGTATTCATTAATATTTCCTTCCCAATAGGCCATTTATACTTAAGAAAGAGAAAACATTCCCCTTGTAATACAAATAACTCCACACACATCCAAATTTCTACTGCCTGAGCACAGAGTGAGAGACTCGCTGGGGGTGGCTCAACAGGGAGCTGTGAGTGTCCTTGCAGTGCCACAGCCCTGTCCCCTGGACCGGCACCACCCGAGGGAAGCCCAGTGGCAGAGCCATCCCTCCAAGGGCTGCTCCAGCAAGGGGGAGCACCTGCAGCTCTCCTTCAAGGAACTCAGCACCCTCTCAAGCCTTGGCACACCTCCCAGACTGTCCTGCTCTTTTCACCATGCCTGACTATGCAAGATGCTCCACAGCAGAAGCAGAAAGGGTCAAGGCTCACTGAATATTAACTCTGTCTGAGGCTTGGCTCTGTCACAGATCTGAGGAAAAGATGATTTTCTGGGCAGTCAGGGCAGGGCTTACTCTTTCTGAATGAAATGTTTCATGCCAAGAGTGCTTTTCAAATATTTCCAGATGTTTTCCTGAAATAAATAATGTGAATAACAACATTTTTTTCCTACCATTGAAATCTCAGAATTTGTTTGGCATATGAACTTAACTTAGGACTATTTGTGTGCTGAAGTGCTGGGGCTGGGGAGGGTCAGAGATAGGGATGATAGCACCTCTCTGAACTAAACTGGTGGGAAACACCCTAGTCGGAGTCTGGTATGCACCGTGTTGTCAGAGACCAGGCTTAGATGAAGTGGGAGGCTCTGTGTCATCTAACTGTCCTCAGCTACTGTCCTTCTTCAAAACAGGAGGACTCCCATAAGCTCACAGATCAGCAGCAGGCACTAAATCAGGGTCAGAATCCCCTGCCCATCTACCTCTCTCTCAATGTGAAGGATAAAATCAGCGACCAGGATTTTAGAGGTAATAATACCCCAGAATTGCATTTAACATTTAATCCCAATAGGGGTCAATTTAGGACTAGGTAAAGAAATCAGTTCAATGCACAAATCCTCCAAAGGGCCAATCCACCTAAGAGCTGAATTTTAATAGTTAAATTTTTGAATGTCTTAGTATATTCAGCTGTATTCAGGATCAAAAGCAGGATGATGGAGGACATTATCATGAGATTACCTGCTAAATTACCTCAGAAATCTAAAGTTTGTAGAGAAATTTAGATGTAATTCACTCTTCATGTTCAACACTGTGAAATGTACAGTGAATAAATGTTTGTTTGCGAAGTGCATTAGTTAGAAACAAGTCTGCCTTAATCTATATGGCCAATACCGTATGTGTTATTCAACTAATTTGTGCCTCTGCTGCTGTAATCAGTCTGTCTTGTGCTTTTTCTTTCAGAATGGGTGGAATTCACCCCTTACGAGGTAGGATTCCTGAAATACGGTGCCTTCATTCGTGCAGAAGATTTTGGTAGTGAGTTCTTCATGGGTCGCCTGATGAAAAAAATCCCAGAATCCAGAATCTGCTTTTTGGAAGGTGATTTGTTGCTCTGTGGAAATGTAATGTAATATAATATATTCCACTCCTGCACAAACCCCTCTTCTGAAATGAAGCAGTTACTATATTTTTTATCTGCCAGGAGCAGTATATGGTAAAATATTAGAACTGATAACAGGTCACTATCTATCTGCAGGACTTCTTATTTTCTCTGCAATTTTGTTCAGCTGAACAGATTTATTTTATTTCAAATGTGGTTATGCTTACTGACATGAGGCCTTCGCAATACTTATATGTCTTTGTCAGCAGCAAAAGTTGTGTAACCCACAGCTAATCCTGATTAATGCTCCAGGATAACACTTCCATTTTGGAGTGCAAATAGGTCATAATACTTACCTTTTTTCCCTCTTGCATAAGAACAGCAAAAGCAGTAAGGAAATCTTTTTTTCCCTTTGCGAAAGCAATCTCTTGCCTCATTGTTCTTCGTACTTCCACCAATTGCATAAAGGAAGTTTCAGGGGTTTTTTGAGAAGTTAAGACTATTTCCTTGTGTGGAGATTTCACTACAGCTAGTGGTGAAGTGTAAGAAAGCAGGCAGAATCTCCCCGTCCCCAGCTGCAATGTCAAACAAGGTATCCAGGTCTCTCCTTCCATGGCCAGAAATGCCAGCAGGTCACCAGCCCCCTTCCTACACCTCCCACCTTGGCACTTTCTTCTTCCCTTCTCTAGAGCGATGCTGGGACATTTGTGTCCCTGTTCCCTGCCAATGACCCAGAGTCCCCTCATTCAGGCAGTGTTACTTACTTCAGTGACACAGCTATTTGAAAGGTTTTCAGCAAATTCCTTTGTACCCCAGCCCCTGAACAGAGCAGGGACTGACTACATAGGTTCTGCAGCTTTTTTGCGTGTGGCCGAGCCCATCCCTGTGACTGCAGGCTGGCATTGCTGGGTCAGGCGATCACCAGGCTGCTCGGGTGCAGCTTCTTCTGTCCATCACTCAGTTCCTCCCCAGCGTGCCACGTTTAGTCCTGCAGTTTGGAGGGTTCAGGAAGGCACCATGGCACACCCGGCACATCTAACCATACCAGGTAACAGTGTTTTCTCAGCCTGAAAGATGATTGCAGATAGATGGCAGTCTGGACTGCCATCGGGTTTGGCTACATCTGTTACTAGAGGAACTTGAAAATGTAACCCAGATATGCCTTAAACCCTCAAAAATCAGAAGACAAATCAAAAGACTCATATGTTTCTATTTTCAAAACTTTTGAGTCAGCTTCCTCATGCTAAGGGATATTAGTATATGAATCTTGAGTGTTTTGTGGTTGCCAGGTCTACTTGATAACTGCATACCTGTAACAGGATTATACTAGAAATAAAGAAAACCTTTAGAATTACAAATGCTGAGAACCTGGGGAATAAGAAATGTTGAGGACAGGTGGAAAATATTAAGATGTACTTAACAAAACGTTATCTGCCACGTAACAAAAAGGAATGTGTTAGCAGCTGTACTGAAAATACTACCAGCCCTTTTCATATATCCTGATAAATTAAGTTCTTTGTATACATTATGGATTCATACACCAATCATAAAGACATTCCCTTTTATTTGTGCACTAAGATAATGTAATGAATAAAGTTTGCTGGAGAATGCAGAAGGTACTGGAGGTCATTGTGAATGAAAATGCTTCCAGGTCTTCACCAGTTTACTTTCTGTCACATATATCCTATGCCACAGGAATCTGGAGCAGTGTATTTTCCCTGAATCTTATGGATGCTTGGTATATATCTGTTCAGTCAGAAGAGTTCTGGCACAAATGGACCCGAGACAAAATTACTGACATAGGTGGGTTATTCTTTTGCCATTATGTTATTTTATTGTCTCTTTTTCTTTCTTTTTCTTTCTTTTACCCTCTGTGCTGCTATTTTCTCATTGAATTTTTCAAAGCCATTTTGGAATTCCCTCTTCAGGGCTTCCTGTAATCCACATGGAAACCAGGAGGAAATTCATGCCATGTATTGCAGTACGGCAATCATTGCTGTTGTGTGAGAAAAGAATCCATGGGATCTGTCACAGGAAAAAAAAGCGAGAATGGCCCTCATATGAGCCATTTTCAGAGTACAAGGGTAAAAGTGGAGAAAAATATTCCTGTAGACTAGGAGAGGCTGGAGGCCTCCCCTAGCAATCCACAGTCTTCCAGTTCCTCTCTTGAAAGTTGGAATATGGCATGAGGCTTCACAGAAACAAGAGCAATCACCATCCCTGCCTCTCTGGAGTTTACAAAGTACAGATGATACAAACTTCAGTACTGTTGCAAGTCATTCCAAACTAATCCTAAGGATGAGATTTGCAAAAGACGCTACCAAATTAAGAAAGATCCCAGGGTGGGATTTCAGGGAGAAACAAACAAGTACTACAGAGAAAAAAGATTAAAAGGAAGAGAAATGTAGCAAAAAGGGGGATTCGTTTTATCTTCTTGCACTTGTAGGGGATAGTTTCTGGTTTTTAAAACAAGGAGCATGCATTTGCTAGTAAGGAACATTAATTATGTTTGTGTGGCCGAGAAATTGTGATTGTGTGGCTTTTTCATGTGTGTGGCTGAGAGATAAACTGTAACATGGAGTAGCAAAGGAAGACAGGATAAGTGTAGGATATTGTAGTGGATAAAATCATAGAAAAGCAAAGGAAGTTACAGTAGATGAGATGGATTAATTTACAGTACAAGGCCTTTACCACTGTGTACTGAGAAGAAGAAATGGATTTTTTCAAAGCTTAGCTGAAAAACTGTGAGATTTATGGAGATCCTGGAAATAAAAAGAGAAAGAAGTCCAAGTTTTGCCAAACATGTTAAAACAAACCATGATTGCACAGATTAACCTCAACAATGAGACCACATACAAGAACTGCTATTCTTTCTTCTGCAGAAGATGAAACCCTATTCCCTGCAAGACCAAATGAGCTGGATACTCGAGTGGTTTGTCCCACTGACAGCTTTTCAGACATTTTCCGAGATGTTGCCATGTTACGTCCAGCAGCTTCAGAAATCCATAACTTCCTGAAAGGCCTCCAGATGAACAACAACTACCTAGAGAGCGAGTTTTCCAAATGGAAAGGTATGGTAATAGCACCCTGGTTTTAGTTAAATTTTAAACCATCCTTCTGAAAAAGAAATAATGCTTAAGGCCAACTGCCTTTTCATTCTGTTCCTCTGATAATATTTGAAACTGTTTGTTACTGAAAGCTGAAACTAGCTACCAGGAGAGGCTTCAAAAAAAAAAAAAGTTCCTAAAAATTTCATGAAGACTGGCAACTGATAGATGAGAAAGACCCTGATTAGTCAACCAGCGTATGTCTGCTGATGTGACAGCCAGCCAGCCTGCACGCTTGTGGCATGGCACTGGTGTCATCGTATGCTGTCTCTTGCCGGGCCAGTACTCACAGGATGTGTGAGGGTGCCCTGGTTCATGTTACCATTTTACTTATAAGAAAGATACAACCTTTGTAACAGTATTGCCTGTTACAGTTTGGGAATTAGGGCTCGCTCTGGTACCAGGTCTTCCACATTGCACCAGGGGTTATGCCTGCCTTGGCTGCATACCTTAGTAGCTGTGTGCCTGTTCTCGTAGCGTGCAAGGCACCAAACACCTTTAACCTTTAGTATGTTGAAACAATGAGGTGCCATTTAATTTTTTTCTATATTAAAAAAAAAAAAAAAAATCCACCTGATCAGAGTCATACACAAAACCAGGGAACGGAATTAACTCTATGCTCCTGCGCCCCAAGTTAACCCCTCTTAATTAGAGGAAAGCCAAAGAAATTGCAGAATAAATAGTGAAAAGAGGAAGCCAGATGAGGAACTGAGAAATGACTGAACTGCAGCTATCATCAGCTATATAGGTAGGTCTAAGACCCAAGAAAAGCTGAATTCTCTTTTTGTTAACAATTCACTTTCCTCAGCACATCTCTTATATTGAGCACCACCCCTGAAAAAAAAAAATGCTTCTTTTCTAGACTGTGAGCTTGACTCTCAGCCCAACCACCTGACAGCAGCAACAGACTGCCTCATCCTGATTGATACGGCATTTGCCTTTGCTACAAGTTACCCACCCCTTATGAGGCCGGAAAGGAAAGTGGATGTCATTTTGCATTTCAACTACAGTTCAGGTTCCCAGACAGGGGTGAGACTCATGCATTCTGCTTTACTGATATCTCTGTTTAATCACTGAGTTCCCAGAATGGGTCATCTTCTACTCATAGAAACTTTTTTCCCCCAGTATCTGGGAAGTGTGAATAAGCTAACAGTTTACCAGGGTCACATATCTTTATTGAACAGCACAAGTGTTATCAGTAAGTAAGCATTTACTAAACTGCATCTGCCCATTTATATGTGTAAATGTGTTTTAGCTGATTTGAAGGCAGTCAGATGTTGAATGAATGAAGCTAAATGTATTTAAAAATTGTCTAAGACTTCTCAATACAATCATACATATTGTCATGCATGGGAAAATGTACGTTCAGGACAATACAATCTTAACAACAGAAAGGTTTGATGCAGAAGGCCAGATATGCAAACAAATGCAAGCACAGTTTGTATTTAGGAACTTTAAATACATTTGAAATAAAAAGTCCTCTGAAGGCAGCATTTTCAATACCCTAATACCCAAATGTGGGATGTAGGTTTTCAAAGACAGGCCTGTAGACCCAGATCCATCCCCTGTAACTCTGGCCTTCCAGATCTTGGCTCCATGCACAGTCTACATCACCTAAGTTGGGTATGTGCCATAATCTGTCAGAACTTGGCCTTTACCCCACAAACATTCCCAGTGAAACTGGGTTTTGGTCAACTTCTATCCAAGTGCTTCCCACATGTTCTGATGTTTTCTTTTGTTGTGTTTTCCTGTTGTGGCAACCAGCCCCTGAAAGAAGCCTCTAAATACTTTGCGAAACAGGGAATTCCTTTCCCTACAAAGGTGCCAGATGATCAGGAAACTCCACATCTGAAGGAATGCTACATTGTTGGTGACAAGGAGAGCCCAGAAACACCTATTGTGATATTTTTCCCTCTAGTAAATGACACCTTCAGGGACTACAAAGCACCTGGTAAGTTTACAGATACCCCTCACATTAACAGAGGCGGTGGCTGCTACCTTTCTCTTTTTTACTGTGCAATATCTGTTCTTCAGATCATCCTATAAACACAGATTCAGACTCCCTTTGCTTAGATCTCAACCATATCAAGAAGGTTAAAATATGTAAATTTTCCTGGACAGTAGAGCAGCAGCTGGGATCACCCTGTGGCACATATGCCCCTTATCAGATTGTTTTGGGGCTTTTCATAGGTAGATTGTAGAGCTTACTGATGAAAAGTATATTCCGTTTATCTGCAGTGGCAGAAGTTGGCAGGGTTATTTCCTCTCATACTTGTCATCCTTTCCTGTTAGAGAATGCTCTGGGGAATCCAAGGATTTCATTGTTCAAAATCATTTCCAGGCTTACAGTTAAGCAGATAACCTTGAAAACAAAAGTGTGAACTAGCAAAGTGATGAAAATATAACACTGGGCCATGCTGACAGCTTCTGTTCACTTCAGCGAGTCCTACTTTGAAATTTAAGAAGAGTTTCGATAGCAACATTGTCGGTGACTTCAAAACAGGTGGTTTCTAAGTCCTGTACCATATCCCACAACTCCATACTCTACCTCTGTTGATGCCAAAAGTCTCAGTTACTCCTCCTCCAGATGATAAAACTCCTAACTCATGCTATGAGGACACTTATTTTTAATCACCTCAAAACACCACAGTATACTGAAAACCAGAAGTTCTGGGCTTGTATACGGTACATTAAATTTAAGAACAAAACAAATGCAGAAACTACTGTCCCAATTGTATTAATCTTTTCCTTTTTTTAAAAAAAGCAAGTTTTAAAAAAGTGTACAGTACTTTTGCTTTGTAGATATTCTGGATTGAGTTCATTGCACATTTGAGGTACGCAACTGGGGTTTTGAACAGGATTCAAATAGTCTAAGGGTATTTATGCAGGTACACACACCATTCTACTCCAGCTCTTAACACAGATCAGATAACTGAAAGGTTGTTTTTTGTAGCTGCCCTTTGTAGAAAGAACTAGAGAAAGGAGAAAATGAGAAAGAACTAGAACAGGAACTGAGAATTAGTTTCTGTACTGCTCTGTGAGGGAGTTCGCTTCCCCTCTCCCCCTCAATAATTTTCAGAACCCAGGGATGTTATTCCTAACTCAGCTATCTAATATCAGGTGCACATCAGATGATGTGCAGATGCTACATGTCAACATGAATTATCAGGGAATCTAAAAAGAGGTGTTATTAGACATGTAGAAGATGTACATGAAGACCTGCATGATATCTGCATATTGAGGCAAGCCTGTGCTGCCTGAGCAGTTCAGCTGGTAGCTGCAAGCTGAGACTAAACAGAAGAAGAGAGAATGGGTCCTTGTTGGGCCCCCACAGGTGAAGTCTCAGCTGAGCTGACATGGAAGGGCTCGGCCCATGCAGTTTTTTGGGAGGACTGCCACCTCTCAGCTGAGAGCCAGCCTCCACAGTGGCAGGACAGATGCTGCAGAAAGGCCTGGAGTCTGGGGATGGATGTCTGCCTTTTGTTAGTGACAAGCAGAGATCAGCTTAATTTATAGCGCTTCAGTACCATGCCCTAACCCAGATCTAGACTGTACAGCATCTGAAGTCTTAGTTCAATTAGATGAATGGGCAGTTTTTCCATAGCCAGCTCATCCATCATCTTGTTCAGCAAAGGGAATTTAGAGCCTGGGCAGTAAATGAGTAAATCTGACATATTCAAACTGGATTACTCCTGCACTGGTTAGACTATTCCACAACTGGAGTAGAAAGGGGAAATCCTTTCTGTGAGGCAGCTTAGACTGCTTCACCTGAGCAGTACCAGTTGCTTATAACTGTCTCTGCAAAGCCAGGAGGGGTACATCTATCAGACTTGGAGAGACCCTTCCAGGAAAATTAGAACCCTTTGATCAATGTTGTTAGATCAATGCTGTTAGAGGAGATCCCCCAAATGCATGTGGTCCTGTCAGTAAGAGAGATGCTGACTTTTCACAAAGCCTACTGCCCTGCTTTGGTACAGGTGGTGCAGGTATCTGTGACTGTGGAGGTGGATTTTTTGACTACAGTAACAACCTCCTGCCAATGTGATGGTCTCACTGGAGGCTGATGGAAAAATTCTCCTGTCTCTGATGCTCTCTTATCTGCGATGAGAGGGGATCAAGCGTTATACTTCCTGTCTGTGTTAACCTGTGTTACCATCCCTGACAGTGTTATCTACCATTAGTGCCCATTTCAGGGTTGTTACTGCTACAAGGTCCTAGAAAAACAAGTGAGATGATGTATTTTAAATCTTCTGCATCCATGAAGTTGTTGAGATTTGAAATTCATATGGTAGGCCTTGGGTATTTTTCTCCCTGTATGAGCAGCCTTACTGTGGAGGCCCCTAGGAATATTTTCTCTGTGATAGCCTGCAAATAAACTTCTGCATTAGTTTTGGATCTGGTTTCTACTGTCAGATGAATTAAAATAAATAATTTAATTTGTCTTTAGATCATACGATATGACAGATGTAATATTTCCAGAGATGACACTTGTGGGACTACCTGCCTAATTATTTTGCCTGGATCCGTGATGCATATGTTGATTACCCTGGGGTGATGAAACGGGCATGAAAAGTTCTTTCAGTATCCCTGGCACATCTAAGTGATTCAGGGAATATCAGGTTCACTCTCACTGTTGAGGTGACGTAAAGCCTCTAGTTTTTTATGGTAGTAGGTAGCTCAAGGAAATTACAGTAAATATTTGTGCCATCTGCTTCTGGGATATGTCCAGATAATGGCTGTGTGAAGTCTTTCAGTTTAGATAGTAGAATCTAGTTGTTTATGTCTGATTTCTGTATTTTTTGATAATTCTTCCCAGTAGGAACCAAGAGTTGATGTAGTTGATTGTCCTAGGGGATGTGCCAGGTTGTGCTGGGTGAAAGAATATCTGTCAGGTCGCTGAGAAGGCAGGTGTGCTTTTAGGAAGCTTGAATCACTGAAATACATGGATTTTCAGCAGTCTATTTCTGAAGGCATGAAAGCATAGCAGTGAGGAAAATAAAATGATGTAGAGTTGCAGATGGAAGGCACAGAAAGTGGCAGTGGCTTCAGGCCCATCACCTGGAAAGAAACCATGCTGTCATGAGGTCCTTGCTGTAGTCGTCTGCTTTGGGAGAAGGGGAGGAAAGAGAAAAAGAGTAGTTGCCATTTACTTGCACCTTGGCTAGAAGCGTAGGGTGCTGCGATGGCTGGGAGACAGCAGCAAGGTGGAGGCTGGGACAGCACCAGTGCCAAGGGGGACTTGGGGACCATGCTGACAGCTCACCCCAGAGGTAGAGGAGGAGGCAGGGAGTCTCACCCTCCTGTGCTCAAAAGAGGAGCTACTCTACTTGTTTTGGCATTTCCAAGAGTACCCAGGACAACCCCTAACTCCCCTCTCCACCCCACCTTGCCAAACAAATATCCCAGCAATAAAATGCCTGTGGTGGGAAAATTTTGGGTTGTGGTCCACTATGTGTGCATGCCTGAGAAACACCCAGACCCTAATCACTTTTTGCTAATTACCCGAGTCATTGTTTGTCCCTTAGGTGTGAAACGTAGTCCCTCAGAGATGGCAGCAGGTGACGTTGATGTTGCAAATACCTGTGGTCCATATTACATAAACAATCTGAGTTATTCAGAGGAAGATTTTGACAAACTGGTGAACTTAAGTCACTACAACGTCCAGAACAACAAAGATTTGATTCTTCAGGCCTTGCGTACCGCTGTGGAGCGCAAAAAGCAGCAGAAGAATAAGCAACCACTGCAAAACCCACCCAGTGGGGATGGTATGTGTGTGGCTGATAGAAAGAGAACCCAGCATTTGGCCGGCTGCCCAGCACTAGGGAATATGAAATAAAATATCTATGAATCCTGTTGATGAAGAAAAAAATGAATCTGATTAGGAAGTGAAGAAAAGCCAAAGAATGCTAAGAATAGCACTTTGTTTGTCATCGAAAATGCTAAAGCCTTTCTGTCAGTTAAGGGAATAAACACAAAAAAACCAGAGCTCTTCCTTAATGAATTAATGTGCTTCCCTCGTTGACAACCTCCGGAGCGTGGCTAGGAGAGGCTGTGCTCTGCTCGTGCTTGCAGAAGTGACCTTTCAGGCCAAGGCCAAGATGCGCGGACAAGGAAGTGTGAGGAAGTTTATGCTGACCGTGTTTGTGCTCTACCTGTGCTATAAAAGGAGAGGATTGTCAGCCCAGAAATGCAGCAGGGAACAAAATCCGTTGTCTCTAAAACAAAACCAAGAAGCCCATTTGTGAACTAAGGAGTCTTTATGTGAATGTAAATAAATATTAAACTTTGTATAATAAAACACTTTTTTGGAGTCAGAGTTACAGCAAATAAACATTTTTCACAGAAAATACATGTTAAAGCCAATTCTTTTAGGTGCTTCTTCCTCTACTAGCAAGACAACTAAAGATAACATGCAGACTTAATTCATAGCTGCTGAAAAATAATTGAAGAAGAAGTTATGCCTGCGCAAGATGTAGATGTGAACTGCCCCAGGATCCTGGGACCCCTTGAGTTTAGGATTACATTTAAGACCCATCTCCACAAGGACCAACTCATGCTAATTTATTTTATTAAGCTGGATTTAAATGTTATTGATATATACCAAAGGTTTAAAGCTTTAAAGTTTTTGAGAATATTACATCTGAAAAGACACAACAAACACAAAGCAGATCTAAAATTGTATACCTAATATCACTCACCCAAATGCAATTTTTTTAACTTGCTGTAGAGTATTGCAACTGAAGTTAACAGACGATTAACTTCCAACTTTCTGATGCTTTGGTCATCATGTTAACATGGCTCCTTTCAAGCAAGTGGTCTGTTTTTTTTGACAGATGGAATCCCAGGTCTCCATTCTTTTTCAAAATTAACTTTTACTCAATGCTATTGATTTATTGATTAGACTTCTTGTATCTACAAGCCCACATTTCCTACAGGCTTCCCTGCTCCTCAGTTCTGCTGTAGAACCTTTTGTCAAGAGATCCTGTTATTGCGGGCCGCAAATGGAAGCCTTACAAATCCCTTTGCCCTCAAGGTCGAGGGTCTCCTCCTAGGTGGTGCACAGAAACATAATCCTTCTGTTTACCACTTAGGTCAGTGAACACTTACCTGTGGTGCATACTACAGCAGCCCATACAGCTCCTGTATGGGCTATATGCCCAGGGTTTACCTCCCATGGAAACAAGAGAGCAAAGACAGCAGTCATGCTGATGCATGCTGGATCTCATTGCAATATAGGATGGGATGTAGCCAGAGGGCACAGCCAGGCCTGGGAATTTGGAAGCACTCCCAGGTTCCTGCATACAGTTAAAGCTTTATTGTCTGAAGGGCAAAAATTGTCCCACTGACAGCAGGAAGCATCCAGGCAGGAAGTCTGAAGACAAGCAGAACAAGGTGTGTGAGGGCAAACACCCGCCTGCCCTTCCTGCAGCTTTCCAGCAGCCACGAAGGGCTCACGGAGAACAGTGAACACTTTACCCCATTTCAAAAAGCATACAGTGGAACAGAAATAATTATTCAGTACCTCTGAGTTCTCTCTGTTCAACAAGAGTACAGAGGAAAATGTCAGGGCTGATCAAAGAGGTGGAACAGCTTCCACACAAGGGGTGAATAGGTAAGGAATCTGCACCCTAGAAAAAGGTCAACAGGACTGAAAGGCAGAGGAGAGATCTACAATATCTGGAGTGCCCTGTGGGAGTTGAACAGGGAGTGACCGTGCACCTCTATTCTAACACAAGACCGGGACGGCGTCAGAAAAAACTAGCAAGCAGCATGTTCAAAGTTAACAAAGTAAGGTAGTTCTGCACGCAACATGTAATTAAGTTACAGACCTCTTTGACCCTGGATGTTGTTGTTGATAAAAGTTTATGAGTTCAAAAAAACTGATTAGCACGTTCACTGGAAAATTTTTAAGGAATGAAAAGTACAAAGGCTCCACATCTGCCTCAGTCCTGCACTGAATCATCAACTCCCAGAGGCTGGGAGGACAGTGTGAGACAGCATTGTACTTGCCCTCTTTCTGTGATCTTCTCCAGTCACTAAGTACTGGATGCATCAAAGACAAGTGGGAAAGCAGTCTCACCCCAGACTGCAGTACTTAGGTTTTCCACAGCTCAGATATTTGTGCAGAAAATAAATGATCAGGAGTAGTCAGAACGCCTGAAGATGTGGTGATACAAGACTCATTTAAAAGAAATTACTGAAGTAACATGGATAAGATGTAAGTAACTGCAATGATAACTTAATTACCTATGGATTAACCTACGGGGAAAAGTCATGAAAATGAGAAGAATGCAAAACCAAACTATAAAAAGGGGATTTAAAAAAAAATGAGGAAGCCAGTCAGCAAGACCCTACATGAAATGGTATAAAATCTTTAGACTCAGCATGGAAATTGCAACAAAAGAGTTGCAAAACACATGCACAGCCTTAAATAAAACGTGAAGCAAGGAACCAAGAAAAGGCAGCGTGGTTAAATGCTCCGGACTGGGCATTATTAAAGCCTAACATCTGTTCTTTGAGGAACAGCATGGGGAGGAGGGAGATAGCAATGGCACATCTAAACCTGCTGATGCATTTAGAAAAGAGCTGGAGCATACAGAGAAAAAGTAGTATTCAAGATGGAAATTAGGAGGAAGAAAGGTACATAGCTAAAAATGTGAATCAGTAGATGTGCTGGACCAGCGAAAAGGGATTTAAATGAAAAGGATGTTGCAAAGGAGCCAAGGCCGTAAGTGTGTAACACAAAAGATAGACTTCTAACATAATGTTTACACACAGATTCAGCAAAAAAATCCCCCGTTTTTTTTTTAACTGGGAGCCCAAGCTTTTCTTTTCTCAGTAGTGAGTGAGCACAGACAAACTTTTATGTCAGAGAAAAAAAAAAATACTCATTTTACTGTTCTTCAATGTTTTCACTGAATATGGTATTGTATTCCATTAAAATCTCTCATAAAATCAATGGAAAAGGTGATCCTCCCAGGCGGCTTAACACAGTATCAAGACCTAAGGTTAAAACTAATGGCCGTATCTGCTACACACGTCCCACAGCAAAATTTCAACGATATACTAAGAATTTTCCCTGTGTTTAAAATAGTTGCCTAACGTCGTAGCTAACCCCCACGGCGCTTAGTCACACACTTCTTTGGCATCCAAAGACAGCAACCATCATCAGGAAAACATGAAAACCATTTGGGCGATTCTATGTTCAGCTCTGAGCTGTCAAAGGGTTTCCGCATTTCATTTCAAGGGGCTGAAATTTCAGCGTGGAAGACCAGCAGGTACAATGAACCTCCAGAGGCGGATTTGCGGTAAAAAACAAAACAAAACTCTGGTTCTCGAAAAATAACAACACCCCCACCTCAAAAAAAAACACAATAAACAACAGACCCAAAGAAACCCCCACCCGCCCCTCGGGGGAGAGGCGCGGAGCCCGGCCCCGCCGCTCAGCCGGGCGCGGACAGCGCCGCTGGCGCCGCCCCCGCGCCGGGCCGGGGCCGGGCCCGGGCCGCCTCTGTCCGCCCGCGGCTGCGTGCGTGGGGCAGCGGGGCGCTGGCGGCGGGCGGCGGCAGTGCGGCGGGGCGCTGGCGGCGGCGGGATGTTCAGCTGGCTGGGGAAGCAGGGCGGCGGCCGGGAGCGCGGCGGCGGGAGCGACGTGGTGCAGACGGTGACCGGGGGGCTGCGGGACCTCTACATCCGCAAGCTGCTGCCGCTGGAGGAGCACTACCGCTTCCATGACTTCCACTCGCCCGCCCTGGAGGAGGCCGACTTCGAGAACAAGCCCATGGTGCTGCTGGTGGGGCAGTACAGCACCGGCAAGACCACCTTCATCCGGTAGGCCACCCGCGGTGCGGCGCGGTTCCTTCTCCCGAGGCCGCCGCCGCGCCCGGCCCCGCTCGGGGAACGCCGGCCGGCGCCCCGCCCGCCTGGCCCCCGCCGCCTGCTCGGTAATCCGCGCTCGCCTCCTGCCCCGGGCGTTTCTGCCCTGCGATAAGCGCCTCCTGCGCGCTAGCAGCGCACCCCGCGGCGGGCTCCCCCGAGCGGGGCAGCCGCCGCCCCGGCCGGCCGCCCCCTGCGGCGTGCCGAGCCCCGAGCGGGGGGCGCCCGTCGCGGTGAAGGGCGGCGAACGCTCCGCGGCGGAGCTGGCGGCTGGGAGTCCCGGGCAGCGGTGACAGCCCGGGGCCGCCGTGCGTGTCCCTCCCGAGGGGGGGGGCTCATCCGAGTGCCTGCCGTGCTGTGTCGAGGATGGGTGCCGCTCCCGAGCCTGTTCGTGCTCCGTAACTCTCCTGCCAGCTTCCTGTTTAAGAATATTATCTCGATTTCGTGTTCTGCTGAGAAAGTGTAGCGTCGCTGTCTACTTCCTCTTAACTTTTTTTAATCTTTAAATTATAGACACTTCGCGTTAAAACGGCATGACCGCATCGGCCATCACAGACCATTTAGCCTTATCTCCTCCCTCTTCCTTCCCAAAAGTAGTTTAATGCATAGGTTGGATGTGAAGATAAGAGAGAACCGAGACAACAGTTTGGGGCAAAAAACACGTGGTATATGGAAAGTTGTGTCCCCCCCCCCCCCCCCGACTCTTTTGGTCAATTGCATTGAATAAGCAATAAGTTCTTCCGTAAATTTTACAAATGTTTCTCTTTCGGTTCCAAAGGTTACTGGCAGCCTTGCCATAACATGCTTTTCTTTTTACAGTGGGAAAGACCTACCTCCCTTCTTCTCCATTGAAGAGCGATGTTTACCTTTAGTCACCTGAGAGCTTTTCAGATGTTTACAGAGCTAATCATGTTTCTTTTCTGGTTTTACAACTAGCAAATTGGAAGCTTTAAGTTGAACTTGTTTCTTTACTGATTATTACTGAATTCCCACAAACAAAGTGGGTGATGTGGGTTTTCCTAACATTTCTTTAGCCATGCTGATTCATTTTCTTCTTTAAAAGTACAGCTGCTCTGTTGGTTTCTATGTATTTCCAGATAAGTGTTCTTACCAGGCTTACGGACAGGGGATGGTGAGAGCATGGGTAATACAGAGACAGAACGGTCCCAAGTATGTACGTACCAGAACCTGTTCTGCCTGTCAGCTGAGTTGCTGCATCATTTGCAATTCATAGGAAACTTTCTTCCCCTCCTGTAAGACTTTGCCTTGGATGAGAACACACGTTCTTGATTTATGGACATTCAACTTTTCTGTCCTTTACAGTTGCCCATATTTGACTAGAGTGCAAGTCAACGTTGCACTTGGAAACGTTGATATTCCTTGCAGTGCCTTAGATGTAGTTGTGGTACTGTTGCTTTGTGAGTAACTTATTATCACCTTAACCATAAAATACTGAGCAATAGGGTTGACTGATACTAATGTACAATCTGAATGAGAAGAGAATTATCATTTATCGCAGCTATTTCCAGCTCTTTTTTAGCATTGGTCACTGCTGGGTGAAGATGCCCAGACAAATTTGACAGAGGTAAAGTTTTCAAAGATGTGTTCTCATGTGTTTTCTTAAAATATCTGATACAATGGAGAAGGTGACTTCTACTGTGATGTGCCCTTCTCTTCACCCACTTACCCCTTTCTCCTGTCTCCACTTCAGGTAGATTGCAGAGTGGTTTAATCCCTTACTAGATTTTTGGAGAAGATGGGAATTGACTGTTGAGCCCCATCAGTAATAGAACAGCTGTTCACTGCTTCTAAAGGGCCACAGTCTGACCTCACCATGATGAACGTTCATTACATCAGTGTTCACTATAGAATAGATAATAATTGGGCGAATCAGCATGAGAAAATGCTCCATTCAAGATGGGCAGCAACTTGGACAATAGTATCACAGTGACTGTTACTCAAAATCCAATTTAGAGGAGAAAAAGAAAAGCAAAAAAAGAGAAGTGCTTGTATGCTGAAGGCAAGGCTTAGAAGTAGACATGGGAAAATATTATAGTGTCCAGGTCAGCCACAAATAAATTTCCCCTCTGATAGGCTGAATTTCCCATGGAAAAATATCATATACTCTCAAGATTGTCATAATTCTGGGTTTATTATAGATAGTTTTTCTTAGAATGAAGTTGGACTATAGTTTTTTTTCACGCTAGCCTTTTAACAAGCAAAATTATTTAAAATCTTAATTAAAACTGCTTTTTGTTCTGCGTTTCTCCATTTCATAGTCGGGAGGGCACACTAGATCTACTTAAGTGTTTACTATTAGGTTTATGTGTGAACATAACAGTTCTGTTTAGCTGACAAATATTCATTTGGGATTTACTTTGATTTAGACATTATCGTGAGAACTTCACATTTTCATACCTGTGACACATCCACATCCACCCAGTTCCTTCCACCAAGACTTCATGGAAAACACTGATCTAGCAATGACTGAATGTCCCTGGGGAGTAAGATATGCAAACAAACACTTCCAGGTTTCTAACAGCTCTTCTGTTTTTTCACTTGGTGCTGTTTATCCTCTTTGCGCTTGGAACAACGCAGTAAAACCGGCCAGTTTCGCTGTGTAAGGTGTAGCATGGTGATACTGTTTTACTCAAGTATCTGACAATGCTGACAATTCAAACAAATATATCCAGGCCCAAATGTTAATGCTTGTGGGATTGTTTTTAATGGGGTGGGAGGATGGGTGAGAGCCAAATGCTTATCTTGCATGTGAGCTGCTTGGCCTTGCAGCTTCTGTAATTCTCTCGGTTTCTCCTGGCTGCTTTAGAGAAAGTGGGAAAGGAAGGAGGGACAGGAGAGGAGAATTGTAGTGTATGGGAAAGAGAAAGGAGCTGGTCAGGGCGAGTTTGTAGTTGCTGACCTTTTTCTTCTAACAATGAATTGAACTTCTAGTCTAATAATGTTTAACTTGTTAATAACTTTTCTATTTTAAAAGTGTAAGAGACTGACTTTTTTTTTTTTTTAAACAACTTATTAGGATGAGGAAAAACAGAAGTAAGTTCCTCTGCTTGCCAGGCTGTGCTTTTACTTTGCTCAGAGGTTAAAATGGTAAACTTCCTTCTTTTAACTCAGCCGGACCTGGGTTTTGTGAAAGCACCTTTTTGTATGCATAATACCTGGAGTCTGCAAGTAGAATGCAATAGCTTGTGTGGCGAGAATGGGCTGTATCTATTTCTTCTGGGGGGAAAAGGTCCCTCTTAATTTCTTTAGGTGAAGGCTGGAACTTCTTTGCTACTAGCTCTACATGAAAGTTTTATTTGAGTTATTTGGAGCAGAATTCTTACACTAAAACAAACATCTGCTAGTTTTGTTGTGTTTTTAAAAAAAAAAGCGTGGAGGACTTGCTGCAGCATGGAGTATGGAGGTGAGCAGCCTTAT
The DNA here is from genome assembly GCF_047370975.1 of Nipponia nippon. Lineage (NCBI taxonomy): Eukaryota > Metazoa > Chordata > Aves > Pelecaniformes > Threskiornithidae > Nipponia > Nipponia nippon. The sequence continues at coordinate 30,071,221 of NW_028262291.1, read as the reverse complement.
GAAAGGAGACTTGAGTTCGTCTCCCCATGTATCACGTGTATCTGCTGCTCTGTCCAGCTCACCTGTGTTCGTGCATTAGTATGGCTTAGCTAAAGCATTTACACTTCAGATGATTATCAGTATCTGAAACTGTGAGTAATCTTTGCTATCTCTGGAACTTTGTAAACCAGTTTCCCGTAGTCTGGCTATAGATCTTGCAAAGGAACATAGATGAATGTTTATTGGCAAAGCAGAAAGGTTATAGGCCAGGTAAAAACAAAGGGAGAAGAGTCAACAGGATGCCTGTTGTTTGATCTAGACTGTCTTTGGGACGCTTGCTATTTTTAAGCATTTTTCCTGTGAACCTTTTTGAACTCCCTCTCTGCTGAAAATTCCTGAGAAGGGCATGCAGTTGCGGATGCTAAAAATCCAGGTATTTTCCTGTGTTACTATAGCATACTGTAGAAAAACATTTGCAGCTTTTCAGTTCACAGAAGACTGCTCATCCCTTTCGTGTGGCTAAGTGAAACTGACGTTTTCATGCTGAGCAGAAGTGTGATACGGCTTGTACAGCCAGTGCTCAAGAACCAGGGTTTATTTTAGTCTGTACTGATTCTCGATGTGCAACTGTGATCCAGTCTTAATGGCAGATAGCTGCCTCGCAAAGTGTTTCCTCTCTCTGTTGAATAGCTGTACCAGGCTCAGCACTGTGACTGTTGGGTGGCACTTGGTATTCGGAAGGAGATCTTGCCCCCCTGGATTGTTATCACTATAAAAGCCTGGTTTTTAAAGCTGCATCTGTGACATTAACTTGGAAGTATCATTGCAGTTCAGCAGCACTTTATTCTTATTTAATAATTTCAATAAGCAGCTAATCTGAATTTGCACTCTTGAGTTCCAAGCTAAAAATACAGATGTTGGAAATCCTGAAAGGTGCTCCATACTTGCAACCCTTTGTAAATTCTGCAAATGTTAACATGTGAAGCAACTTCATGAGCAGGCCAAGAGATTATTTTTTTAGTCATCTAAAAGACCACCACCACTGAATGTCCATACCCATACCCATGCCATGGCAGGTTCATGGGCTTACGATGGATAGCAATTATCCTATTACCCTGGAGGTGTCCTATCCTGCATTCAGATCCCATCATGTAGTTTTCTGTGACCTGGGCTTTGGGACTTCTCTCTTTTGCATTTGATTCAGTACAATGTTCTTTACTGCTTCTCTGGGAGCTTCTTGTCATATGTGTTGCCACCTTATGAACTGCTGCCTCTGTCAGCAGAAGTCTGGGAATGACAATTCGTATCAAGAGAAGAACTTAGCGGCAAGTCTCATAGAGTTCCTCTCTCTTTTAAAAGAAGGGCAATGAGGAAAAGCAGAATTAAGAGAGTTTGAAGTAGAACATTTTATTGTGGCAAGTTAAAAATCTTATTTTAGAAGTTAAAAGTATAATTGAACTTTTTTTTCAATGCCGTGGATAAGGCCAGTATGGCTTTAGTGAAAAATGGTAGTGCCTCTTGTGAGTCAGCCTTTACATCCTGTTTTAGAGGGCTCTAGTCTGCAGTGCTGTTCCGTGAGGAGGCAGGAACATGCTTTTGTGTTTCAGGTGTTTAACTGTTTGCTACAACACTTGAAAGTCCTGGGTTTCCATGCATAAAGGTTCAACTGCTGAGCTATCAAAGGAGTTTTGCCTTCATTTTGATACATGATCTACTTCGTAAAGATGAGGAATATGCTGCATTGGACACTCCTGCATGTGCAGAGAGGTTTGAGTGCTGGGTTTTTTGCTTTTGGAGAGGGGTTAGTTTTATTTCCCTGTTACCATGCATTAGCTACAGCTTGTTCTACAAGGAGAACAAATCAACTTTGGCATGTTCTGGCATGACTGTTCTTGTGTTCCTCCTTTCCCACAGTTTTTAGCATTGCCATTTTTTTCATTTGTTTGGAAGCAGAAAGCTGCAGGAAATCTCATGTAAATAACTGTCCTATGCTTTAAGACTCCCTGATCATAGGTTGAGCTATTTGGAGCCAGTTTGCTAAGACTAGTGGAAAAAGATCTTTGAAATGTGTCATATATGTTTAGTTCCTTAAATTCAGCTTCTGTGCCATGATCTATAAAGTCTGTGAATGTTTGGGTATTGAATTTAAAGACAAACAGAGATTGTTCAGCAAGTACAGATACTTTGTAGAATGGTTTTTGCAGCAAAAGCAGCCTGCAAGTCCTCTCAAGTCAATATTCGTTTATGAAATGATAGAAGAAAAGGTATAGTGCTGTTGGATTAAGGGCCAGAACAAGCCTATTATTCAAAGACTGATACTAATATAGATGTGCTCAAACCTAACTAGTGGTGTCATTGGATGTAGGACCATGACCTGTGCCTGAAGAAGAATTCTCATTTAAATCCAGCTTTGATTATGTAAAAAGTTAAATTGTAGTTGGTTAAAATTGTGGGTTTTTTTTAAGAACTCCAGGGTGACATGGAACCCATGGAATTAATAATTACAAGATGACTTGAGTTGATTGGACAATTTTAATGCTCCTGCAATGTTAAATTACAGCATGCTTGAAAACAATTTGGTCTTAGTCTTGAGGTGAACATTTTCAAGATGATGCTGTTGTGAATGAGGACAATAGCACTCATGCTTTAAAGTTAGGCAGAGTTGTCTGCTTCTGTTCTTGAAAAGTGGCCGTTATCATAGTGTAGGCTGGAGGAACGTTGTAAGCTGCAGGCTTGCTTGATAGGCCTGGGGCCTCTCTTGCTTCTCACTTGCCATCCAGAAAGGGATGCAAACAGGCTTTTTCTATAAACACATGCTCTGGTTTCATTAAGTTCTAGCATTTAAATATGCACATCCTTCGTTTGAGACCTTGTTGTCTGGAAAGTCAAGACTTGGTTTATCAGACTTGGTCCGCTGAGTGTGTGCTGTCTGCATCTCTGAGTGGATTACTGAAAGGGAGATGCAAGATGGTTTCTGTTGGTACAGCACTGCCTGACTTGATGCCTCTTGGAAGTACATTGCTGTTAGGCCTCAAGTTCTGCAGGTCTGACTTAGTTAACAATTACTTCTTGATATGCAGGTCAAAAGAAAAAAAAATCCTTTCCTTACTCCCAAACAGATGCACCTGCATTGTCTCATAACTGTGTTATCTCTGCCTGTGGTAAGATGAGTTCAAGTTAGTAAAATCATACAGAGTTCATAGAAGGGTTAGATCTGTCAGCAAACTGACGCTGCTCATGCGTTCTTTCAAACCGCTCCCTTTTAGTACCAGCAGCACTTGTATAGGCTTGAAAACACACACAGAAGCAGCAGTGTAACCTACAGGACTAGGATCGTTGGTAGAAGCATCAACTTGAATGGTTCCGGTGCTGCGGCTGAGGGAAAACTTCCACCCTGTTTTTGTAAAGGGATTTACTTTATACTTTTACCTAGTTGTGAAAAACTGGAATTCAGTTGCGGGGTTGGGTTTTTTCTCCCTAGGTAATAGAAATAATGAAATGCAGGAAAAATGTAATTTTATTGTTCTAGAGTGTGTATATCCTTGGGAATTTTCAAGCGAATTACAGGTATTTGCTTTTGCTATAGTTCCCAGTTATTCATTCTGTTACTTCATGTATTCTCCATCTCTAGATACCTGCTCGAACAAGACTTTCCAGGCATGCGGATTGGTCCAGAGCCTACCACAGATTCTTTTATTGCTGTGATGTATGGAGATTCAGAAGGAAATATTCCTGGAAATGCCCTAGTTGTTGATCCTAAGAAGCCGTTCCGCAAACTCAGCCGCTTTGGAAATGCTTTCCTGAACAGGTGAGATCTGTTTGCTTGCTGTCTTTGATTTTTATGTTTAAAATTCTGCTTGATACCATCTTCAAGCATCAATGTTTTTTACTAAGTTTCTCTGCTGTATTTGTTTTGAATGGCATGGAATAAATATTCAAATACAAGCAGGAGTGATGGCAGTTCAAGTGAATTAAAAAAAAAAAAGTCAATACTAGGTAGGGTAGTACTAGCATAGAGCTGTGTAAACTGGGTAAAAATTAAAAAAATTTTAAAAGGTAAGGAGTGTTTATATATACTCCATTATCAGAACAGAAAATCATTGTTAAAACCAGTTCACAGAAAACTGCTGAAACGCTCCACTAGCTAACTTGTTTGTAAGGCATTACACTAGCTGGAACTCAGGATCAGTTTGGGCACAAATTTCTCTACTCAGTAAAACTGGTAGATTAGTACTATCATTAAAAACTACCATCAAAAAAAGGAAAATATCTTTTCCCTTTGATGCTTTCTTGTTCCTTTACGTTGGTCTCACCTGAGGTCATGGTATAGCTCTTTAAAGTTGTGAATTGCTGGGATACGTAAAAAGGCCTACAAGAATGGATAATATTTGAATATGCCTTCTGGATAAAGTACATATTCAAGCTGTTAAGTGTGTTAATTTTAACTAGCTGGTCTTCAAGCAGTCCCATAGACCAGGATGATAGTGTTAGCTCCTGGATGGCTGCTGGGTATTTGCAAAAAATGGGAGAGTTGTTCCAGGACTGTGAATATTGCCATGGGTAACTTAAGTAGCAGGCTAAATATTTCCAGTTAGAAGTTATTAATAACTTTGTTCGCATTGTGTGAGCAATCACCTTGTTTTCTTCCTGTATTTGATGGTGGCTTGACATGGAGGCCTGGTTTTGCAAGCCAGTTAATCTAAATTGGTTCTCTTTTAATAATAAACTTTCCTGTTTGGCTGATAAACACTGGCATATGTGTTAAAAGTTCATCATGTACAGTCTTATCTCTCGCCGTGCTTATTCACAGAAGAAAGTTTATAGCTGCTTACAGTTGGTTTGGCTGTCACTTTGCTGAGAGATAAGAATATGTGCTGTGGGAAGCTGCAGTCAAGTCCCATTTTAAGTAATAATTTTTGTGGTCCGAGACCCCTCTCTGTGAGATTATTGGCTAAGTCTTGTCCTCCAGATCACTGTTCTATTTCTCTCTTTCCCGCCATTGTACTCTCTATGAAAAGTTAATATAATTATACTGTAAATAGTATTTTGCACAATATTCAAATGTTGACACAGAACATGTAATAATACTACGTGTTTGTTTGGATGAATGGGTTACATGATTTTTTGGCTAAATATCTGTCTAGCTAGTTGTGTCAGATCCTGAATCTTAGGCAGGCAAGATTATTTGCTAGCTACAAAGATATACATTCAAAGTAACCAACTAAGTTATTCCAGTTCTTTTGGTGACTGTGGTGTTGTTATATCGCAGTGCTGTAAGCGACCTTATCTTCCCCAGCATTCACACTTACTCCTTAGTTTTGCAGCAGAGATCTAGATGCTTATATTCCCCTAGCACCATGTTTGGTCTGCCACTCTGATCATATTGCTGCTTTTTCAAAACTGTCAACTCATTTCTCTTTCCTATTTTACCTGGTCGAAAATGTCTTAGGCTTTATTTCAGTATCTTTGAGTAACTTCTCCCTGTTGTCTTTACCTGTGATCATACTACATATTTTGCTTTGCCTTCTCTCATTTGCCATACTGGCAGTGGCAATGCTTTATACCCAATATTACATTTTTCACTCCTGTCTTAATATATTTCCCTCTACTTCTCTCTCTCCCTCACCCCTGCTTTCCCTGCCTTTTTTTTTTTTTTTTTAAATGGTTTCACAATCCTAGTGTTTTCTTTTGTGGAAAAACTTAAGGTATTACTTTTATGAGGCTATGGACACTTAGACTGTGAAGTCAAGTGCCCTTTTCATCTAAATGTAGCATGAAAGGAAACAGTGACTGAGGTAATGGAGAAACTAAAAACAAACAAGAACACAGCAGCACAATCAAGGCTTGTACTTACTAATAAGCCGCATTCATTTATTGAGGTTACCTTGCCTCTTTTTTTCATGACCCCATCTTATTTCCCTCTGTATCTCACTGCTTGTGATAGATGTCTCTGTAAGGCTCCTGAGTGTAGAAACTTATTTCTCCTGTGTACTTTTAAGGAAAGTTGGGGGGGAAGGGGATGGGGACAGGACCTAGTGTGCCCTTGGGTGCTGGTTAAAGTAAGTGAGGAAAGAATATTGCAGTATACTAGAAAATCATGGAAATAAATTGGTGCCGCTGAGAAGAAAGGCATGGTCCTGCTCTATTCTAATGGGTATCTGAATGGACACAAAAAGGGAGTATAAATTCTTACTACATTCTTTGAGTCATTGGAAGTTAATCTAAAATAATAAAATCATCAGATAATTACAAGGTTGTTGATTTCATTTTTGCAAACCATGTAACTTATTTTTGCAAAGGTAGTCTAATATTGCTGATTTTCTTTAACGATAGTTTTATAATAATGACAGTATCAAAGGTCTAATGTGTCATAAGCAGTTACAGTCATCTCATTTGCACAACTATTTTTGTCACGCTTTTTTTTGTGAAGCTCTGTTGTCATTTAGGTAGATAGTACGTAGTTTTGCTTTTTATGATGCAGCACTTAAAATCACACTTCATACAGGTCATGTAAGAAATAGTGGTTCAGAGCCAAGTCTCAGTGTCGAAAAGAGATATTCAAATACAACTAGCATTGCAGTTTTAAGTTGTCTGAAATATTGGTTTGATGTAAGGTTTTTAACCCATGTGTTGTCTTTAGATTATGGATATATTCTAAAAGCTACAGTTAATTCCGAATTTATCTTTCTATTTCATACCCTCTTCCTATATACTTTCCTCCTCCCTTTGCCACTAATGACTGCTGTGAAGACTGCAGTGTCTTTACATTTCTGAGGCCTGTAGTTCTCTATTTTCTTGCACAGCCTTTTCCAGCTGTCCCGGTTCGGGTGATGCCTAAGTTAAAACACTGCCGTATTGTTCAGCTGAAGTAATGGTGCCCATCTTCCCGTAAGATAGGCCTAGAAACATCTCAGTGATACTAAACAAGCTCTGGGCTTTCTAAAGTTGAAATAAAGTGATAAGAAAAAAACACATATGAAAATATAGTCTTTACACTTCCACATTTATGAAAGCTACTTCATGTTGTAAATACTAGTGATGTATTTTTTTGTAATGCTTGACATGGTCAAATGTATTTTCTTTGTCGCTTATGCACATCCACTATGCTTCCGCAAGATGTGTTTGCTTTAATATAGTTTTGGGAAGTTTAGGTTTTGAAAAGTTAAAAAAATGTTATTCAATAGTACCTCACTGCTCTTTCAAAAGCATCTCTTAAGCTAGTAGAAAATTAGCCTTAGTGGAAGAGTTTGCTTCAGATATGCAGTATTTTCTACACCTGGTGTTCCAGTGAAAGAAAACCAAAAAGCGTAGTGCTGTTTACATATCCTGAGGTTTTATCAGGCCAAGATGGCTGTTGTTTCCTTATCCCCTCTTGGGTTTCAGGGAGAGGCGTAGCTGATGCTGCCATTTCTGTTGTACACAAGAAGGAATGCAGTCTGCTTTTATTACAGACTCATTACTGCAAGGTCACGTGAAAAACAAGGTGAAGCGAGGTGTAAGGATTTTTTTCTTTTTGATTTCCTTTGAATCATCTGGATTGTTATCTGTCCAACAATAGCTTCCAAATTTTGATGTATCTTACTTACAGGCCTTTTTATCTGATGTTTCACTGCCTGAACTCTTCTGAACTCAGATTATCTTTGGTCTTAAAGTTCTTGTTTGACCTTGGCACGGTTAAAATTTGCTGTCTGTGATACCCTGTTTCTGGAGGTAGTGTGCCTTTTAAAGCGATGGGTTAATGCAGGGCGGCCATCTTACAGCCTGAGCCTGCAGCTTCACCCTGTGCTAGGCTGCCTCTGGGCAGCTTCACAGGAGGGGAGGGTAGCTTACATTGTGTGCTTGTTAGCACTGTCTTCAGCTGCTGCCCAGTAAGAAGATTAAACTCTTATGCAAATCTCTTAAAGGCAGTTTATGATGGAGGTGAAGTTTTTCAGTCATGAGCTATCCCAGAAGCATCAGAGTAGTTTGGATTTAACACACAGAGTGTTCTGCATGACTCTCGGAGGCCTCATGAATTATTTATTTTTCATAATAGCACCATTGAATTTGTCTCCCATCGCAGAGGCAGGAGGTTATTGTTTAGAGCATGCTGTGTGTAATTTGAAGTCTTGGTTCTGGCAGTGTGGGAGCTTTTGCTTGGTTTGTGGAGAAATACTGTTGCTTTCAGTCCTCTGCAAGCCCCACCTAAGGAGGGTAATGGGGACCATTCAAATGCTGCTGGAGCAGGTGAGAGGGTGACTTGCCAGTGACTGGAATATAAACATATTGTCCGTATGGCTTTCTGCCTGCTTCCCTTTTCTTTTGAATCTCTTTGAATTTCGGCAAAAGTTGGAGTACGTGAAGAATTGTTTCTTGTGTATACTGATTTTGGTCCTAGCAAAATGTTTGTTCTATAGTGTCTGTTTAATGTTGCATATATGGCCTATGTTGTCAGCTCTTGCAAAATTTGGAATTTTATCAGCACTGAGACATATGGTTTTACAAGGTTTTCCTGTGTTTTCTTTTTTACGACAAGCTCTCTGTTTACATTTTGTTTTCTTAAACGTGGATGGTTGCCATAGAGGTTCATTAGGACTTCGGAAACTTTTTTTTTTTTTTAAATTTCACTTGAGTGTTTCTAAAAGCAGATACATAAAGCGGAGCTCTCAAGGGACAATCTACATGTTAGCTAGAGCAATTGTTAATGGTTTTTTTTCTCCTTCTTTCCTGCAGGTTTATGTGTTCTCAGTTACCTAACCAGGTACTGAAGAGCATCAGTATCATTGACAGTCCTGGCATTCTCTCTGGAGAGAAGCAGCGCATCAGCAGAGGTGGGTTGCAGTGCTTGAAAATAACTGAGCTCACTAACTGTTTTTGCTGTACTGGACAAATCACCATCCTAATCTGCTGCGGGCCTGTTTTAGTGGTATTGAGCAGTGGTGTGTCCCAAACTTTCGTAATACAAGGCCTGTTAAACCCATGTTTTAAGGCTGGATGTAGGGTTTGGAATTTTTTCTCTTGAAAACTGGTGGGGTTGGGATTTCTATCATCCTGCTGCTATGGCTGCAAATGGCTATGGTTCCATGGTTTGTTGACTAATTAGTGCTTTGACACTCCTGAGAAAAAGCCTTATTTCCATAATTTCAATCGCTTTCCACAAAGTAATAATGAATAGACTGTTATATATACTCTTGAAGTTCATGAATGAAGAAATGTTTCATATAGCTGTAGCTCTTCAAGCTGGTCATGTTTAAAAACTGAGGGGGTCGGGCTATAAATAAGGTGCTTTTATTGTAGGCACAGCTGCTAGTGTTGCTTCTTCAGGTTGCTCAGTCATGCCATAATATAATATAATTTTCAGTCAAAAGAGTTAAGGTAGCAGGAGGAAGAGGGGATGAGAATATTTTTAATAAAATTCTGCAACAAACTGAACCCTGGTTTTAACATGCTGTTTAAGAAATTAGCCTGTCTTTGAGAAACTATTAAAACAAAACAGCATAATGTAAATAACTTTATTCCTTGTTTCCTTCAGCTGTATTTAAGTGCGTGTCAGAGATTTCTGTAGAGTTGTAAATGGTAGTGATCCAATGTGTGGCTTATGCTGCCTTCTGTTTTCAGACCTTTACTTAAGAAATGGAAACTTATGTGTTTCATATCTGTGGGAGGGGAAATAATCAGTTCTTTAACGTATCACACCTGGGATTTTTTGATGAAATCCTGGAATGAGCACAATATCTGGCAGCTGTGCAACCATAGTCTTGTCTTTGCATTGCACTGACAGAACAAGAGACTAACTTCTTAGGACTGTAATCTAAACTATGCTGGCTTAGTAAACTAGTCTACTAGATGTTTCTGGATTCTTTGTTCAGTGACAGAATGTGGGGTTTTTTTATACTCTTTATTGCTCATACAGTCATGGAAAGCATTCATCATGGGGAGAGCTGTGTTTTCTTATAGGTGATACATTGGTGAACTAGTGGAGATGAACAGCATGAGTGTGCTACATCTGTGCAAGCAAAGGCTTGAAAGTTGTGAAACCAGATAAGTAAAACATACTGCATGTTGGCACTCTTATTTCTAGGCAGAAATAACCAAGTGTATAACCAATGATCTTTAATCCTGAAAAATCTTCGCATAAGATGTCCACAGAACATTTAAGTCTCAGTTTACATAGAGAGTCTGATAAAATCAAAGATGGTCTTAAATCTCCTACTTCTGCTTCTCCATTGTGGATTCCAGCTCCCTTTTTCCTCCACCAAGAAAAATTAGGCTCATCTTTCTCCCTCTCTGCTTGTTTAAATCAAGGGAAAATGATGCTTGGCAGCATTCAAGTATCTGTTGCCACTTTCATAACAGTATGGAAGTGAACATGAAATAAGCAGAAAACTAGAGCATCATATTAATATGCCACTGAAAAAGTGAGCAATTGTGTGACAAAATTCAACACCATTAGCGATTCTGTGGAAGTCCCAGACTTCAGTGTGGGACAGAGTTGTGTTTTACTCCAGGTTGCGTTTCACTGGTAGTCCTGTGTTGGTTAAAGGACCGTGGCTCTTCACTGCCATCTAGAATTGCTCTTGTGACTTAACAAAACATAGAACTGTTGTTCCTTTATTGTTCAGAAACTGTTTCTTGATGCTATGTGCCTTATCAATTGTTTTTATGGCCTACCTGGCCTGCCCTTTGGTATGGTAGACTTTCACCTAAGTTGACAGTGCTCAGTGATAACCTCAAACTCTTATCTGTTTCACAGGCTTTAACTTGACTAGTTTGCATTTCATTATTTTTTTTTTTCAATGTGTTAAGGGTTGTCTTTAATATAGAACTTGGCATAGTTCTTTTATCACAAATGTGGTTCTCCTGTATGCTGTTTAGCTTGAACCAGTGTGGTTGTACCATAACTAAGGCTTTGCAAATCATCTTTAGAGCACGGTTCCCTCTGCACCCCAGGCTTGCACGGCAATTGCTGCCAGGGTTTAAGGTTCTATATGCTTAGGTATCAGCATACATGAAGTACCTACAAGTCACTGTATGGATCTATTGCATGCTCTTATGATTAGGCAATAATGTGCTCACCCATGTCTGAGATATTGCATAGTCAGATACATTTCCTGTATATGACTTTTAGGCTGCTTATGCGATTTCCATACAGATGGTTTTGTGGAGTACAAACTTGACTTGTCCTGTGGTGCTGCACACAGCAAGGCCTGTCTGACCTGGTTCCTGAAGGAGTCAGACTGACTTCAACGTATTTATGCTACAAGTCTAATTTAGCGTGTTTTGAAGTTTGAGTTGCTTAGGTTACTTTTTAGATCACTGTGTGCAGTTGTAAGTGGGATTTTCAAGATGGTTTTCTGCTGTCCCTGAATGTGTCTCTGCCAGAGAAGGATCTGATTGTACATCTTCAGAGCATCAAAGGTTTTTTCCTACAAAATGTGTGTTGTTACCGTTTAAATTCACTGGCTGCTTCTTACTGAAAAAGGTTGCAGCTGATGTACTTCGCTATGGGAACTGCCATTTCCTTTCACTGTGAAGGTGATTATGGACTTAAACATAGGGATGCTTTTCTGTACTTGCCAGGAAAGCTCTAAATGTACAGGGTGGTTCTTCAAAATTTATTTTCTGACAATTTCACAATTTTGTATTTCAAAATTTTATAGTTCAGCAAATTTTTTAAGCTTTGTCTTAAACTTTTGTTTTTCTTATGAATCATGCTGCTATTTTCTAAATAATATATACAAGATGAGATTTTTCATAATTCAGTAATGGAATATGACATTTAATAACACCTGATAAGTATTCTTAGATGCTTTCTATTCTGCACATTATTGGTGTCTCTTCATATCTGAGTTTTCAAATTACCTTTCTAGAAGTTTAGCTTGTTTCTAACATTGGTGAGCAGCAACTTTTCTTATTGGTGGTGTTTTAATGTGTTTGATGGAAGAATAACATTACAGGACCTCAGTGTAAAACCTTCACTCCTTGCTGTTGGTGGTTTTTTCCATCTTCCCCTTAAGCAACTGCTTAAGTATTTACCTATGAATGGATGTAACACCTGCATAATGATAGAATTTGACAGGTATCACTGGGAGTAAGGTGAAGCCTTCCGAGACCAACAAAGCAATCAAATGTTAACTTTCAGTTTTAAAATGCAGGAAAACAGTAAAGGGACTGTGTAAAAATACAGGATATGCACGACTTCCCATGTTTTATTTGTAACTCTGGAAGGCATCCAGGCCGTGGATGAAGGAGCTGATCTCTTTTGGAAGAGTCAAAAATATGCGTAGAGTGCAACATTCAAAGCTGTCTCTGTTGACACATCTTTCCTGCTCCTGTTGTCGGCAGGAGGATGTGCCAGAAGCTTCCTGCCTGTCACTTCAGGGGCTGCGTAAGTGGCTGGAGGAGAATGTGCAGATGTGCGCCAGCATTGTCCCCGGTCAGACAATGCCCGTCCCTGTGCTGCTTTTGCAGCATCACCAGTGACGTTCACGAAGCTCGTGTCAGACAGAAATGTGCGTATGGTTTGCAAGATTTGGAAGGAACAATGAGCTTAAGGAGAGGAGGAAGGAGAAGCAAGTTCTGGCAGGGTGTGGGGAGGAACTTCTTTTAGAAAGGGAGGGGAGGTTTGGCTCATGATTGAGTGGCATGAAGGCAAGGGTTTCAAGAAGTATGGGGAAAGAGCTCAGAGGAAAATGGAGGATATTGGTTAGCTTGCGTTTTTAGAACTGGAGTTACCTAAATACAGGTAATTTTCTCAGTTCAATCTGGCTTGTGAAAATGTAGTCATGGATTAAGTAAGGTGATGTATATAGTTGCAGCATTGTGTCAGGCTTTCCCTTGCAGTGAGACGCGGTATGTCCTCCTTAGGATTAGTCCACCAACAGGAGTGAAGTAAGGGTGTTATCCAGGAGTGCTGGATTGAGACAGGCTTTCATTAACATAACTGAAACTTCTACCCTGGACCGCAAAAAGTGCATCTTTCCATGTGGGACTGAGCTCCATTTGAAAGACTGGGAAGTTTAGATGCTCACCTGTGGCAAAGCATTAGAAGAACAGCAGATTGGGCAGGGGGGAAAAGGCTGCTCTTGTCCACGTCCAAATTGTGTGTTGTAGCCTTGGTTGTGTGGTACTTAGGCAGCAATGGCAGGTGGGATCACTGCAGCACTCTGCCCACCCCTGATTCATATACATACTGTTCTCGGATCTTGGAGGTTCATCATTGCAGCATTCATCTGAGAGGCACCTTTCTTCTGCTGTGCCAGTAGCACCAGCCCCAGGGGTGGAAGAACTGGACACTCTGCCTGTCTGTGCTCACAGAGGATGGGTGGACCTCATCAAGCCACCCTAATTGTTTTATGAATTGCAAAAACTTTGGGAGATGGTGTTGGGCAAGTTGGAAATTATTTACCTTGGGCCCACAAGGGAAAGCCTACCATTTGTTTAAATCTTTATTCCTAACTGGTGCAGAAAGTTGACCCACACTCATACTGCACGACTGCGCAGCTGTATCTTTTGAGTATGGCTGGTGGCTGTAATGCACAGGGCTGGTACTTTGCCTTGTGCTAATGACATATGAGACCTCATGATCATTCCTCACATCAGTATTTCCAGGGCTGGTAACGACATGCAGTTTCTCTCCCAACTTTTTTCTCTCTTCCACATTATTTCTTTTTGTTCTCCTCTGTGGTCTCTGCTCAGCCTGTTACTGATGCCCAACAATTATGCCTCTGTCAGAGGCACCAGCTCATTCCCTTCCTGCAGCTTGGGACAAGCTCAAGAGCTCTGCAGTGCTGCTGGTGGATTGCTGCTTTCCTCTGTCCCTTAGCTGGGTACAAGGGTGACTGGTGACTTTCTAATAAGCATTTGCAAATAGATGTTGTACCTGGTGAGACATAGATCCTCAGGCTGGATATAACTGCTGACATCAGTCATTGGGAGCAAACCTTTGAAGAAAGAGCAACAGTAGAGCAGCAAGAGGCTGAGAAGTATCAACACCAAATTTTTTGGTCAAGTTTTCCAAACTGATCAGTGTTGTCCTAGTACTACTCAACTTTGAAAGCCCTAATCCAGACATGTGCTGTATGTGACAGCATCCTAAATGCGTTGTGTCTGAGTGCTGAAATATTTAACCATATATCACTTCTCTGTAGTTCAGATATACTCTAATGTGTAACCACTGAATCTGTGTATAAAATAGGTTCACTTCTAATTACAAATTTTCATTAAAATGAATAGATTTTTTTTTTATGAGGTCTCTTTCTTACCCATTTTCAACATGCGGACTTTCCTTTCTCAAAGCAAATGCTTCATTAATACTTAATTCATATTTAAAATAAATTGCTTGTTAGTTAACATACACTTGTTGACTGTACAATTGTTTTTACAGTTCAAAATCCATTAAATGTGTGGTAGGAATTTATGTATTTATTTAACCAGCCTTATGAGTCACCTTCTCACATATCCATTTGTGGAAAACCTAATAGAATGTAACTTGCTTCATTTTGCAATTTTCTGTATTTCATTTCAAGCATATTTCCTTCTACATGAGTGAAATCAGAACAGGTTATTGTGTACCTCAGTTTCGTGCACTCTTGCAACTATGTTGTGACATGCCAGTGACATACAAGATCTCACTTCTCCCTTTCTTTCCTGCTAAATTTTAATAAAGACAAGTTATTCGTACTGGTTTTGATTAGATTGCTAGTGTAAAGTGAGAAGAGTTCTCTTCCAGCTGTGTTTTGTGCAGCTTTCCTCCTTGCCCCCATCTTTCATCTTGTGTTCAGCCCTTCAGAAACTGGTCACAGGGAAGAACGTACCAAAGTAGCAGTATCTGGAAAGGGGCCAGGTTTTGCATTCCTTACAAAGTAATCCTTTTAATGAGAAAGGTTATGTTGGCTTTTTTTTGTATAGCCAGTTAATGAGCCTGACCTGCATCCTTTAGGATCCTAATAACACCTTTTTAACATAGCTCTCTCCTTTCAATTTGATGTGTCTGTGCTGGATTTTTAGTGAAGTTTTATGGTCTCTTTTTTGGGGAGGGTGGGCGAAGATAGGTAACTGCGAACATTTTCTTACTATTAACTAGAATTTCTGGATATCATTTCATATGCTATTTGTAATTTTTAAACAAAAGATTTAAGACTCAGTTCTTACCTATATTGCTAAATGTGCACAAGTATGCTTCATGACAAATCTGGAGTTCACCATTTTTTCCTATTACTTTCATGTATGTCTGCTTTTCTTGATGTTGGCCCTAGTCAGGTTCTACTGGAAAGCAAAAAAAGCTGATTTGCTTTTGGGTTCCCTGTTAAAGACCAACAACTTCAAGGTATAATGAATAATGACTTGACTGAACCAGCATTGTTTTAAGAAAAACTAAGCAACTTTACAATGTCCCCATACCCTTTTATTTATACTGTTTAAAAGATGCTAGGGAGAATGAGGAGTGGTGAAGAGTCTTTTGCTTGTATCTGGACCAGGTGTATGAAGTGTTTGGGTAATTAGTTCATGTGTGAGTAGTCTTAAGTGTTTGTTTTTTTGTTTTGTTTTGTTTTTTTGCTGGGGGATTGACGGTTTAAAGGCGTATCTTGCAAAGCTCAGAAATGACCAAAGACACCCTGGGGGACTCACTGGTGGTAACTGAGCTTTCTTTGCTGTTGGCATTTAAATATGTGCTGCTGGGAGCGAAACTGTTGATTCTGTTTAGGTTACTTTACACCAGTCCTTGCATTTTGATTGCTCCCTCTTTTAGCTCCAATTTCTTTCTGAGAGGAAGAGGAGGGGTGGGATGTTGGCTCCCAGCTCATACCTTGCTGTTCCTTACTCAAACAAGATGAATCACATCCACGCCAAGCCCAGTGCCTCATCACTAGTGGTGATTCTCTGCAGATTAAATGTGTCACTTCTGAATAAGGAGTTTCTGAATACTGTTTGTTGTGTGGATTAGGTACCAGCTGCACTTATAAAAGTGTTCAGACAGGTACTACGAATAGGCTTTCCTTTAGAACATCAGGAAGTTTGTTTCAGATGATCAGAAGGGTCACTGCTTGTGTTCTGTAACCTGTCACGTCCCCCCAAAGCCATCAGCAATGCAGGTAACGTTACTTGTAAATTGGATCTCTGAGTCTGCTGTGGCAGAAATAACAAGAAGTGTTGCAACGCAAGGAGAGATGAGTTTGGAAATGGTTTTAAAATCCAAATATTTTCAGTTGCTGGCATGCTGCACCTGCACTGTTTCCTTGTTGGTATGAAGAGAGTTAGATGAAGAGAGCTTGTGATAAGAGCCCAACAGACCTGCTTAGCTTGGGCGCTCTGCTGCAGCCAAAACTCTTGGGAAGAGGCAAACATGGGTGTGAGATGGTACCTCACAGCAGCACAAAAGATAGTGACACAAGAGATGGATGGCAAGGTTGACAGAAAGGCAGTGATAAACACAAAAGACTGTAATAGTGAGACCAGTCTAAGGAAATGTAGGATACAGTTGTCCTGACCTCATTGTCCACAGACACTCTCTTCCAGGTGGTCCATCTCCTCTTTTCCCCCAGGCAGATGCTATGATCCCCTTGTTCTGTATCCCCAGCCCTACGTTCTCTGAGGCTCACTTTTCTGAACAGTAGGACTGTAATAGTGTATTCTTTCTTCAGGCTACGACTTCTGCCAAGTCCTCCAGTGGTTTGCTGAGAGAGTCGACCGCATCATCCTCCTTTTTGATGCCCATAAGCTGGATATATCTGATGAGTTTTCAGAGGCTATTAAGTCATTCCGTGGCCAGGATGACAAGATTCGAGTGGTGCTTAATAAAGCTGACCAGGTGGACACACAGCAGCTGATGAGGGTCTATGGTGCACTCATGTGGTCCCTGGGAAAGGTGATCAACACTCCAGAGGTGCTGCGGGTCTACATTGGCTCCTTCTGGGCCCATCCTCTCCAAAACACAGAGAATCGAAGACTCTTTGAAGCCGAAGCACAGGATCTTTTCAAGGATATCCAGAGTCTCCCGCAGAAGGCTGCTGTGCGGAAACTCAATGATCTCATTAAGAGGGCAAGACTTGCAAAGGTAAGAAAAGATAAAAAACCTGAATTAATTGAATGAGCAGTCTCTTCTGTCTCTTTCAGTGTGTCCTTTCTCACCCTTCCCAGTCTTTCGCTACCTATAAAGTGTGTGTTTCTCAGCAAATGGATTGAATTGTCAGTTTTTCAAGGAAGAGGTAGCCACTCAGGGTCTAGAAGCAAGTAGGAGGAAATTGGGAAATTGAGACTTGTACTGGCATGCCTCCCTAACTTTAGAGAAGGGATTTGGTGCTTTTGAGGCCATTAAAGCTATTGTTTGCTTGGTAGGGGAGTGAATAATTTTTTATTTTTTTTTTTTTTTTTTTTTTTTTACACTGGGCAGTGAGGTAATCTTGATGTTACTTTTTGGAGATAAACCACTTTTTTTTTTTTTTTTTTTTAACAATAGCTGGTATGTAGACAACAACTTAAAAAAAAAAAGGGGGGGGCGGGGAAGGGGGGGATGGACAAAAAACCACAACCAAAGCTATTCACATGCAACCTTCCATATGCTTTTTTGCATATAATGCCTTAATGCATACTGTCAATCAGCTGTTGTGGAAAAACACTTTGACTAAATGCATTTATGTTACACCCTGGAATACAAGACTGATTAAAAGCCTCACTCTTGCTGAAGCACAGATACTGATGAATTGGAGAGGTGCTTGTGCATTAGATTGAAACTCTTGAGCCTCTTTCTTCATTCCCAGTCACAGAGACACTTGGGTAACACAGACTTTCTGTCATCATATCCAGAAAAAACCCGTCTCTCGTTATCCAGGAACATGAGCTATGTGCCCCACTGAAGGTAGCCCCTGTCACCGTTCCCCTTGTTTTCAACTCTGGAGGAGTACATGCATTGTGTACAACTTACAGTCACTAACTGGTGTGCCTGGGCAGGCTGTGTGTGACAATGCTATGTCTGTCGACACCTGACTGTTGTAAACCTGTTTAATCTTTTGGTGGGTCTCTAGTTATCTTTGATGAATGCGTGGTTGTCACTTTAAAGCTTTGTGAATTATTACCACGTTTTAATTACCTATTTGTAAAACTTTCTGGTTATATTTTACACTAATCTTCAGACTCCCTGCTTAACAATGCTAGCTTCATCTGTCCTTTCTTCTCACAGCCTGACTAGAATAAGCTTTGGTTGCAGTCTGAAATATTTCTTTGCCTGTTACTCTGATTCTGCAGTGAGTTTCTTTTATTGTAGCACTGCAGCTGCTGTTAGAATAATAGTTAAAAGCACTGCCAAGCTTCTTAGTGTTTTGAAAAGCTCAAGAACAAAATGAAAATTGGTGATTCAAGAATTATGATTTGTCATTTGGAAAATTGGAAAAGAAGGAAAACTAACCTCAGAAATACCTGGGGAGAAAGCCGGTGGTACCAGATAGAAATCCTAATTTGCTATGCAGTTATCAAACCCAATGTGAGTTGGGTTAATGCAGTTGTCTTGGAACACGTTTTCATGTGGACTTCTAAGCAAAAATGAAGAGGACTTGCACTTACATTGATACAAGAATAGTCATGTGGGGATGTATACCGCTTCCCATGTTGGCTTAATTAACTCTCTGAATATAATGATAACACTTGAAAGTTTTGTTTGTTTGTTTGTTTGTTTTTTTGTGTGGCCTGAGCTTTAGGGCACCCCATAGCAGTTACTTCTTTGAAAATGCCATTTGAAATCACGTTCCTGATGATGTTGTGTTAAAAGTTGCTATGATCTCAATCTGTTTTGTGGATGTTGTTGGCAGCTTTTTGCTTTCATTTGTTACAGTCGTTTTGGAAGTGGAAAAGTGGATCATCTTTAGGGGTTTCTATGTAATGTAAAATAAAAATGGATAAAGGTGAATACAAAATACAATGTTTATAGGGCATGCTAATTAGACAGCTATGAAAGGGGAATAAACTGTTCATGTGCAGGAAAGCAGCAATGTAATCTTTCTATCTTCCAAACTGAACTTAAAGTACTGACACTCAAAAATAATTTTTACATCATTGCATGGTATTTTTTTTGTCCTATTTCTATGCCACTATGTACTTAATCTCTTCTAAAACATGTACAGTAACCAAAACCAAAAGCAAACTGTTAACTTGCTGTCAAATTTGGACATTAGGCTTTTTTCTTTTTTCTTTTTTTTTTTAAGTCCTGTGACTCACTATCCTATTTTGAAGATGGGAACTGTTCTTATCTACACAAAACACATGTGCATACTGGCAGACCTTAGACCACTTAGCATACACATGTGAAATTGTTAGTGCTTGTGAGCTATAAACGTACTTTTCTGGTTTTGCTAGAAGTATTATTTTAAACATAAGATCCATAAAATTATTTACAATTATTTATAACCTCTCTTAGAAATATCCTTGTTGAATCAGTTCTGTCATTCTGCAGAAATACTCATATCTACCCTATTAGGAAATTTCATGGCTTTATGCAGAAACCCTGCTTCTTTATACGGTTTATTTTTTTTCTCCTGTGTAGGAATTTAAATTTAATCTGCAATTAAAATGCGTGCACTCTTTTTAGATATGAGGAAGTGATGTGTGAAGGTTGTGATCTTAAGATGTGCAACTAAAAACTGGTTACACCATTTTTATTTAAAAACAAAGAGATTTTTTTTTCCAGTAAGCCTCCTAAATAAGTAAGGAAAGGAATGGGAGAGTACTTCCCCAGTACAGATTGTGTAAGGTTTGTACAAAATACTGTAAGGCACATTCTGTCATGTTTTGGTAGGTATTAAGTAGTATACTTGCACCACATCTACATAATCACTTTTTTCTACTGACGCTTTTTTGTGGTAGTCTGTCTTCCCCCAGTCTTCAAAATTCCAGCTCTTTACTGCTCAACGGTTTGATAGACATTCTTATTTTTTAACTTTTTTTTTCTGTGTGTGTGAAAATAGTAAGTTACTTCTGTTCTGGGACCAGCTGCATCATTTTTAATGAAGAAGGACCTGAGTTCTGTAAAGATTTATCCTGTTGTGGAGGTCATTTGACTTCAGTGGTCCTGGCCAGGTCAGAGCTTAGGAAAGCAGTTTGATTACGTCAAGTTGTGATCGATGTGCATTGCTTCTAAAAGAAGGCTGCCCTTGCGCTTCCCTCTCATGTGCAGAGCAAGTATCAGTGTCCACACAATGAACTGGATAAGTGAACTCGCCTCAGTTACGAAGTGCAACCACTGTTTCTGTCCTGGACCAGATCACTTGCTGTGTGGCCAAGCAAATCCTTGTGGTGGTGAAAGGTGGTGGGAGGGTGGTAAAGGGGAAGAGATGAATGGTTCAGGGTAAGGGTGGCAGGAGGGTGCGTGGGCAGGATGGATGTTTTGTTGGCAGTGCTGGATTATCTTGATCACAGCAGACGGGAAACTTGAAGAGCTCTGCGAGTATCAATGTGTTTTAGGACTTGTCATCCTAAATTAACGTCTTTCCTTACATGCTGCAAAGGCTCTACTTTCTCCCCTGAGGCTTTGCAAGGCAGCCATGGCATGCTGTTCTTATAGTATACTGACTGCTGTGTCATCCTTTGGTGGCTGCATAAATACAGACTATAGGTACTGACTTTTCTGGGAGTAAATAGGTAGGAATGCAGTGTCACTTCAATTAGATAGCCCTGCCACTTAGCATACCTCAGTTACTTGAGGCATTATCCCATTGCTTCCCACAATAATTGGTGAGGCAAATGGAGTTACAGATCTCTACCACTGAGACAGATGGACCATTATGGCTGGTGCTCTGTGTATGATCCATGCATGTACTGTCAGGACGTGGTCTTCGGGCTTTGCTTTTTCTCTCACTGTTGGTACTGATAGAATGCTGTACCATGCTTCTCCTTAAGCTGCAAGTGTCCATCTGTATTTCTTTTAAATGTGTTTGCTTTCTCTCTGCCCCTCAAAGGAATGTTGAAATCAGCAAAAGCTAGTTGATAACTGTTCATGTAAACACGAAGTTCCAGAAACAATTGTTGATAATATCTTACCCTTGAGCTGACTTAGGGAAACATATTATTTCTGTTTCTTTTTATGACCTGGGAGAAGAACACTAATGTTAAGTGTAGATAAACAGTAGTCTTGATTTCAGTTTTGCTTCTTCTTAGGTTCATGCTTATATCATTAGCTATCTGAAAAAAGAAATGCCCTCTGTATTTGGAAAAGAGAACAAGAAGAAGGAACTGATCAGCAGATTACCAGAGATCTACATCCAGCTGCAAAGGGAATACCATATCTCAGCAGGGGACTTCCCTGAAGTCAAGAAGATGCAGGTAAGATGATAGACTACAGTTCCACTGAAATAATACTAACTTTCCAACAGGATTGCCAAATTAGAAAAAAGTAGGACAGAGTATCTCAGCATTATATGTTAGGGTCTTCATCAGTAGACCAGCTGAAGTGACAATAAATCATGTGTCTGTTATGGGGTTAGCATGACTTGGAAGCAGTGCAGAACAAAAAAACTGGTAACCTGCTTAGTGTGCATTCACTGATGCAAGACTATAGAAATTGCCATAAGGAATCGGACCTTCTGTCCTTTTAGTCAATATTTGGTCCCTCACGGCAGATAGTACCAGAGGGTTTGTGCAAATAAAATGGTTATGGGTTAAGCTCGTTCTTGTTTTGTGTCCTAAATGTGGGTATTCATATCGCTTTTGTAATGCTATCATGCACTTGTGTAGGTGAAGATATCCTTAGTCACATATTATTCATTTTTACCCTACTCTGTTCTTGCTCTTACTGATACTGTTTGCTAGTGAGTAATAAAGGCAATGTGTTACCTGAAAAGTCCAACCTAAAGTCTCTCTCTTCTGAAAATGGTGCCTTTCAGTTTTTTCCTGTCCTTTTGAGCTTGTGTTCTATGAAGAGGAGAGATAGAAGTTCTCAATTTATACTCTTATTGTTAATATTTAAATACGTTTTGTCTCTTGTTCCTCTTTCGAACTTTATGCAATCTTACTGCCAACTTTTTGTCACTTTCCCACCTTTTTGTTTCTGTCCTCTGATTTGAGGTGAGTTGTTTAGAGAGTAAGCAAGGGAAGAACAGCTAAGGTTGTGTTAGCAATGCTTTTCAATTTATTCCTCAAGCCTCAATTTCCAACTTTTGGATCTCAGATCATAGACTTCTTAAATGGCCTTTGAATTAGAAGATAATTCAGCTCGGAAGCTGAAGAACATGAGATCAGGAGCCTGCAGTTTGGTCTGACTGTGGGCTAGTCATGAGTGTGATGGAAGATGTTTTCCAGATTGACACTTGAGTATCATTCTGACAATTTATGTGGTACGCTCACACTGCTAATCATAAAGATTGATGACTGGCTGATTAACCTATCTATAGTGATGCACAAGTTTCTTTTATAAACTAGGATATTTAACTTGGGAATCAATTATTGGCATGAGACGGTAAATTATAAATGAAGCACAAGATCTATTTCAGCTATGTTTTCAGAGGCAGGACTGTTGGAAGGGTTTCACGAGCTAGGCTTTAAAAGGGGGTTGTGTGGAAAAAGTTGACTCTTTCTTCCCTTGCTACTTTTGTTGGTGATGCGAAATGAGAGAAAGAGAGGTGATCACTTGTCAGTTTGAATATTGAAACAAAATTTGAATGGCACTTTATCAACTAATAGTGTTTATCAACTAATAGTGCATGTCGCTAAGCCTCAGCAGCAGATGACAGCAAATATACACATGACAGATCAGTCACTTCTGTAATGAGGAGCAAAATTGTGAGAAAAAAAATTGTGCCAAAACAGATAGCAGATTTGACCTTTGCTTTCTAAGATTTATTGCATATCATAAATTTATACTGATCAGTTGCTGTAAATCAGATGATTGTGTATAAATGTCACCTGAACAGTGATGGTTGTCGGTGGGTGGTTTTCCTCTAAGAAATCCAAAGTTCTGTATGCATGGGCAAAGCCACTTGCCTATGCTTCAGGTTTTTTGGGTTTGTATCCTTCTAGTTCCAATACATATGGGAGCAGCTCCCTGAGGTGATAGATATGATTTGTTAAAGCAGTTTAGCACCATTTTGAGAGGGGGCTTGGGGGGGTTGTTTGTTTTTTTTTTTTTTTTTTAACAGTCCACTGTAACTCTCTCTTCCCGGCTAGCATTTTGCATGTAGAAATCATTTAATAATTGCCTAAAGCATTTTTAATTTTCCAGTGTTCTGGTGTAAAACATGCTTGAGCTTGTGTTGGAATAGCACATATCACCTAGTTAAACATCTCACTGAGGTTAGAAGGAGTTTATGTACTTGGCAGGGACCATATGACTTCATGAGTTCTGGCAGCACTTCTATAAAAACGCTGCTGCTGTTATCCCAACTCAGTTTTCCTTTATTGATGAAGGATACTTCTTCATGACTGAACCACAAACAAGAAGTTTAATCTGTAAAATCAGACCAGTCCTGCAAACTCTTGGATTTATTTTTTACTTTAAACACTTGTATAAGTGCTAGTAGGACAGAGGACATAATTGCATGCTTTCTTTGGTGTTTGGAAGAAAATCACCAAATGGAAAATTATTGGGTAACATTCATCAACTGCCATGTTTTTATGCATTGCCATTTTGAAAATTGTATTGTAAATGTAATTTAATAGACAAGCTCATACACTGTTGCAAAACTGTCTTAGTGTGTTTGATCAATACATTGGGTGTATGGTACACATTTGCTTCCTCTTCAAGAGGAGTTTCATTTATGGAAATGCTTCAAAAGATAACAGATTAATTTGAAGCCTATTCTTTAACCTCTTCAATGTATTGGAAATGTTTCTAACTACTGTCACTGAAACCTTTGCCATTCACAGGAGCTGTTGGAGACTTCTGACTTCACTAAATTTCATTCTTTGAAACCAAAGCTAATTGAAGCTGTGGATAACATGCTGGCCAACAAAATTGCCTCCCTGATGAACCTGATCAGACAGGAAGAGAGCAATATGCCCACAGAGATTGTACACGGTGGAGCATTTGATGGCACCATGGCAGGACCTTTTGGCCACGGATATGGAGAAGGTGCTAAGGAAGGAGCTGATGAAGATGAATGGGTTGTTGCCAAAGATAAACCTGCTTATGATGAGATTTTCTACACTCTGTCACCAATCAATGGCAAAATATCTGGGATTAGTGCAAAGAAGGAGATGGTGACTTCTAAACTACCCAACAGTGTCTTGGGGAAGATCTGGAAACTTGCAGACTGTGATGGCGATGGGATGTTGGATGACGAGGAGTTTGCATTAGCAAAACATCTCATCAAGATTAAACTGGATGGATATGAACTGCCTGGCACGCTACCTTCCCACCTGGTGCCACCGTCTCACAGGAAACCTTTCCAGACAGCAGAGTGAAAAATACAAGGAGAAGAATGAGGATTTTGGAAATCTTTCAACAAATGTGTTGAAACCACCAAAATTTGAAATTAGGCTTAGATCCTTAAACCTCACAGCACATTTCACGCAAGTTACTGAAATTAGAAGCATGGTAGCAGGAAAACATTCATGTAGCTGTCCCTGCTGACCTTCACTCAGACATGCTTGTCAGAAGTGCCTTGTATAGATCCATCGCAAGGTGAAAATGTTTTTGTAGGCCTGCTTCCATGTCTTGCTGCCTTTACAACCATAAAGCAGAAAAGACCACGTATAAAAATCACTGACCTTCACCAAACCTAAACACTGATCAACCATAAGTTTCTCCAAACTATTTTAAATAGCGCAAGGAAGCTCTAAATGTTAAATTCACCTGCCTATGCAAGGAACATTTTCTATGCGAAAAACATAGTTTAGGCATCAAGTGAATTTCAGCATCTCTATAGTTTAAGAAAAGGCCGATATAAAAGGAAATTTTACTTTTGTTCTTTTTATAATTTAATAAGATGTTAGAAAAAGAGAGAAGAGTAATGGGGAGAGTCTTTTAAGTGCTCAGAACATGAGCAGACTTCTTGTTTTAAAACTTCACTAATTATAGCTAGAATTGCAAAATACTAAAATGATTCTTTCAATTTGTCATCATTGTGTCTTGCCATCTGAAGAACTGCTTCTTCAGTTTTATACAGCACTATATACTCAGTATTATCATTAGAAGAACGGAATCTCCTTTGTTTCTTGGATTTGGAGTTTCTTTTGAGGTTTCAGTTTAGCTGCTCTGCAGACAATAAATTCCTGAATTGTTCAAAGCAACAGCAGAATGTTTTCATAAGCTAAAAAAAAAAAAAATGTTTCCATTGAAATCAAGATCAAGGCTCACTTTCTGTTCAGAAGAGGTGAATTGCTCCAAGTCAGCCTCTTCAAAGCTCATCACATTGTCTTGGGAAATTTTCATTGGTATTTAATTTCTGTTTACAGGTAATTATACAATTATCTCTATATTTTTTTTTACATATAATATTTTTAAGAAATGTTTTTAACTCTTTCTTTTGCCAGCATTTAGCTGACAACCACAAAAGAGAGAGACAATTCCCATGTGGCAGATTTGAAAGATGGGGAGGCTAACAGGAATCTTTACATTGACTGTAATAAATGATAGACTGGTCCCTCCAGATAATATTCCTTTATTCAAAACAATCCGTGAAAAGGATGCTTAATAAACATTCATTTTTCTAACAACACAATCAAAGTGGAACATATCGGCTGCTTACAACTGATTTTTATCAGTACCTTAAAAGAACGTGAATTTTTGGCCCTGTGAACTTGAGTCTTACAGGGAGGGCCTGTTCTTTTCTAAAATCAAACTTGGCAGTCAGTTTCGCGCTGTGCATGTAAGCAGGAATTGACTTGTATTCTGTTTGTAGTATGAAATATCCTACGCATCAAAGGTACTGTAGTTTTGAGCACTTTTTCTTTGAGTCTCGGTAAGTGGTAGCAGTAGTGCCTTGTGACACAGAGCAAGCCAAGAAGTGTTTTAGCATCCTTGCAGTAGGGGTGGGGAGGGAGGTAGTTCGGGTGTTGTCTCCCAGTTAAGATTTTAGTCACACTTGCATATTCAGATTTGTAGCTGACCTAAGAAGAGCCTCAGCTTCTTTTTTCAAATCATACATTTGTAGGTTGTCAGCCAGCTTTAATACTTCAGATCTTTCTGGACCTCTTATCTTTCTGCATCTGTTCTATTCTGATATGAAATTACTGTGAACTTTGCCAGGGCTCTACCATGGGAAAACAATAAAGCTATTTTAAGTAATGACAGAAGAACACCTTTACCTTGCCAGGCTTCCAGCCCTGTATCAAGGATATCCTGGCATAGTTAAATTGTTCTTGAGGACTTGCTTTTTTTTAATTCTTAGGTTTTTCTCTTATTCAAGCATACCGACTTTATTTCTGTTAGACCTAATTTAGGAGCCAAATTAGCGGTAGTGCATCTCTGCACTTTAGTAGAGCTGTGAAACTTGACCATGAGTCTACCTGTGTGACTGTACATCTGCAGAGTAACTGATTTTCTATGTAATTTATTTTTGATTGAACAAAAAGTAGGCTATAGACATCACAGGAGTTGTTAAAAAAAAAAAAAAAAAACAACCACAAACACAGGCTGCAGAAGTAGTAATGTATGCTTGTTTGTGTGTAGTGTCTGCAGTCAGTAACAAATTCATACACTAATGACCAACCTGACTAGCTTAGTAAGGAAAGCCACCAGGAGAAAGAAAGCAAGCTTGTGTATTGTGACTACTGTAGTGTGGGCAAAGCTGAGAGGTTCTGGGAAGTTGCTGATCTTCCAACTCTGTCTGCCTTACCTTGCTCTTCAGCACCACAGGGTTCCAGGGGTGGACCCATGTTTGAGTTCCCACCGTGTGTAGCTTCCAGAGGTGATGCTCCAAATGCATTGGAGCCATGTGATCCCATGCCAGTAGAAATATCCTCCTTCAGTGAGAGGAGCAGGATAGTTTCTCAGTTATTTCATTTTATTTTTCTAGCTTTGTTGGTAGTAAAATGGAGAAAATGGCCTTTTATTCAGTCTCCATGACAGCGTGCTAACTTGGGCTTAGGAGAGACAAATTGAAATGCATCATTTTGATAAGTTAAAATATTTTGTCTAGATGGGGTTGAAATGCTTTGTTTTCCTGTAGAATTTGGAAGTGGAATGCATGAAGCATGTATAGGAGTAGAGGTGGATTTTCTCTGTTTATCTGGAGAAATAGAAGTGTTTCAGGATAGGCATGCAGAGCTACATGCATAAATGTGTTTCTGGATATGTGGTGAAGTGCACTAGCATCGTGCTTCGTTGATAGGAATAAAGTGCATTTCATGTGGACTTTAAACAGCAGTTTCTTGCACAGCTAAACTGATACAGGAGGTTGCTTTTGCTCAGGGGAAGGGATCTCTTTTCTTACTACCTCCTCGCAGACCTGTGGGCCTACTCCGTTTGCCTCGCTGGCTCTCTGGCTTGTCAGATCCTGCAAGCCCATTCAGTTAGTTAAACTAGCCACATGCAACAGTTCGGATAATGTTCTGTGGAGTTAGTGAGTCCATGTGTTAGGGGCATGAGAAGTGAGCAGGATTACCTTCTGTCATGAAAGTGTGCTCTAAGTTATTAGGAACAGCAGTATGAGGTAACCTTTGGTATTCAGTTTGATGTTACTAATAGCTGCTGAAGAAAGACTAGGATGTTGGATCTGTTGGCCGTTTTATGCCTAGGATTTTGATTACGTTTGCTGTGAGACCATTCAAAACTGTCAATAATTCATCCTGTGAAATCAGTGCCCACTGGTGTAGTCTGCTGCCATAACCAAAGTAGAGACTGCTGCTTTTACCTCTTCTCCAGCTATTCCGCAACACAGTTTTAATTCCCAACCCGAATTCTGTTCCCACAGAAATTAATTAGAATTCTGTTGTAGATTGGAACAGAAAATGTGGGGCTACTGCTCATAACCACACTACAGGACAGCGAGAGCCTTTTAGAGCTGTGACAGCTTGAAAATGGTGAGTTTACAAAGATTTTTAGGTCAGGGTGGGGTCCTGGTTGTTAGTTGGGGATGGTATGGATTTGTGTGGAACCTGGTCTCAGAGCAGCAGTATCTGGTCCTTGACTTTCAACAACATCATTCATCCCCAGTACTTGAAATGTGCCCTCTTTTTCTTCTTCTAACTTCCTTCCCTTCACAACGTGTGCTCACTTTGGTGGTTCTTTATATTGTTGGAATTTAAGCAGAGTTTAAAGTGTATGGGTTGATGAGTATGTGGAACTTAGCACTGAGAGAATGAACATGAACTTTGTTTTCTACTTCACATGCTCACCTTTTCTACTATTTTTGTTAAATACTGTGTTTTCACTTCAAAGGCACTCTGATTTTTGAGGGAAGGCTTGATCTGTGCAGTGTGCTTCAGTTTGTCCAACTAGGCAAACAAAGTTGTAAGTTCATTATTGTTGCACTTTTATTACACAATAAATTCCTTGCAGATACTGTAATATATTTTAATATGCTTTGTAATAATTTTTAGAAAGTGGTAATAAAAATTGCTGATTTAATAAACTAATATTGAACTACCTGAGATTTTCTTTTGTAAGCTTCTTTCTGGAAGGTAATCTTTCAGTGACTAGAATTTTGTAATCCTGCTACTTAAGGCTCATAGACATCGTAGCTATTTGGCAAGCTGCTTATTTTCCCACCTTGGTTTATGTATCTATAATAGGTTATGGCTATTTCTCTTCTGTGTCCTTGAACTTGTTGCTGAAATTACTGCCCATGCCAAGGCTTGACTCCAGGATTAAATTTATATTTAAAAAGGAAAAAAAAAAAACCTCCAGCACCTCTCCGTAATTAGCTTTTTATAGCAGCATGTAATTTTTGAGTTTCTTAATGTCTAAGCATGGAAATTTCTTGAAAGTCCAAGTGTGGAAGATAAATCAAAAATTCCTCCTGTCCTTCTCCTGTATACATGCAACTTACTTGCAGCATCTCCAAACATACATCTGTGCCACCAGGATGCTACAGTTTCGCTGTTGCTCCTACTACTAGCAAATCTAAGCTGCTGTAGAGTTAAAAGGGCTTGGATGTAGCAGTGTTAGCAAGCTAGGCTGTTGAGCTCATGGTGGTCATGCCATATGTCACATGAAAGCAAGTGTTTCACATGCAAACAATATGTTGTGGGTTCCTGGAGGCTACACTGCTGTTGAATTACAGTGGCTTGTTTGGACTGTTCCTTACAAAAGTCAGAAATAGTTTGGAGAAGATGAAGTTTTAATGGGCTTTGGAGGTGTGGGGTTGATTTTTTTAGTAGAATGGTGTTTTGCATACTCCACATAGAAGATATTTCAGACTTTGAAAAATTTGCAGCACATTTCTTTGTGGATTAGAGCAGAACATCTAACTTTATATTTGGACAACGGGAAAATTGGATGAATGTCCAGACTAACAGTTCGACTGTAAATTTTGCAGTAATTGTTACTTCTAATATTTGGCACCCTTAAACTGTGAAATATTTCCATTTATGCCTACTGTACCATTTAGTTTCTCCAAACTTTGTTATTGGCTCCCATGTTTGGTAAGGGCTTTGGAGCAGACACTACTTTATTCTGAGCTTCTTTGATCCAAGGCTCTATCATGCTGCAAGTACTAACTGTGAGTGTGGAGGATCTTTTAGAAAGCTTGGCCCTTGGGCTAGCCTGCCTGACTTGGGTAGGAAACCCCAGGAGAAAGAGTTGGCTGCCTTGTGCTGCTTAGACAGATGAACAAACACATCTGCTGAAGGTGCTTCCTTTCGCTCAGGATTCATGGCAATGAGCTATCTTCTGGAAATAAATGCCCAAACCCAGCAAACACCTGTTGTGGTCAAAACACAGTCAGGAGGAGGTGTACATGCTTTTCACAATTATGTTCAGAAGTCCTGTATCTATACAGCTTTTCTGACCTTTGAGAGAAAAATATCTTCTCTCGTGGAAACCATGGTATTGAGATGGGTTCCAGTCCCTTTCCCCACAGGACTTAATGTTAGCACAGATTTGTACCTGGTGATAGGCTGTGGACTCACAGTTACTTTCTGGTCCAGTGAATACTGGAAACTCATTAATGCCAAGTCTAACTTGTTCCCCCACCTGTTGTTTTCTCTGAGATGGAGCTTGTCCCTGTTCTTTCCAAGGTGTTGCTAGCTCAGCATCCCATATTCCACTCCAGTCTAGAGCTCTGAAGATTTCGCTGTAATGAAAGTAGCTCATTTCCACGGATGGTATGTATCTCTCACCGGATGCTGTATTTCAGATGCACTGTAAGGTTTCTATGTATGATTATCATTTTTTAAACATTTTAAACAAGGAACTGATGAAAGATGCTGCTCATGCTTAGTGATTTCCTATTTCGGATCATTCTGTGTTTTTTCTCAAAATGCATTTCATGTCTAGTCTCACAGTAAGAGATTAACCAACACTCTAACTGTAACCAATAAGTTCAGGGCTTG
Source organism: Nipponia nippon (assembly GCF_047370975.1). Taxonomy (NCBI): domain Eukaryota; kingdom Metazoa; phylum Chordata; class Aves; order Pelecaniformes; family Threskiornithidae; genus Nipponia; species Nipponia nippon. Next base: position 30,040,846 of record NW_028262291.1, on the reverse strand, counting down.
GCAATTTTAGCCTACAATGGAGAGTAATTGCAATTTTTCTTCATTTTGCACTACCCTGTCTTATCTCCTCTGTGCTAAAATTTGCACCCTTAATGTTAACTGTTTATACAATGCTATGTCTTTTGCCAACTACCTTCAATCATTCCACATGACTGGGTGGCCTTCACAATGAAACTGGGAAGTCTGGGCTGGGAGGGAGCTGTGATTGTAATCAGTAATCTGCTGACTGGGGCCGTGGGGGGCCAAAACCTGAGAGCACACCATGGCGTATGCCATACCTGTGGGTAGGGTGCAGTGCTCTGGCACTAAGGGTGCTGGGAGCCAATCTGCATGTAAGTCTCACAATTTTGTTTCATTGATAAATAGAGCTAAAAGCTTTGTCACTCCAATACACAAATAACCCCCTAAAATACAGCCGTAAAGGAGAAATAGTTTTGCCCTCATGCAGTGGTCTTCCTTAGTAGCAATGAATAAAAATGAAAAAATCTGACCCATATAATAAAAATACACTAGTTAGATCTGGCATTGCCAATGCAGTTATTTCTAAGGCCCATATGATATTCAAAATATTAAGGCTATTCTGTCACTTGAAACCCTTTATCTATGTTCGTATGAAATGGAAAAAGAATTAAAGTCCTCTGTCCCATGTGTTCATCCCACAAAGCCTTTGAAGCTCTTATGTTAACTGTTTGAGGTTAAGAAACAGAAAGAAAATTTCAAGATAATATAAACAGCTCCAAGGAGGAAATGTCTTTAATTCATGACTAAACAAGCAAACATATATTTTCTGTTTCAAAAAGATGACTGAACTTCTTTTTGCCAGGAAAAATAAATCCATCTGATTTTGCTTTAAGCTGTCCTCTTTTTCAAATGCAGCGAGGGGCTCCAGTTCCTTTGGATGATGTAATTCGACTGTTCTGCTTGAATTCTGCTCCCTGTTGATGTCATGTCGCCACTAGCCAACTATTCAAAGAGAAAAGCAACTTCTAGTTTAGACTAGAGCATGGGGAGGCTGAGGTTTATAACAACCCAGCATCCCGGGATGCCGGTTTAGATCCTCCCAGGCACAGCTCAGCTTTATGAGGAGCTGGGGCTCCATCCGCCGGGATCCCCCTGCCCGTGGGCGGGTGGCACCCTGGGGCGGCTGGTGACAGCGGCGCTGGGAAGGCAGGTATGTGGGGGGCGGGGAGGGGGTGCCTGGGAGTGGTGGGCTGGAGCCCCTCGGGGACAGAAGTTGAGAGAAGTATTTGGCTATTTAGGGACAAAGTTCAGCTGAGAGGCCTGCGAAAGCGGGGAATCTGTGCAGACTGATGGCTGGAGGTCTCTACACCTCTCCTAAGCTGCTTTTGACTAACTCCCCAACTTTTCTTCAGCCTTAGTATCCCAGATGAGAAAACAGCTTCTTGCAATAATAACTGCCTGCTGCTCTCTAGTGTTCTCAGTATCCAAAGCGTAGCTCCTCTCTGCCATGATGAGGTCTAAGATTTGCTGTAATTTAAGACGTGGTTAGGAAATATTCTGGGATCATGGTTCATCTTACCTGTGTCCACGCTGCCTTGATGAGACTGAACATCAGCTGTTTGCTGGAGCTGGGGAGGGCAGCAGAGGGGAGGGCTACCTGTGGGACCCTGGCTGCTGGCCCCAGGCAGCAGGCTAGTTTCTGCGCTTACTTGGCACGCTGTGGGCTACAAGACCATGGCCCTGAGAGGGGGTTGCCTTCCTACTCCACAGAGTCAAGGCACAGATATTTGTTGTTTTGAGACTTACATGTGGAAGCAACGTGGCTGGAGACACAGTGCGGGGGGTAGAGGGCTGAGCTGTCATGCATGTGTTTGCACTTAACACACTTATTTTCTTTGAGATTTGGGGAACCTTCTCTCCTTAGCAGAGATCAGACAAGATTTTCACGTACTTTCAGAAATGTGTGTATGCAAAGCATACGTAATGGAGGGTGACGGGCTGTGCCAAACCTTTCACCTGAGCCATGCGAATAAACTCGGTCCTCTGTAAGCGCTGGCATGAGTACGGCCACATGGCTTTTAAATCGGAGCTGGCCTTGCTCAGTGGCAGCTCAGAGCACGGATATAGTAGCTTGGTACAATGAAGGGCTCATTTAGTTACAGGACTGTCAGCTGTGAATGGCTTTATGTAGGGATACTTTGGCACATGAAGGCATCTGCACCCACCTGTGCAAATGTATTCCCCTCTGGCAGACTCCTCCATCCCGGTGGGCAAGAGCAATGATGGCGGGGGGGGGGGGGAAGCCAGCACTGCCACCTGGAGAGCGGAGTCAGGGAGGCCTCCACAGGACCAGGGCTCTGCTGTCCTGGGAAAGCTCATGGTGATCAGCCCTCACTCACGTTAGGGGTGGGAGTGGGAGCAGCAAACTCCGCATCTGCAACCCTCTGCTGGTCCTGTGACTGTCACTTTTATGCTCTTTGTGACAGGGGGATTAAACATTTCTTCCCGTCTTAGAGAGGAGCTGGGAATTCACATACATGTTGTGGAAGGAGGACGACTATATTTCAAAAAAACAAATACAATTTCAAATAGGTAGAAAGGGAGTGTCACATCCCTCTTTGTTTTACATGGTGTTGCCAGGAGTGGAAGAGCAGTGGGGGAAGGGCTGGGGGCAGAGGAGCTTTGGGGCCGCAAGCCAAGCTGCTTGGGCATGAGGTCTGTTTGATCTCCACGGTCTCTTTCCCTCTTAAGCAGAACGAGATTGTGGGCAGATAAGAAAGGGTACTAAAAAAACTTAACGTGTCTTATGTGGCTGCTGCTTTGCAGAAGGGAATTCCACATCAGAGTCCTTCCTGTTAAGAAACAAGAAAATGCTGCTGCCATCATGGAAAACCACTTCAGACTGAAAACAGGGCAAGGGGAGGGTGTTCTCTGGGCCCTTCTCATTCCTGAGGTCGGTGGCAAGGCTCCCCTTCTCTGTGAAGGCAGCAAGAGAGGGCCAGGGTGGTTTTTCCTAGTCCCACCAGGAAACTGCATGCAAATATTGTTGTGCCCTTCCTCTTATCTTGTTAGGACATATATAACTGAGGAAATGGCTTTATTTATCGGTGCCACATAAATGTCCACATAAATGTCCACCATTTTAACTTTGAACTGTAGATAGATACTACAAATGGAGATAGATATTCAGGAGTTAGTGAAATTTTATACCAGATCTTCGATTGCCTTGTATCATCGTAAAAAGCAAAGCCAGTGTTTCACATGTTTAATCGTTTAGATAATAATTAACTTGCAAGAGGGAGAAATGCCTGTATCCAGGACCAATTCACCTACTGGTCCTCTGCCTTCTATTTGGTAGGAGCAAGGATGTTTTCTCAACACACACAACCTAGCCAGCCTGTACCAGATTTAAGCCAACAGCCTATAATCCTACCTTTAGAAGAACGTAGGTATAACTAAAGGCAAGGCAGAAAAGAGTGGAATTATAACCAGGCAAAGAGCTTACAGAAGAGATGGAAACAGTTGCTGAATTTATATCCCTTTCCTCCTGTCATCCTATTCCCATTTAATGATGATTAGGAATTACTTTGTATTAGTTGGCTGGTAAACACAAGTCCAAGAATTTAGAGGGAATGTTTTGAGTAATACCTGTAACATATGTATTCAATTTTTTATTTTTAGCTCTCTTATGTGTCTAGGTATGACATTTCTCTGGGGCATGTATGAAGATACAGATTTTGTTGATCAAGTTTTATCTGTACTGAGTTTTGTGGGGGATGTTCATTTCTTCTTACATGTTTCCTCCTGTCACTTTTGGATGCTAACTAAACTACACTTGCCAGAAGCGAAAAGACTGATATTCTCTTACCTCATCTCTGAGCTGGACATCTTCACTTACAGCTTCTGATTTCAGATGCCTGCCCATTTTCTAGCAGTGATTCCCAGCAGCAACCCTCTGGTTCCTGGCAATGATGCCAGGTCAATGTGTTCTGTGCTTGTGCGACCTTGTAAGTGACAGAAAGGACTCTCTGCTATATAAGTTACCAGAATTATTTTCCCTTTTGTTATTAATGAGAAGTCCATCAATAGTAAACTTTCAAAGCAGCTGGCACTGCCAGCTTGATCCCAGTTTGCCCTGCCAGCAGCAGGTATCTGTGCACATGAGCTTCCTCAAAGCAGCGGCTGGCAAATTCCTAACACTTGGTAATTTCACCTTTCTCATTTGCTGTATCCCAATTTAACCACTTGGGAATTGCTCTGATCTTTGTACCCTCTGCTGTGCTTTCATTTTCGGACTCCATTGTCGAGTTCAATTTCCCAGGTGAGAATTCCTTTAGAAAAGCAGCCTGTGATCAGTCAGAGCCTTCAGTGTAATTGTGAAAAATGCTCTTTACCAAAGCATCAGCATGGTGGATGACTATTTTCGCTGCTTTGTAGACATTTTGGTGCTGTTCATACATTATTTTTGAGTGTAAGAATAGGACAAGGCCTGGGACAACCTTTACTCATTGTATTCTGATGCGTTATTTCCTTCAGATCAGATGAAAGGTTCATAGGTAGATCATAAATACTTGGTCTCTGTTCCTGAATTCAAAGGTCGTTTTGCATGAAAACAGCAAGACTAACGTAGAAATAGGAGTGGATCTACAACTGAAAGTCATTTGCCAGAATGACCAACTGCTGAATGTCAGAAAGGAGTTCCTCCAAACCTGAGTAAGTCCATTTTTCTAATGTTCTTTGATCTTTTTTCTGTAATGTACCACTATAGCCAGATTTGACTCTTAGCACCACCTTTGTATCCTGCAAATGCAGGTAATCTATTACGGATCTGTCTTCATGTAATCATCTACTGATGCAGGGAGCATTTCTAACTTAATTTAATAAAACAGGTGAGCTGTTGTGTGAGGCAGTAGCTCAACAAATGAGCTTCCTTTGCCTCTAAATGAAATCAGTTCAATCATGGTCGGGGTGGCTGCAATGCTTGGATAACAACCCTTTTAAAAAAAGGATCCTGCAGACATTCTGAGAACCATTTGGCAAATTAAGAAATGGCATTATGATATGGCTTAACTATATGGGTTTATTACATGGGATTGAGTTAATATCACACCTCTGGCAGGGAAAGGCAATTCTTTGAATATCTGCTCTCCAGATGGAGGAAGTAGGCAGTGCTGAACTAGCCCAAAAGATCAGAAAATATTGTGAGGATCTTGTTTATAGTTCCATTTCAAACTTTGCTAAATTCTTCCTTTCATAAGGTTTTCATCTATGGTCGTGATCCTTCCCTGTATTGTTGGTGAACTGTCAGGCTTCAATGCTGTCCCTGTTTTGCAGAAGTCAAAGCACTGGAGGTTAAGAAACATCTGAAAAAAAAAAAATTAAAAATTCAGTAACAAATCATTACTTCTGCACTTCCCACACCTTTTCATCTTGTAAAACGACAAAATTCTTCATATTTATTAGAGCACAGAAAACTATCAGGCAAGCAACTTCCCATTTGCAGTGGCTGCTGTTGCTAGTTCCCTATTGCTGTCTTGTCACACTAGGGCAGATAAGGAGGTTTTTTCAGTGTTTTATGAATTAAAAGGGCACAGAGCCCAGAATAGCTCAGAACTGGGCCTTTGCTAAATGGACACAGAATACTTGGGAAGCAGGTCACCCTGCTCCACATCTCCACAGTTTGTCAGTTTGTTAATTTTTCATTCCTTTCTCTCTTTGTAGTGGGTTGACAGCAGCAGACACCTCTCTCCTCTTCCACCATTGCAACAGGTTTCTTGGTTTCGCAGCTAGGCTGTTATCCAGGTAATATTTATAATTATGGCAGTAGTCCAAGCAGATGATGTTTGGTCACTAAAGATGTCTGTTGCTATGGATCTTACACTGATTTTTTTTTAAGTGATTCTCTTGCCTTCATAACAGCAAGGTCACTGCTGTTACAGATTTACACTGTAAGCCAAATGACTCCAAAAGAGTTGTTCAGTTGAGCTGAAATCCGGTTTATTGTGTCACAGACTCTAAAGGGAAGAGTACTCCTTTCTAATCTTCCTGAATGTTCAGCTTGGGTGCTGTGATGAATTACAAGCCTGCTTTTTCACTGATATGGATGAGGCAGATGAGTCTGTGTCAGCCTGGGGAAGAGCAATAACACTTCCCAACTCCCAGCCCAAGACCTTGTCCATGTGATGATGAACCTGTGTCACCATCCTTACAGTGACAGATATGCAAAAACTGAACTCATGAGAGAAAAGAATCAAGTTGGTTCCATTTCCTTTCTAAGCAGCTATTTGATTTCTGTTGGAAATACTCTGGTCCGAAAGCCAACAGCAGCATCTCAACCAGTCCTCAGAGAACATAACACACTTCCAAGCACTGCATTGGAATTGATTTGCAGATCCCTCTTTCTGACAGGGTCTAAGATCAGTTCTCTGTCATGTGCTTCCAGCACACCCAAGGAAGTTATTGATGGCTTTCAGATCATGGTGCTCCTCAGGGGATCAAGTGACTGGGGAGAAACTGAATGAAAGAAAGTAAAGCTGCATAGATACATATCACATTTTTGTCCTGAAACTAGAGATGCATTTTAAAAGGGAGAACTCAAGTAAGTTAAAAATAAAGTTGGGTGAAATTAAAGTGCAGAGTACAAACAAAAGGAAATTAAGGTACTATACTGGGTGTGGTACTGAATCTTGCACCTGTTGGCACTGTGTTCCCTGCATATTCTGGGCATGTCATGGTTTTTTGTGGCTGGCCAGGCAGATCTCTTCAGCACTGAGCACCTCACTGGAGTTTCTGACTTCCTAGGTGACCATGGGTACAGAATATGAAAAAGATCATATCAAAAAGCTGCAGGAGCAGCGTATGTCCATGCAAAAGAAAACCTTCACCAACTGGATGAACAATGTCTTCTTCAGGAATAATGTAGGTAGATCCTTCAATTTGGTTTTTTTTATTTTTTTTTTTAATTTTATTTATTTCACCCACTGTATTCTTTTTTATGTTATTTTTTACATATTTTTCCTGAGCGTTGTCACTACACATAGATGCAAGCAAGGAAGGCTTTGACTAACCAGAGTGCTCCAACCTGTATCTTTTACCTTACATCTGTCTCCATTGTCCATGTTACCAGTCTTCCCTGAAATTAGGGTTCACTTTTGTAGACTTTATAACCCTGTCATACTGTGATGTCCACTGTATCTTGGCAATCATGTCAGAGGAAGATCTTTATTTGCTCTTCTTTTTCCTATAGGTAAACTATCTGCAAATGTCTGGATTTCCCCAAACAATGCTCAGTTCTTAATTGCCTGGCCAAAATTTAAGACTTTCTGCTTTGCCTCATTGGTCCAGCTTGAGTTGCTGCTCAATGGCTTTGAAAAAGTTGCCTTAAGTCTAGCAATTTCAGACACACTACCGTGCAAGTACAGACCAGTTTGTTTTCATTAAGTCTCAGACTTCCAAAAAGCTTCAGAGCTAGTGTACCATTGATTTGTGTGTGCAAGGGAACTCCAACATATTCCAAAAGTCTCCAGACTTACTGCAGATAAACTCATTGCAGGTACAAATGATGTAGCTGTGTCACACACAGTAGGGAATTACATCATCCAAAACCAATTCCCTTTTCTAGAGTCTGTAGTTGATACTAATGAAAATGAACCTTGGTGACACCAAGCAGGACCAGGCCTCTTCGTTCCATTCTAGCTCATCACTATTATATGATGTTTCAGTACTAGATGCATTTTTTTCAGTGTAATGTTTTAAGTTGGTGATTGGTGCAAAGACAGCCTCAGAGCACAACAAACTTTTAAGTTTATTTTTCTTACCATGAGAGAAGAACCACAAAACACATTCTCATTTTGCCAACTGCAGAAAGTTAGGTTTTCATGGTGTACAAAACTATTTCTGTTTAGCTACAGATAAATATATATACTTTCTCATTTTAAAAACACCTTCAAGTTCAAAGATTAAAATGTCAGTCTTAACTTCCTGCACAGTACTTGTTCATATATCATAAAAGCATGGGGAAAATAGCCTGCAAGAGCTTTCCAAACCATATACGGTAAGAAATGGTGCAGAGACTGACAGCTTATCTAGGTCTTCTCAGCAATGTAGTCTCAGCTTTCCAACACACACTTTAATATGATTGGATCACACTACAGTACACAGGAGTATTCTGTTGCACTATTGACTACTCCAAGTCTAGCACTAAGGATGCTATTGGATTGAATTTGTTAAGCAATCTGTGATTGGTATCTTTATGAGAAGAATGATGCAACAAAACTATTAAAGCTATTGCTGGGTGAGGCATAAAGCAGATATATGAAGACTGTCTCTTCACAAGTTTAAATGGAACTATTCTTCATTTATAGAAGTGTCACAGAATAGAACAGCTTTAACTTTTTTATGGTAATATACTGTAGGCAGAATTTTAAGTTTATTTAATATGCAAAAAGAAATAAAGTTGGCAACTAAACAGGGAGTTTTTCATGGAGATAATCAGTCAGAGAAAGTTGTAAATTCTTGTTCCACACACAGTACAGACTTAAAGTCTCTCTGAGTTGCTTTTACACTTTCAGTGTTTTCTTCTTTCTCTGGAGAAAAGATCTGTTAAACTGATTAATAATTGGTCAGGAGTGAAAAAGTGCATGTCTGTTACTTGTCCTTTTTTCCCCTACATGTAACTATTCTCTGAATTAAAAAAGCTACTAGTTAACTTCAGAATTTTCTTTTTCTGAAGACAAAAAGATTATTTACCATTATTTCAAAATCACAGTAAATTATTGTTGGGTGTGTGGTATGGTTTTAATGTCACTTCTTTGTTGCTAGTGCCATAATGCCAAAAGGAAACGCCCAAGGCAAGTTCTTGTTAGGTCAGAGTACACACTATGTCATGTTGTATTACCTAAAACACAGGTTGACCTCACTACTGGCAGAAATGAAATACATTTTTGTAAAAGATCTTAATCTTTTGCTTAGTATGAGACTCCAGCTAAAAATATGGAGACTTTGGGTGGTAGCGCAGGTCTAAACAGGATGTAACAGACTTTGTTGACACTATGGAGTAAAAACTGAGTCATTGAATGGGATTATCAGCTCAATTTTTAAATGGAATGCGTTGCTCAGAATAAAAAGTAGAAAATATTTATTTGAATTGAAATAAAATATGTCAGCATTTCCAAAATGATTGATTTTGAAAATGCTGAATTTTAAAAATATTTTTCAAAATCCCCTGCTTTTTTTTAATTTGCCAGTTGTGGTTTTTTGTTTTTACTTCAGCCTACTTTCATAAGTAATGTCAGTCATCCTGCAAATCCATTTTTTGTGAATTAAGATTCATCACTTTTCGCATATATGCACTGACATACAGAAGACTCAGTGAAACAGCAGGAATGTGTTGTTAGTTTAGTATTAGAAGTAGAGGGTTCTGTGGGCCAAATGTTCAGCCACAGTCTGTATTGTCTGACTGGTCTTCACAGGTAAAGGTTGAGATAAAAGATATTTACACAGACTTGAAGGATGGCATCTCTCTCATGCAACTCCTGGAGCTGCTCTCTGGAGAAGCTTTGCCCAGACCTAACAGGGGAAAGATGAGAGTGCATTTTCTAGAGAACAACAGCAAAGCCATTACATTTCTGAAATCCAAGGTAAGTTAATATTGATATTAGCGATCACAATAGCTAATGTATGTTACTAATTAATTATAGTATTATATTCATTATGATTTCCCCCTCTAATACACAATAAAATATTCTTTGAAGACAGGCTAAGGGTTTTAGTAAAAGAAAAAAAAGTAATCAGATATTAATTTCTTTGTTATTTGAGTAACATGACTTATAAACAGCTAATGTTCCCCCAAAACAAGTCACACCTAAATTAAAACGTACTGCATTTCTATATCCTTCTATGTCTATCAGATGTTGGGGGAGAGCAAACATCATTAGGCAAAGGTGAAGCTACCTGGTATAAAAATGGAGATTTTTAGAGCTCTGATTCTAAAAGTTTCAGCAAGTCATTGCAGTGGTTTTATTTATTCCAGTTGTGCATCCTCATTTCAGCTACAAGTTAGTATGTCTTTTATATTCTTTTCCAAGCAAACAATTTATTGTAGACCTCTCTGGAAAATCATCACACAAAAGCCTGTGCTATGAATTCCAAAGGAGCAGAGGGGTTTCATAGCAGTAGATGTGAGAAAGTATATAATGCCTGGATTTTTGCTAATTACAAAACAAATGCAGTACAGCACAGGGCTCCAGCTGACACATGCCTGCTAAGGGTACACACCATGTAAGGCCCAGTGGTATGTGCACATCCAGGCTCTGCTAGCTGGACCAGCCAACCATCACTTGTCACATGCGTCCAGCCTCCAGAGACGGGATCATGCAGACAGCAGGAGCCGGTATAGCATGCTCAGACTTCTTGAAGAGATATCGCCTTGTTGGCGCAAACTACAACCCTGCTTGCTGCTCAAGTAATAGTGGAGAAGGCAGCCATGGTCTTCCAGTAGGATATTTGTACTGTTCAGTGAGCCCAAGAACTATATGCTGACTAGCTGGCTGGAGACCAAACAGAGGAGATGGTCCCTGAGTTTGCCCTGCCGTCGCTCCTTTGGAGGACAGGAGCACTGAACTGTGTTTCTTTCCTCTCCTTAACCACCATTTTTGAAAACCTGTATAGGAACTTTAAATCTTTGAGATCACTGTCCCTTTGCCAGGCTTTTGCTGAAATTCATCCTTGGTGCACATGAGAGCTAGGGTGTGAACATGGGAGCTCTCAGGTATATAGGCAAATGAAGAGATCACATAGCACCATTTTCCTTAAGAAAACAGCCTGAACACCCTCTTCAATAACAGCTTGTTACACAGATACCTCCTTCAGAGCACTGGACATGAGTGCTTTTATGCTGAACAGATATTGGTTTATTAGCAGGTACAAGTAAAAGTGATTGGTCCTGAGAATATCGTAGATGGTGATAGAACCTTAATCCTGGGACTTATCTGGATCATTATACTTCGATTTCAGATTTCATCTATCAAACTTGATAAGGTAAAACAGTGTTTTTGTCTTTTTGCCAGATTAGAGTATTTCAGAGACTTTGTAAAGTTTCAGGCCAGCATGGACCATTTTGATGATGTTTCCTGCCCATTTTGATCACACAGGTCTTATAATATTACCCAGTTACTCAGCCAGCAATTTCTAAAAGCAATTGAATCCATTTTACAGTTTCTCAAAGAGACAGAAAACAGTAACTGGGAGATAGATAGGCTATTCATGTTCCTCACTCTCTTCCACAAACTTTTTACCGGCTTTTGACTCCAGTAAGAATTTTGCTGATGACAGTTCTCTTTAGATTTGAGCTGCATGCTTCTCCTTTGCTCTTTCTCTGCAGAAAAGTATTCTTTTTTAAATTATTTAACATGTACTCTACATACATGAAAGATAAGATCCTATGAAAGTATTGTGAAATCAAAGTTAATAATTTCTAACATTAGACCTGGGTACGTTATATTTTGTTTCTGAGTTCTAGTTCACAGTTAAGGAAGCAAATAAACTGAGCTTTGCTTTCCACTTGATTTCTATAAACCTTGCAGAAGAGAAACTTTTAAAAACTTTTTAACACCTGCATTTCACGTTATAATTTCTGAGTTCATTTAATTCACTTTTACTTTAAGAGAGAACTTCTACTTTCATGTTAAATCATTCTACCTTCATGGCAGATACAGTCTGCAAGTCATGACTTTGAGGCGATTTGTGAATAGGATAGAAGTAATACAAAGTGATCTCTGGGAACATAAGTGTAAACCCACTGATGCTATTTCCATATATTCACACTGATTTTTCTTTTCCCTGCTGTCTTCACAGGAAGAGTTTGGAGGCAGAGCTGATGTTCTATTTGCCAATGAAGCCTTACTACTCTGGTGTCAGCATAAAACCGCCAGCTATTCCAATGTGAATGTGAAGGACTTCTCCAAAAGCTGGAGTGATGGGCTGGCCTTCAATGCACTCATACATGCTCACAGGTAAGATCTGATGGATCAGTTCAGGACGAGTTGCTCGTTGTTGTTTCTAGCTCTGGCACAAGTTGTTCCAGGGTCTGAATTACAAGTATTTGTCAAGAAACTCAAATTCTCCCTCTGCCCTTTCTCACTGAAGACTCTCCTTTCTTAAGTGGATATTCTCTCTCTGACGAAGGAAGTACGAAAAGCTCCTTCTTGCTAGTTCCTTTTGTTGGGCATAAATTTGAATTTCCAAGGGGTTCCCTAGAGACTGGTTTTATTGTATGGACTTTGTGACCATGTATACCTTCTGGTTCAATTTTAACAGAGTGAGCAACCTCTCAGTCTCTTTCTTTCTCCCTTCTCTGGCCCTTTGAAAAAGTGTGAAGAAAACAGCCCAAGGCAGGAGAGAGAAACCACCTTGGGAGAACCTTCAGCATGTCTTCTCCCATCTTAACAGTTCTGCTGCATCTTCTGGCAGGATACGAGAGTGGGATCCTGTAACTTCCCCAGCTAGGAGTCACCTCCCTTTTCAGAATTGCCTCTCTAGTGGGCTTTGGTTTTCACCCATCAGTGAAGAGGAGAAATAAGTGAAGGACAGAGATTTGGTGGGAGTGGTACTTCAATTTCATAAGTGACAATGTTCTTCCTGTTCTGTAGGCCAGGGGTGATGCTCTTGAATGAAGCTCAGGGTCAGACGGAGTAATTTCAGCGTTAATGTCACATTCCTTAGTCTAATAAACAGTTTATGGTTTATAATCTGATAGAATTTATGACAAACATAAATCTTTCTTTCCTTCCACACCCTGTTCTTCTCCTTGCCCAGGCCTGATCTTATCCACTATAGCTCACTGCGGCAGGACCAGCCCATCAAAAACCTGAACAATGCCTTCGGTGTTGCTGAGAAAGAGCTAGGAATCAGCAAACTGCTTGATGCTGAGGATGTGGCGGTACCCTACCCAGATGAGAGATCCATCATGACTTATGTGTCACTCTATTACCACTACTTCTCCAGATTGAAACAAGGACAGACAATACAAAAGCGACTTGCCAAAGTAAGTGCATTGCTATCTTCAGAAGTTAAAAGTTAAATATGTAAAGCTAAACTTATGTTGGAAATGGGTTTTTTTGTGTGCAAGCTCAATTTCAGGATCATCTGAACTGCATCAAATGGCACAGCCGTTTGAAAGACCTTTTATCGTCACTTGAATCTTGAGAAGTGTCTGTAGACTCTCTGATGTCTAAAGGGGATTGCATTTATCTCACTGAAAATTAGTCCCTTTTTGACTTCACAGTTACTGTTTGAGAACTGATGTGGCTCGAAGGCAGCTTGAGGCATACAAATCTCATTAATCTTGGGAGGATAACTGCTACACAAAAGCAGACATAGTCAACAATTTTCTGGTTTAGTAGGAAAGATGATTCCTTATTCTATGAGACTACTTTGCATTTTTATTTCCTGTGAAAATCCTCATCCTTTCTTTCTAACTCCTTAGTCAGGTACAAAATGAAAAAAAAAAAAAAAAAAGATATGAAAAATGAGGGAGTACAAAAGAAGGGGAAACATGCCTGGGGGGGTGGGAAAAAACAAAGCTAAAAAAATTTTTTTTATTAGGTTTCCACATACATTTTGTCTCACATATGATCATGAGTTATATTAAAAACTACTTGCATCCTGTTGATGGAAAACTGAAGGAATTTTGTGGTTGTTCCACTGAAGACCACTTTCCTTAGAGATAATTTCTTTCCTACCTTCAGAATAACCTATTCTGGTTTTGTCAAAAATAGAAAACAAATAGCCCGCAGAAAACCCACGCACATAAGATGGGGTCCTACATGAACATCTGGACTTGGAGAACTGCCTGTGCAGTTGAAAGGGGGAATACATTGCTCAATGGGAGGCACAAAAATCCAAACTAAGACTTCCCTGGTGGTGACAAGGTGAAAAGTTTTTGCAAAGCAGGGTTTGCTCAGCTAACAAACTGGTCTGGGACAAGAACAAGATGATCCTGAAACACGTATCAGTAAAAGTGATGTTGTCTGAAGAGAAACCTTAGATGAGAGCAGGACTTGGAATTTGGTGAAACAAAGATCGGGCATCAGTGAGGATAGTGGGCAGTAGGATTTGACTGGTCTACATGTGAGCCTCTGGATTTTGGCCAGCAGACATTATTTTTCTTCTGATAAACCTGAAATAGTCCTTGAGTCACCAAGCATGTATTAGAGGAACTATAAGGATCAAATAGGCTGTAACTTTTATATTATGGGAAAAAACAGAAAGTATTTCTTACTCTGTCCCTTTTCAGTTCTTGTGCTCCTCTGTTTTTTCCATTTTGTATAGGTATATATTATTCTTTCTTTTCTCTCTCTCTTTCCACTTACCTGCTTCTTTTTCTCTCTTTGCCTCCTTCCCGATTTTTAGCCTGTCTCCTGTCGTCCTGCATTTCTGACACACACAAACATTCAGAAGGAGAACAAAACAGATGTTAATCTCCATGTCCTTAGTCTCCTCAAATAGGCAGCTCTGAATTTACTAATAGGATTGGGGAGGGAAGCCTGAATGTGTCAAGGAAGCCTTTGCGTTCAGACTGTGTGTGAACAGGATGGCAGAGAGAATCAGCCTGGGGAGTTAAATCTCCTTTCCCCCTCCCATGTGAGGTGACCATGCATTTGCTAGGATCTTTCAGCGAGAACTGGCTACGATGGCTGAAAATACAGAAGGGAGCCCTGATGTCACGGGCTGCTTTTCCTGCACTAAAGGTTGGTGCTGTTTTACTCCTCTTCCAACACCGTGACACTTATTCATTGCCAAGTGCCCTTTCTGGTAAGTAAAAGCAGATTACCACTCGCAGGGACTGGGTCTTTGCTCAGTGCCATCTCCCATACTAATCTGCCTGTTTAGAGTAGGCAGGCTCAGGGGAATGACAGAGGCAGACAACATTGTTCAGCATTAAACCTGACGTCTGCAGGAGGGCTACAAAGTTAGGGTGAGGAAAAAATATAAAGTAAAAAGACAAAGATGGAAAAAAAAGTAAAATGGAAAGAAAGGATGATTTTATTCTAACACTTTTTGTTTCATTACGGATTTCATTCTAAATGTTTGCTCCAGTGTTTACCTGAACTTGAAATAAAGGCAGGTCAGACCACAAATTTTCCTGGACTTGGAAAATCAGTATTGAATCAGGATTAATATCCTTACCAAACCCCTGTTTGGCTACAAGACATTCTCTAATACTTTACATAAAGAAAATCAGGTCCAATAGAAGAGATTGAGAAGGGGCTCTTTGACCACAGTCTGCTGTGGGCATGTGAGAGAACCAGGATCTTGTCAGATGGTCTCCTACAGCCTAAGGTGGTGAAGCTAAGAGGGTGTAATTGCATATTAGATGGGATAGAATTGTTTTGGTTTTAGGAGTAAGAATGATTAAAAAAAAAAAAATCTGTTTTTTTCCACTGTGAAACAAAAAATCTGAACCATCAGTTTGGGATTCTTGCTTTCCTGTGAGCCCACATAGGAACTGCTGACAGTCTCCACATGCATGCTGTTTATTCCAAAATTAACCTTTTCTTAAAATAGAAATGAAATGAGACATTAAATAATGTTTACTTATCTGTGCTTTATGGAAGGTTTTTCTAGGATTTCACCTGGCCTCAAATGTGACAGCTATCACCACATTGGTATAAAAATATGATGACTGTGGCAACCTGCTTGTTAAATACTATTTTCCTGACACATACTCAATTATTTGAATCCTAAGCTTGGTTTATGAAGATGTTTTCTGTTCACCCACCTTGCTTCATTCTGCTTCTTATGTGGCTTGTAACTTCATATTCCCATCACAGATCGTGTTCTTCCTGAAGGAGATAGATGACTTGAAGCTTCTATATGAGCAGATGGTCTCTGACCTCCTGAAATGGATTAAGCAGAAGGTGATGGAACTGGATGACCGTCATTTCCCCAACTCTCTTCAGGAAATGTGGCTGCTCATGGCCAACTTCAAGACCTTCCGCACTGTGGAGAAACCCCCCAAATATCAAGAGAAGGGCATGATTGAAGCTCATCTCTTCAACATCAGGACGAAACAGAGAGCCAACAACCAACAGCCATACTTGCCCCCAGAGGGGAAGATGCTGCAGGATGTGGAAAAGCACTGGATTATCCTGGAAAAGGCAGAGCACAACCGGGGAAAAGCACTGCAGAAGGAGATGCTGAGGCTAGAAAGGCTGGAACAGCTAGCCCAGAGGTTCCTGAAAAAGGCAGCCCTGCGCGAGTCCTACTTGGAAGACATGAGGAAAGTGATTGGGAAGCAGGACTTCTGGCCGGAGAGCGCAGACAGGATGGAGGCTGCCAGTAAGAAGCTGGAAGCCATTGCGGCAGATGTACTGCCCAGGAGGGAACGCTTTGCAGCTTTGGATGAAATGGCCACAGTCATCAGCCAGGAGAACTATCACGGCAAAGATCAAATTGTGAAGAAGTGAGTGATGGTTGTGAGACTGTGTAGTGGTGGAGGTTGAAATTAGCTGAAATTCTGTGGCATGGCAGAAGAAAATGAATTGTAGCTATGAATCATAGCTCTGCTCTTCATGAGTAGAACTGGCAGGAATTTCTTCTACCTGTGAACAGTTTCAGCAGATAAGACAAAGGCTTCATCATCTTTAAAAATTTATTTTTTTTTTTTCTTGAATGATCAAATCCTCAGACTGATTTCTGGTGAAAATTAGTTTTAAGATATTTTCTTTGTATATGAAAGTATTTGTTCTGCCAAAAATCCTACCTTCCATCAAAAATGTTTAGAGGGATACATTTTTTTTACAAATCAACACATTTCTTTTTCAGTGTGTAGTTTGGGGAGATACAGATTAGTTAAGGCACAAAGTCTTCTCAGACTCCAGTTTGGAGGAAATCTTGAGAAATTATGACTTCTCTGATTATCAGTATACCCTGATTTGAGAATGGGTAAGAATGCCATACAAATAACTTCTCTTCTGGTATTTTAAGGCTTTTCTAAGTTCAGACAAAATCAGAAACCTGTGGGAAAACTAAGCAAAACAGTTATAAAAGAATAAACTAAACTCTTTATGAGATCAGATTATGACTTATGATATGGTGTAGATTAATTTTTTACTTTAAGCAGCCATTTAAAGACCACTTCTTTTTTCCAAGCTTTTCCATTGTACCAGATGAAAGCACTGTGGGATGTCAGGTACAAGAATCCATAAAAAACAATGTCTAAATTTAAAAAGTCAATGAGAGTTGATGTGCTCGTCAAAATTCCTCCCCATGATCACACTCATTAGATAACAACATTGCTTTGACCTGTTTTGTGATCATGGCCTCTCCTCTTGCACTAGTGGCAAGAGTTGTCTGTGTTCATTTAGCTCTGCTGAAGCTGCAAGCACTGAGAATCTCCCAGTGCGGCCCAAAGTCTTTGGTCCAAATTGGTCATTTCTCTCCCTTCCTTTGTAGGCAAAACAGCATTTCAAAGCAATGGCAGGATCTTCTGGATCAGCTGCGGAGACGACAACACTCCCTGGGTGCAATGCAGGAAATTCTGGGCCTCCTGAGGGACATTGATGCCATTATGGAGGAGCTGAAAGAGCTGCAGGTACTGAGCCCTGTTGACCGGCACACAGCTTGCACTGCTACAAGTGTGTGTCCCTAAAAAAGCTGCCATGTTCCAAGGACTGCCTGGTGTCAACAGAATATAAGTCTATCAGCTATAGAAAAAATACACCATTTTTACTTAGATGCCTAACTGTACGTTTCAGTTCACCATTGCAGGTAACTACATGAGAAAAAGCAGGCTTTGCTACAGGGGCTCTCCCTAATCAGAAAGGCAGATATGGTATTACAGGGAGTGCACTACAGGTTCAAGTTATGTAGTAAAATAAAGATGGGAAATAAACTCACCTAAATTTAGATGTGTAAAAGCAAAAGTGGAATAAAACAGCCTCCTGTTCCCATTCCACATAATTCTTCTGAATTACCTTCTGGAAGTACCTCCAGTAATTATACAGGTGGGGACTAGCTCAGGCATAGGTCTAGCTTTCAGGTATCTAAACTTGTGAGAGAGAAAAGTGCCACTGTGAATGCACGGTGATTGCTTTTAGCAAGAATTTCCAAGTGTCACTAGAGTGTCAGAGCCCAAAGTCTTCTCTTTAGCATAGGAAATAACTAGTTTCATATTGATTTTGTAATGGCAGGAAGTATATATACATCCTTTGGTCTTGCCTTGTCTTATTCAAAGACAGAAAAATCCCTACAACTAGGGGTTGCCTTGTACCTAAGTTGAAAGGGTCAACAGGCTATATGAAGTTGTGAATTTCAAATTAAAGATAAGAGCTATCTGTGAGTTATGAATCTTTCTCCTAGTGTTAGTAAGCAAAGAACACCTAATGGGAATAATGTTGGAACCATGATAGCCTGAGGATATGGGAGAAGATTGGTAAGGAAAGTTAACATCCTACAATAAGATTGATAATTGTGTCCATTGATACAATTAGAATGAGGACAGACTTTTAAGCACTTGGTACCTTCATCAGCCACCAGTTAAATATGATGAAGTACTTATTTTCATTATTTAGATAGCAAAGGCAAGTAAGTTCCTCAAACAAAAAAACATTGGAGTCAAAACATACCATAAAATGAGATACTGTAGAATTTTCCAAATACAGACTGTGAATCAAACTGCCTACAGATGGGTGTATAGCAAAGGGCTGTTCCTTGCGCCCACAAATTCTGAGACCTTGTATGCTTAATCAATAGAAATAACTTAGATGTGAAAACAGATGCTTATTTGAAGAGACCATTACTTGCACTGAAGTAGATAGAAACTCTGGATTGTTTCCATTAGCTTGTGAAATTGAAAGAAAAGTATGTTTCCTCTAATTGGGCAGCTTTTCAGCTTTACCTGGCTGACATCATTCTTTTACATTTAGAAGCTATAAAAGTCAACAGGAACCTTTCAACGATTTCTTTGTACTCAGCCTCTGGATGCACTCTCTGCCAATGCCTTTTGTCTCCTACTTTGTTTGCAGGTGCTAGTGAATTCCCAGGACTGTGGGAAGCAGCTCCTGGAAGTAGTAGATTTGCTGCAGAAGCACAACTTGGTTGACTCGCAGATCTCTTCCTATGGTGATAGATTGACACACATCACCCAGAGGACAGCAGAAATCAGCAAGGAGAGCACAGTTAAACCAGAAGTGCTTTATGCGAAAGTTCAGATGCTTCGTCAGCTGTATCAGAACCTTATAGCTGTGAGCAAGTCACGGTAGGCCTGTGCTTATGGCTCTGTCCTTCCTGATTAGGATGGCCAATCACTCCCTTAATCAGAAGACACAGCTTCCCAGCATTTGACATTTTTCATTTCTCCATTTAAAAAGACATAACACAAGCAACTCGCGTGTCTTGATTGCAGTTGACTGAAAGAGATCACTTGCTTTCATAGATGAAGAGTAGCTTCATTCTCAGCATTTATTATGACTTGCTTCATGTGAAGTCTGAATACCATGTGATTATCTCCTCATCTCCTAGAGGAAGAGGGAAATGTAATTTTGTTTCCTTTGTCTCCTTCCATGAATAAATTAATCTATGACAAAGAGGAGTTAAAGGCATTAAATTTTGGATTTTCTAAATTATTCTTTGATTATGCTACCATTGTCTCCATGGGATCCTAATTCTGAGTGAGATATACTGTTTGTTTCTTTGTTTCAGAAAATCTCAGCTAGAAGATGCTTTGAAGCTTTTTGAATTCTTCCGTGACTGCAAAGAGGAAGAATCGTGGATCTCCGAGAAATGGAAGCTAGCAAGAACTACAACATTAGGGAAAGATGTCAGCCAGATTACAGCCTCTATTCAGAAGCACAAGGTACCTTACTTTGCTAGTGGTACCTTGTCTTTGTATTATAGCAAGATTTTAGAACACCTATGTCCTTCAGTTCAGTCAGTACAACACTTATAAGAAAGCTGTCAAACCACTCATTATCTCAAGTGTCATGACCAGTGTTTGGAATTTTTAAAAAATACATAGGGTAGGCATTTTTCCCCAAGAGGGGAAGGAAAGCGTAGAGAAGGAATATGCTTCATACTGGACTAGAAGTATAGCTTCTAGTAAAGACACTGGGCTCCGTATTAGCTCACTTTGGATGGGAGGGGAAAAAAGGTTGCTAGTTTTTGTTTTTCCCACCCACCTTTCCTGGCCAAGAGCGATGTGGGGAAAGAAAGAGATGGTGAAAAGAAGACAGATATTGGTAGGCAGGATGGATAACATTGTGTGAGCTTACAAATCTGTTACCACTTTCCCTAAGAGCTTGCTGTGGGCTAATATCAAAAGTTTAGCTATATGAGCTACTACTTTCTTACGGCAAAGAGTCACTGTGAACAACTGAAGAGACCTGTGGACTTGAGAACTTGCATGACAAAGCTGAAACAGGAGCCTCTTCTGTAATTTTAATATGCATTTGTGTGCATCTGTTTGTGTATTTGTTGCTTCTGGAAAGCATAAGACAGCTGAATTGGTGGACGACAAACAAGTACCTCCTTCAGAGAAGACTGTTTAACAAGCTTCACATCAAAGACAGAAAGTAGGACAGTAACTTGTGTGTGGGGAGCCAAGGGGCCATCATCTCCGGGCTCAGGGAAAAGTCATAAGCATGGATAAGACACAGGGCTCTTGGAAACGTATCTATTACAGTAGCAGAGAATAGGACCCCCTCTTCGCTCTTAGCTGCTGGGGAATGAGTTGTGCTGACATGTCTCCTGTCCTTCTGCTAGGCTCTCGAAGTGGAGTGCAATTCCCACAGGGCTGTATGTGCAGATGTGATGAGGAGGGGCTCGGAGCTGAGTCAGAAGAACCCCGCATGGCAGGAGGACATTCTGAGGCAGACACACAACCTCCAGAAGCTGTGGCAACAGCTCCAAGATGAGGTGGCTGATCGCAAAAGCCGCCTGCAGGCAGCAGCTCTCATCAAACAGGTAAGCAGGGCTCTGCTGTGGTGTGTGGTATGGGGGACACAGATGTGGTTCAGTTCTGCTCCATGCCCCCGCATGCAGGGCAACAGTGGCAGGAAGCCTTCAGGTATCAGTGTTCAAAAAGATCTCCAGCAGCAAATTCTTAATCCTCCTGCAAGCCAGCCAGACAGGAGATTTGAGCAGCTGGGAGTTGCTCTAAGTTAAAAATGCTAGTGGAAATAGCTCACGTAATAATGATGCAGAGTCTTTTTTGAGGGTGGGATCTGGGTAGCTGTGTGACATTTTTATAACATGAATAAAACAAAATAAAACAAAAAAAAAAACTAACAACAAAAGAAACATGCCATAATAAGACTTGGATCGACCATGAACTTCCCAAAGCCTGGGAAACGTTTGACCCTGCCATTCTGAACTATACTTTTACACCTACAGACATTCACATATCTGCAAATAAATAGCTCTTATAAAAGCAGCATTCACAAATCACATAACATTATCTCAGGTATTCTTATTCTCCCTTTCCTAAGTTTTTTGTTCAGTCCGTTGTTCCCATGAGATGCTTGAACAAAATTTAACAGCTTTGTTCTTGATAAAGTCTAAATTCTCTCTTTTGTCTAGTAAGTTTAACATCATTATAGTGTTTTAGTTCTTCTTTCTTTTTCCTTCATTACTGTGGGTTTTCTTTTTTTCTGTTGTACCTTTGTTCTATAACTCAAAATCTTATTTTGCTTTTTACAACCGTAACCAGGCAGACTGCAAATTCTGGAAAAAAGAAGAAAGCTTTTGTTGTAGACTGAGTTCATTGTTCGTTGTTGGAATATACCTTTAGTAAATATCTGTTGGAATTGGTGCCTACCAATGTCGTACATTGTGGGTTCCTTTTACTGCTGCTATTAAGCACCATAAAGTTTTAGTTATTTAGGAGTTTATAAAGAGTTATATAGGCAATCCTTGAATCTATTTACTCACTGTGATTCTGTGAATTATCTGTGCTTGATGTGATCATGAAATAGATCACGGATTTAGAGCTACGTTATTCATAGCTTTCACAACACCTGGAAGTAACCTTATAGCTACAGACCTAATGGCGTTTCTGCCTAATCCGTTATTTTCAAAAGAAGAAGGAGCTGGAAATGATACTTTCAGGGTGAAACCAAGCGTTTTCTTCCCTGTGTTCCTTCAGTACTTTGCTGACATAGATGAAGCAAATTCATGGTTGCGAGAAAGGCAGCCCCTCCTGGCCAGCAAGGACTATGGAAAAGATGAATCGAGCGCCGAAGCGCTGTTGCATCGTCACTTGCGCCTGGAGAAGGAGATTGCAGCCTACTCCTCTGAGATGAGACGCTTGAAAGAGCAGGCTGACATTGCAGCAGAGCAAGCTCCAGCTGCAGTAAGTAGATGAGGGGTTGTGTAATATTTTGTTGAAGAAGGTAAGTTAGATGTTTTTTAATTATGTAAAATATTTTGATTTTGCCAGAATAGAGTATTCCCAATGACCTAAACAAGACCATTTTTTTAATTCAGAAGAAATTTTTAATTACAATTGAGGCAAATTTTTAGATGACAAAGATGTTCATTGGCCACTTGTAGCCCACCTAGTTAGTGTTCTGTGAAATGCTAGAAATATACTTGTCTGCATTAGTTCCCTCTACCGGTCCTCACAAATACCATCTTGCTCTTTATTCTCATAATATTATTCATTTCAATCAGCTTTAAAAAGCAGACATTTAATCCAAACATCTTTAAAAATTCTTTCTGCATCCTAATGTAGTGATGAACCATCCCACAGCACCAAGAGCAATTCATATCATCCCAGGATAGATGTTTAAGGCACATGGGATGAAGTCAACCTCTGCAGATGCCCCTCTTTTTCACTGACTAGAAAGGGAACTTTTGACTTGAAATCAGCTCATTTGACAACAGAGGTCAGGGGAGATGAGTGACACATTTCATAGCTTGCTTCTTTCAGACTTCTATGATCACTCAGTGTCTAGCCAAACCAGTTTGAGAGCTACGAGCACTTTGGGTCTTTCCTTTACCTCATCATTCCAATATTAGTTTTTATTAGAACAAAAATTGTGTTGCTTTGTTATTAAACATGCAAAAGCAGGTGACAAAATGGTACTGATGTGCAAATAAAAGCATTTATTCACTAGGGCACTCACAGGCTTTGAAACTGGAAATGTTCAGGTATTAAAACATCACCACAAATAGAACTGTGAGCATAGTCAATTCCTTGGTTTGTTGGTGATTTTAAAAGTTAAAAAAACCAACCAAACAAACAAAAACAAACAACCTTGATGTGGGCACAAAATGAGAAGTTTTACTGAGTCAATATACTTTAAAATGAGCCAAAAGAAACTTCTTTAAACAAAACTAAAATGTTTTTCAGTTATTTGGCTCATTCTTTCAGAATAAACCAGAGGAAACAGATTCAAACAAATACTGGAAATGTTTTGTTTAAAGGGTCAGAATGCTGTGATTTGAACTAGCAAGTCCAAACTTTTCTTCCATGAGAAATTTTTATCCAAATCAGAAATATTCACCCATTGATTCCGTTGAATTTGGCTTAACAGATGGTGAAGACGGAAGCCCCAAGTGACTTCAATCAAAAGACAACTAAGCTACCATTCAGTCGAACCTGGGCAACATCTGAAACTGCATTCCCTGGAACCTCCAGTCCCGATGTTCATTTTCTTCCAGAGAACATCTGGAAGACCCAAGATGAAATAGACTCACTTTACAAAAATCTACAGAGCATGGCTGAGGTATAGTATCCCCTCAGAGCATGGCTGAGGTATAGTATTTGCAGTTCACAACAGTAGTCAAGTCTAAAGCAATGCATAGTGAGGTTAAGTGCTGTGCCGTCTTCTGCTTTTCAGTTTAATAATGTGCCTAAATCCTATGAAGTCCTGTGGGACTTCAAGGCTTGAGATTATCATTGAAGTTTTGTATCATAACACATTTTATATTGGCAAACTTCCCATATACCTTCTAGTCTTTTTACTTTATGAAGAGTGCATTCTTTTGTGCAATCTTTTTTTTTTTTTTTTTTTTCCTAATGTTTGCTTGCTGCAGCTCCTAAATCTTTGGGCTGTCTTACCTGATACCAGAAAAAATAAACAACCATAATCTGCTTTCTCCATTTATTACTTTTCACTCCCACCTGCCACAATCCTGCCCTAAAGACCAACAAAAACATGTTATATGGGACTTTTACATATTTCTGTGATTACTGAGGTAAATCTTCAGTCAGCAGCAGCAAGCAGCACAGCGGCCTTTGTGCCCGTCAGGGGCTGAACACTCTCCAACTGCTTCTCTTATGCTTTTAAACCACTGTTGCTCTGGGAAGAAGTATTGTGATCTTAAGGTAACATGTTCTGTTCTCTTTCAGCAGTGTCTGGCAAAACGACTAAGCTACCACCTGTATATTGTAGTTTAAATTCAAGGATCTTTTTTTTTCTTCAAACGGCAAGGAGTTATTACAGTAATACTTAAGTCTTCGTCTGTTTTACAGGACAGAAAAAAGGCTCTGGAGGAGATGATTGGGTATTACCGCTTCTGTAGCTCTTGCGAAGAATTTCAGTCATGGATGAAAGATAAAGAGAACATTTTCCGGACTCTTCAGCCTCAAGCAGACAATGTGGAGGTCATGCAGCAGAAATATCAGGTAATGCTTTTCCCTGCTCACACATGACACCTTTTAAATCAGATTGACCTTGGGAGAACAGATAAAGTTGAGAAATGAAATTTTGAGAGTCTTTTCATTCATTTCAACTTACGGAGTCGTGCATAGATCAGGTAGTTCTTTCATACAAACTATGCCAAGCTTATTGAAGCTGATGTGGTTATGTCCCTTTAACTTCCCCTGTGGATGTAGTATCCTGTACAAATATCATGGCACAAAAGGACTCTTTTTGTGGTTTGTCTTATGTCACTCGAAGAAAAATGCCAGATGATGAAAAAGTCCTGCAGTGCACTTGCATCCCAGTGGAGTGAGACATACGTGCAATAGGTGTAGTGTGCACACCAGAGTTGGTCAGGAGGGCTATAGGGGAACTACATGCGCACGTGTGTATGGTATCAGCAGACAGGTAAATGGAGAAGCCAACTGTGAAAGTGGGAGATGAGTGGATATGATGGATTATTGAGAATCGTGTCCATAGAAATGGAAAAACCTGAAGTTCTGCATTCTTGTATCTTTCCTATTTTAGAGCTTTTTAATGGAACTGGCTGCAGGCAAAGGCCAGCTGGGAGATATTGAAAACTTAGCTGTTAAATATGGAAAGATCAGTCCCAACAAATATTCTGAGATCCAGATTTGGCTGAAAGAGATCAACAGCAGGTAAAGGTGCTACAGAGGATTGTCTCATGGGGGCAATTGGAGAGCGGACCTTTCCCGCCCGATCTAGACTACACCGAGAGAATACCCATCTGATAGATTTCTAACCCGCCGAATTGGCCTGAGGGGAGATTTTCTTGTGTGGCTGAGGTTTGCTGTATCCAGGGGTGGCTGTTGCCACCAAACAGGGACTGGGGCAAAGGGGCAGGGGCTGCTCCCTGAGGCCTGGGCTGGGCCTCGCAGCAGGCGCCTGTCCCACTGCCCTGCCAGGGAGTAGGGCAGGCGGGGGGCGGGGGGGGCAGCCCATAGTCCCCACAGTGGGAGTAGCCTGTGGTGAGGGGGCAGTGCTGGGGCCTGGCCGGGGAGCCTATTTTTGGTGTGAGGCTTGGGCCTGGGCCAGACTGTCAGGGCTCAGTGAGGGCCGGCAGCTCCCTTTGGGATGGGGAGCCGGGATGGAGAGAGGGACCAGTCCCACAGGGAGGTGAGCAGGGCAGGCCTGGGATGGTAGCCAGGGCCAGAGGTGAGTCCCAGTCCTCAGAGCTGCCTGGCAGCCTGTCCCCACTGTCACCAGCGGGAAGGGGGCAGCCCTCAGCTGCACTGGCTCTAGGCTGGCCCTGAGCCTGGTGTGATGCCTCCAGGACTGGGGGGTGCTTCTAGGCCCCTGACACTGAGATATTTAAACTGCAGCAATTCGTGTGTATATGTTAAAAGCACAATGTGAATCCACACACAGGTGACAGCGATGGCTTCAGAGCAGTTCTGTCTGTATTGTGCTGCAGCAGCTGATTTGATTACCCATCAGGGTGAGGGTGCCCTTCACAAATATTGAAAGGAGCATCAAACCCTGTTTGACTTCACCAAGTATGTTTAGTACCTGTCGTGTGCGTACTCCTGGCACCATGCCACCCAGCTGTAACTGAGAGGCACAGCCGGGTCCTGATTTTGACCACTGTTGTTTATTGGCATCGTGTCCAGTATGTTCTGGTCACCTGAGCGGGGTCCCCTTGCTTGACATGGCACCGAGACAAACTTTGAGGCCATGGAGGAGTGCTAGTGTTCACCCCCTTAGCCCACTTTAGTCCTGATGACAGCTTTATACAAGACTTTTTCTGAATAGAAAAAGGACATAGCTCATGTATAACAAAGGCTATAAATTGAATCTGCTCTATAGGTGAAGGCAAGTTTTGGGGTAGTGGCTGAGGCTACATGCAAGTAATTGAGTTATCTCTCTCCAAGGTGGGAACGCATGGAAGCTCTGAAGGAGGAGAAGGGCTCTGAGCTTATTGGAGTGGCTGATGTGAGGACATTTCTTCAGGACTGTCAGAGCATAGGAGTACTACTGCAAGGCAAGATGGTCCAACTCGGGGATCTGGAACCAGGGAACTCACCTGCTGGGCTGGAGTCAGACAAGCGCAAACTGTCTACAGTTGAGAGAGAGGTCCTGGTGATAGAGAGGAAAATTGAATACTTGAGGAGTGTTGCAAAATCGTAAGGAACCTGCTCTTTGTTTCCATATTCTTTGCTAGTTCTCTAAGATCATGTTGTAAATTATGGCTATAAAGAGAATGAGCAGCTTATGAAGTTTCTCTTGAAGTTTCTATTTCTAGCAATCTGAAGAACTTACTTGCCTGCTGGACTGAGATCATCTCTCTTGAGTATGGCTGGGTGATTGGTGAAGTGATTGCTTCCAGACTTCACTGTTGTAGGAGGATAAATACCACAAATCTAACAAATTATCTCTACTAATAGGAGTTACTTCCACATTTTGAACAAGGCATCCTTTAGGTCCTGAAAGGGGGTAATCGGAGGAAGCAAGGATGAAGGAAGAAAGATAGCAGAGAATTGTGCAGAGGAGTTTAAATTTGAAATATAAATTGAAAGTTTTTTATTTCCTTAAGTTTTCTGTACATTCACAATGGGAATGAATCATTGAACCACAACAGTGTTACCAGAGCCTTTCACAGGGATGCACTTTTCTGCAGTACACCGTATTCACACCAATATTTCTTGCTCGTGTGGAACATTTGTTGCCTTAGCTGACTTTCTTTTTAATGGAAGTGTAAATATCCAAATCCATTCCTTTTAAAGAGTATTGGTTCAAGCTCTAAAGGCCTGAAGTGTTCATCCAATTGAATGTATTTTATTTCCTCTTGTAGAATTAAGGACACCAACCCTGCAGAGAGCAGGGCCATCACTGAGCAGGTGGAGAACATGGAGAGGCTTCTGGCAAAGCTCAAGCTGGAGACCCAAAAGAAGCGGGACATACTGCAGCAGGCCCAAAATCAACAGTCCTTCCTGCAAGACAGCCGCAGGCTCCTGCTGTGGGCAGAAGGCATTCAGGAGAAACTGAGCAGTGAAGAAATGGGTGTGGACGTGGCTTCTGCAGAGCAATTGCTGAAGCAACATCAGGACCTGCTGATAGAAATTAGGTCTCAGAAAGAAAGGTAAAGAGATTCTGTCAGGGTGGGCAGAGTGGGGTGATATGACAACAGTACTCTGAAGACGAAACATGTCTACCGTGTACATAAATTGTGTATGAAAGTGATGCTGAGGTTTATTCAAATGCTCTTGAAACTTAGTGTCAAAAGGAGACTGTGGAACACAAAATCCAGTTAGCTTTTGCATACTTATCCTGATGGCTGATGGAGGGGGAAGGAGGAGCTGTATGTGTGGATCAGTATACCACAGGCTCTTCTGACACTCAGATAGTGCCATCTACACTTTATTTCAGATCCCCCAGTCCTTCACTTCTCAGGCCTCATGCTTCCCGTTGCAATCATCTTCAGTTCTCCTTCTGCACTGTTATGAAGTTCCAGATACTGAGATGGCCCTCCTCTCCCTTTTAATGGGAAAGCCTGCTTATATGGGCTTTCAGTCCAAATGGGGAAATCTCACCTACTGCCTCCAGCATGTATCCCTGAGCAAACAACCAGCTGCATTTTGTAGTGCATACCCATGGCTAGCAGGAAAAGAATGAAAGGGAGAGAGGGAAGCTTAATGTCTAGGCACTGCCAAGAGAGCAAAGAGCTCTAATGGAAGAGAATTCGTATTCCCTCATGCAATGAGGTCTCATTTTTTCTTTTTGACTCTGGAAGATTTGTGCAGCTGGAAGAGCTAGGGCGCAAAGTAATCCACAAACAACCCAGTAATGGCAGGACCATAGATGTCCACCAGTCCATGGAGAAGCTTGCCAAGGAGAACAAAGAGCTGGAGAAAATGTGGGAACAGCGACAGAAGAAACTGCAGGATGGCCTGGAATTGCAGAAGTTCAATAGGGAGGGAGACCGTATCAATGCAGCCCTCTCTGGCCATGAGGCCTTTCTCCGGGGGGATGACCTTGGGGTACGTACAGCAGCTGATTTTGTTTTCTCCTACTTTGTCTCCCCGTCCAGGGAGTAGCAACAATTTTCCAAATTAGATCAGTTTCCTCATTCTTATGGTCATGGCATTTTAGTACTTGGAAACTAGACTTTCAGGTTCCTATTCATGTTCTTATGTTCTTACTCATCTTAATGACAATGAAGCTCATTGTCTCTCAAAAAAATTTTAAAAACAGCTAGAGTTGTGATTTGTTGCTGTGCCTGTACATGTCAGATGGTTTATATACAATTGACTCATCAGTTTGGTGGCTAACCATTAAAAAAAATGTTTCAGCTTGAACATAATTAATATTTCTTTGGTGAAGTAAAAACCTGACTTTAAAAAAATAAAGCTTTTTCTTTTCATTGTGTATTTTAAGAACATTAAAGCAAATGAAGGGAAAAAAACAAATGCAGGCAATATTCACAAGATCAGTGAAGGAAGAGGTTGTGGTATCTCACCATCTTTTATGTTTTCAGCTGAAACTGAAACTTCGATACTTTTGGGTCAACTAAGTGGAATAAAGTTTTACTTAGTTACAGCCTTTCGTACAGCACATACCTAGATGTGCCAGAGTGCTGACATAAATTCAGAATGCAGATTTTCTTAAAAGGTGAAAATGGAACCATAATGGAAACGTAAAACAGAAGAATCAACATGATACAAACCTAAACATCTGCTGCGTGTTTGTAGCCCTGAACATCCTTAGGCACATGCAAAATGTACACTATATCTCCTGCCTGAAAGAGAAGGTGGAAATAAGGTCCAAAATTTTTTTTCATTGCTACAGAAACGACATATGACCAAGAAAAAACTTGATCCAATTATCTTTCTTAAATGCAGGACCACGTAGATGCTGTTCGAAGCCTGCTAAAGCAACATCAGGAATTTGAACAACTGCTGATGGCACTGAAGAGACGAATTGAAGCGCTTAATGAAAATGGTGTGAACCTAATAGAGAGCAGGCACTTTGCATCTCACGTGTGAGTCCGAACTCCTTCCTTTTCCATTTAGCTTTAATAAGGGATCCATTGTTATTAGGGTGAGATGAAAAACTTTCTCTGTACCAGGATTTAGTTGATCTCCAAGCTGTGATCTGCTGGATGAGGCGGGGTAAAAGGGTTGTTTGGTTGGGTTTTTTTAAAAAAAATACAGATTTCCCGTGCTCTCAGGACAAATAGGCAAAATGCTTTAGGTTAAAAGCGACATTTGACAGAGCACTAGAATAATTTGTCTTGTATCATAAATTGCATATAGTGTTAAAACTTCTTTAACGTAAACTCATTAAATGCCTACATAAAACAAATTTTCCTTCATTTATTGGTATCGCATATTAGAATTAATGTTTGCTGTCAAAAAGTTACAGAAGACTTAACAAGGAAATACCTCACCAGGAGCAGCTCCTTCATGTTATTGTCGAAGCTGAATGGTCACCTATAATTCCTTTACTGTGCTAGAGCCACTATGATCTAGCAAGGGGACCTCTGCATAAACAAAAATTAGAAATATAGGGTCAGAATGGACCTCTTGGGTCAAAAAGACCATGTTCTTGTGATCACAAATGATAATGTCTTGAAAATTCCCTGCACAAATTTATAAAACTGCTCTTAAAATCTGATTTTTTTGCCAGCACTACTACCATTAGAAGGCCATTCCAGAGCCTCATTGCACTTGCATCACAGAGAAAATTATTAGTTAAGGTGCAGTACTTGGGAAAGAGAAAGGTCTGGGTGTTTTAGTCAAACATACATGACTGCAATTCACTAATGTAACACAGCCATATAAAAGGAAAATCCAGAGCAGCTGGCAAGCAACAGCTACTTTCCAGATGAGCCCAGCATGGTCATGGGACAGGGCCATATATCCCTTCATCCTGTCAACAGAGATGTTGAACTAGATTCCATTTATATCATAGTCATGAATACAGTACAACCAAGGGGAACCAATGACTAGTACTGCATTGGACTTCCTGGTTTTCTTGGTAGTATTGAAGAGAGAATGGTCACTCTCCGGCGAAGGTGGGAGCAGCTGATACAAAGCAATGACAAGAGAAAACAGAGGTTGTTGGATTCCCTACAGCTGCAGGTAAGAGGACTGATACTGCAGATTTGGTTAGGCATGCGTGAAGTAATTTTACTCTTTGTCTTAATATGGGACAAATCTCAAACTGCTGAGCATCCCTACTGCAGCTCACTTCCTCTTTGGCTATGAGACAGAGAATTTCACTTTCCAGGGAGTAGGTGATGCATTGGTGATAAATCTTACAAAGCCATAACCATAGCAAAATACCAAAACAAAAATGGAGATATTGAATGAAAAATATTAACAGAATATTTTGTCTACTGGGTAAGTTTATTCTGCTCATTATTTATTATTATTCTGGGCCCTAATAATTTGGCAGAGTTACTTACAGTAACTGTACTTTTGGCACCAAATTTAGCTTCCAGTGCTGAGATACAAAGTTATACTGGAGGACTGGACCACTTATGGTTAAAATAATAGTCTATCAAAAATGCAAACCTTCAGTGACAATTAAAGGCAACAGATTAGTAAATATGGTAAAAAAGGGACTAAGAGATATTACTCTGAGGGCTCAAAAACTCATCAATGGTTCAAGATCATACCTCTTCAATTAAGAGTATTGATTATGTAGAACAACTTTTATATGAAAATATATCACATTTCCTAACTGTTAGAAAAAAAATTCAGGGCTTGATCCTAACAGCAAGGGTGCACTGCAGACCCACACAAAACCAGAAGTTAAATCAATTTAATCCTGTTTGTTGCTGTAAGGAGTTTAATCGTGATGCTGCTGAGCTTTTGATATGGATGGAAGAGAAGTGCAAGATTGCATCAGATGAATCCTATCGTGATCCAACAAATGTTCTACGCAAACTGAAGTGGCATGAGGCTGCTGAGAAGGAAATGATGGCTAACGAGGAGCACTTTGCAACATTGATAAAGGTGAAGGCAGTTTTGGAGCTAAGTCTTCCATCTTGTCCCAAACTTCATAGATGCTGATCTGCTCAAAAAAATGATGTGCTGTGTTTCTCCAGAAAGGAAATCAACTGATTCAAGACAACCATTATGCTGCAGTTTCTATCCAGGAGAAGATGTCAGAGCTTCAAAAGAAGTGGAAAGAGTTGTATGGCAAGATGATAGAGCGAGGTGACAAGCTGAGACAAGCTGGGCAGCAAGAACAGCTCATGGAACTGCTCCAGGTCAGGAGGTGATGGGAAACAGAGGGGAGGAATGGCCTAGGAGCCTGGTTCCTCTGTTGTGTGATCCTCCCAAAAAAGAACAGAATAGCATCCAGATAAAAGTGTATTTTAAGGTGTCCATTTTGTCTACAGTCTCAGGAGAGAAAACCCACTATAACACTGACCAAGCTCACTCCAAAGCTATGAGCAGGATAACAGTGCCAGCACAGCACCAAGACACAAAGCTGTTGAACTCAGGCTGAGCACTGCATCTGTGTGGCCATCCTGTACTGGGAAAACAATCAAAACTCCTGCATGGGTCAATGCTGTGCAAACATAACTGCTTGCTTGGAGTCAGTTTGGGGGTTGGAGGCATGGCACTGTATTAAGTACACTGTCATCCAGGAAAATTGTATAAGAGGAACAATGTGCTATGAAGCTCTTTTGATACCAGTATGTCATGGAACTGCTGTTGTATTGTAGCTACAATCTGAAGCCTTTGAAGATTGTTTGATTGTTTTGTATTATGTCACTGAAGATAGTTCAAAGAGACTGTTTTTAATGATGTGCTTTAGTGTCTCAGAGAGAAGAGTACTCCAAAATAGTGTGCAAACCAAAATATTCACAGGAGATGCCTCTTAGAGACAACTGGCCATCATGCTACCAAGAAGGGACACATGGATTTCAAAATTGTGTCCAGGAAGCTGTCATGGGAGGGCCTGAGTGAAAGAAAATTATGTTGAAAAGTCAGTATGAGTGTGCTGTAATCTTTTCCTGGCAGGATGCCAAAAAGAAGATAGAGAAAATTGAGAAAGTTCTTCAGGAATCTGAGACAGGCCATGATTTGCGCTCCAGCCGTGATCTACTCAAGCAGCACAGACAGCTGGAAAATGAGACACGTGAGCTGGCAGAGAAAATGAACTCTATTGTATCTCATGCAAGGAAAATGGCCACCAATCACTTTGACTCCCAGAGGATTCTGGATGAAACACAGAAATACCTGAAAAGGTGAGGTGTCACTCTCTTTTTGTCTCCACCCCTTGTGACAAATAACAATTTTTGTTCTACCTTCTACAAAATGTCTTTCAGTTGATTAGCTTTAATCCATATTCAGGAACAATTTCTCCTCTCACTTGTACCACAACTGTGCTTTGATCTGCACCTACACAGCTGCCTGTTGACCCACTTCAACCTTTATTACTGGAGCTTGCTCCTTGCCTGCTGCACTCCTCCTCTAGTCCTTTGCTTATGCATAGGTCATCCACTGCTTTCTAGGTGCAGTGATCCATCATTCAATAGTGACTAGTTCCTTAAAACATCACAGGACAAGCCTAGTACTACAAAATTATAAATCACTTTGCTTACATTTAGTATTATCATGTAAGTCTATTTGCCAAAAGTAGCCTTCTGGAGAAGGGATTCTTGTACGTGCAGCCAGCACTAACCATTGAAATTTAATTGCAAAGAAGTGTCCAGTGTTTTCTAATCTTCACAGTGGTATCATAGCCTAATTCCCCCTGGCAGATTCAGGATAAAGCTTTGTTTTAACATATATTTAATGGATGACCCCTAGGTTTGAGTCTTTGCAAGCACCTCTTGATGAAAGACGTAAGTTGCTAGAAGCTGCAGTGGATCTCTATGAGTTCTACCATTATCATGACATGGAACTGAACTGGATTAATGAACGATTGCCTATTGCCCATTCCACCAACTGTGGGAAATCCTTGGATGTGGCTCAAAACCTGCTGCAAAAACACAAGGTAACTCGTTTAATCAAGTGTTTTATAGCACATTGGCACATTGCATTTCACCTCAGCCTGCAAACCAGCACCTGCACAGTTCTCCTCTACCTTCAGGAAGGCTGTTGCAAGCAAAATTTATTGGTACACTTCCAATGAATACATTCTCTGATTCCAGCACTAGCCCAGCTAGAATGTTTCCAGTGGATTGAGACAAGTGAGCAATGTGGTGGTGATTTTCAGAGCAAACACAAAATTCCTGTGGGAACTGCAAAATTTGTCGTATTTTGCAGTATTACTATTCTGAGAAATTTTGTAGCTCTTCCCATTAGAAGTGGATAAAAAGCTAGCGTACGTCACACTAAACAGAAAAAATGAGGGTTTTGCTTTGTGGGTTGATCTGGGTTGAGTATTTTGACTGTTACACGCTCATCCTATTTTAGTTCTCTGCTTACTGCTTCATTATACATGCAGTCTTGAGGTATGTGCATGCTAGATTCCCTAGGAGAGCATTTAACAACCATTTAATGTTTCTTTTAGTTCTGTACTGCTTGTAAAATGGTTTGAACAAGCCACAGTCA
Organism: Nipponia nippon; assembly: GCF_047370975.1. Lineage (NCBI taxonomy): Eukaryota > Metazoa > Chordata > Aves > Pelecaniformes > Threskiornithidae > Nipponia > Nipponia nippon. The sequence continues at coordinate 30,006,705 of NW_028262291.1, read as the reverse complement.
ATATATTTATAAAGACAAGTTAACACTGATTTCTGGAGGGTTTGATTCTTTGTAGCAGTTCCTCACAGCCGGAGGGGCACCTCAGAGCTGCCCTGCATCACAGGCAACACTGGAATTTGCAGCACCTGGATTGCAAGTTCCATGAGAAAGTTCTAAGACCAGTGGGGAGGCTTTATGGAGCAAGAGTCTAATGATTTTCATGGTACTGTTGACAATGTCTCTCTTCGCGTCATCCTCCAACCCATTCATCTTCTGGGATATTTTATTTTCCCATCAGCTGCTCAACACTCTTTTCTGAATCCCCCAGCTTTGTGTCTCATCCCTTGTTCTGTTCCATCTCCCAAACCTCCCTGGCTGCTGGGCAGGGGAAGGGGCAGGTGCATGATAAGGAGAAGGGGTAGAATCAGGCCAGAGCACCAGGCTGAGGACTTCGGTGAGTAATGCTGAGGGTGTAGGGAAGTTAAGGGATATATGCTGCCACGTTACAGACTCTTATCTCCTCCCTCAATGGCAGCACCAAGAGCAGAGCATTATACAAGCAGGGCTGGAACGGGTGTCTGAGGCTGCAGCTGTTGTAGAAACAGACAGTCCTTGTGTCCACTGGCTATACTCTGCCCACTGTCACCAGCTGCCACTTTTGCTTAGGACTAGGAGCACATAGAATTTCTTTGTCCTCACATACCCTTCCTTTATTCCTATTTTTTCTTTCATCTCATTCCCAGGAACTGCAGGCAGAAGTGAATGCCCACAAACAGCAAGTCCAGCGGGTCCTGGATAAAGGAAAGACAATGGTTGTAGGCCAGCACCCATCAGCTCAGAAAATAAGTGAGAAATGCCAGGAGCTTGTGGCTGCTTGGCAGGGCTTGGAGAAGGCCTGTGAGGAAAGGATGAAGCAGCTGCAGCACTCAGTTGGCTTCCAGGAGGTACAAATTACAGCAAAGTGCTTACACAGTAGCTTTTTCAGACAAACAAGAGGACCAAAATTTTAAAGTGAATAACAAAACAGCTTTGCTGGGATTGGTATTGACTTCAGTTTCCTGAGGACAGACTCATGGGAATGGAGGGCTGGGCTGCATAGCTGAATGCAGCCCCCAGTCTAGAGCTGCTGCTCTAGAGATTTTCCTTGGACTCTGTACCCATCCCTTATGGTTGTGTGTAGAACACACATTTCTCCTAGTAGTAGCTCCTTTCTCAGTATCTTTATACAGCCTCAGGCTTTGACTTAAGTAATGCAATGGATCCTGAGCTGGCCCTTCATACTGGAGAATTAAGACAAGGAAATCAGAAAAGAAGGGATCTCTTGTGCCATCCAATCTTTGCCTGTTCTAGGCAACAATGTTCCAGGCAACAAAATGATACTGAGAAACTGATAACACTCTTTCAGAGCAAATTAGGACTTCTGGCCCTGTTATTTTCAACAGGATACTGGACCTTTATGTTTAGTCTTTTTAAAAAAAAATTGCATGCAAATATTTATCTCGATAATCCAAATTTTCTGTCATCAATGGATCATGTAGGAGTACAGTTATTCAGATAACACATGCAGTTCTGTAGACATAAACAGCATTTGCATAGAGTTCACAGACCCACCTAAAGTATGTTCCCTGGGGAATTTAATCATCTGGCTCTTATTTCTTCCATCTATAAAAACAGCTGTCCATAATATAGGCTTTATGAAGCCTGATTTTTATAGGTGATTTGAACTTCTCAGGAAGGGGAAGGAGAAATATCACACTGATATTACACAGTTATCCCCTACCCTTAGTGAATAAAGAAAAGGAAAAGTCGAGTAAGGATAGTGACTGGAAGAAAGAAAAGTGAGACAACTTGAAACTTACTGCCAGAGCTTTGATGCCTGGAGAGGGCCTTAGTTATCCTGCACTGAAGTTTTCCTTCTGTGGACTCCTTCACCTTCATATAATTTGACAGAACAACAGTGTAGAATAGTAGTTCTTGGGATTAAATATTCTTTATTTGTTATTTAATAAAACATCACAGGAAATCTGACAGTGCACCCTCCATTTAGAATTTATTAGGTCAAAAAAATGACATGAGTATTTTGAAAGTTGAGGTAGAAACTAATTTGCTTTCTCTTTAACTGATAGTTTTTAATGAGTACTTCAGACCTGGAGGCTTGGATAGCAGAAAAACATCCACTTGTGACAAGCAAGGACTATGGTAAGGATGAAGATGGAACACTGAAACTCCTCAAGAAACATAAGGTATTTCTCTGCTTAAATTCTGTACGCTGTTCTGATCTTCTGGTCTGTCTGTAGTTGTAAAATTTTCTCTCTCACTGGTACTTAAGTGTCCAGCCATCTACAATATATTTCGCGTTGATGTATGTCTACATGTGAATGGACGGATAGACGAGATCAATGCAGCTTACTAATATGGTTGGAAAAAATGTAGTTTGGGGGAAAAGGAGAATGGTGAATATTCTCATCTTATTTTTGAGGCCAAAACTGGCTATGATCTGATATCTGCTTTTCAGTCTCAACAGATGCATACAGAAGCCTTATTTTTATTCCTAGAATCAAATATACAGATAGAGTATTATTCCAGGAATACTTTTCTCTGTCTAATTGTCTTCATTTGCCTAATTTGTCTGAATTTATGTACACTTTTTTTCCAAAAAATGTTGCTAGAAAATGATCTAAAATTGATCAAGTCTTGGAAACATCACATGCTTCCAGAAAGTTTTTCTCCTCTTTTAATGTCTCAACGACTACACCGTAGGCTGGTGCAAAAGTTCAAACAGTGGATATCTTGGACAACTGGCTCTCAATCCACTCTTTTCTCTGCCAGGCACTGGAGCATGAGATTGCCATTTACCAAAATTTGATGAAAGAACTGAGTGAAAGTGCCCAAACTCTTCCTCTTGCGGGCTCCATCCAGTATGTTGAAGTTGATGCACCAAAGGAACAAGTTCATTCAAGACTCCAAGAGCTGCAGGAACTAGCAGCAGCAAGGTATAAACTAGAACTGCCTCTTGGATCCTAGGTTTGACGCAAAGCCCACTGAAGTCAATAAAGGATATCTCCAGTTACCTCACCAGAATTTAGATCATATCCATTATCTCCTCTTTTTTCAATTTTATTTAGGAAATTGCTTGTTTCTATAGTAGAATTCTGTGCACCTATGAGCTTTTCATTATTGCTAAGCCAGAACTCTACATTTTATTCAGGGAGTTTTGCTACATATTAAGGATTCAAAGCCCCCAAATTTCCTCTTTACCCTTCATCATCCTCCTGTAAAGTGGCTTGAGATGCCGGATTCTGACTTGCCTTTGTAGTATTTGGAATCTGCTATCAAAAGGAAAAAAAATGTTTTTAAAAGGTTTCCTTAATGTTGCTGGAAAATTACTTAATTCATTACATAGCAGAAGGGAGACAATTACAGTTACACTTATCTTTATGCCCAGTGGCTGTGCTAGTATAAGAAGGGTTTTATTCTTGAATGAGTCATTTACTTTTCATTTCACTTCCTTTCTGTTATTGTTACAGTAAGATGTTTACAACAGGACAGTTTGCTTGTACACAGGGTTTTTAAACACTTCTGGTTTAACAACAGGAACAAATGTCTGAACAGTTTGGGTTTTTCCTCCACAAAAATTTCACTCAGAAAAGGAATGGGGCTCTGCAAGTAGAATATCAAATAAATGAGTCTGAATACTACAATAATTAAGCCTAGAGGAAATGCTGATATTTTACCTTGTGTTTTTATTTTTGTTTACAATTAAAAAAGTAAAAGCATCAACAGAAAATCCTGTGAATTAAGAGTTCAGAAAAAGAAATACTCAATCTAGAAATATCAAAACACTTGTGTGTGTTGAACACAATGTTAACCAGGGTCTCACGGTGCCTTATTGGTGCTCTGGTTTGTACCTCTGATCTGCCTTCTCCTTGGCAGGCTGAACTCTCTCAGCAGGCTACATCTCTTGTGATGAGCATTTGTGATTCAAATAGGGAAGCCAGGTTCATCTTTCCCGGAATATTTGCACAATGGCCAGGCAGTGTCAGCAGATGAAAAAATGGTATTTTGTTTACTGTGGAAGGCCTGTAACATGTCAGGCTGTGTTATAAGATACTCTAGATGATTAGAAATATGCAACAGGTTGCAGTTTTTGCTGCACAGGCAATATGCACAGAATTGCATAAAATGGCTTTCATAGCGCTTGCCTTCCTGGTGCACCATCCTCAGTTAGAAAGATTTCCTTCTCATTTTCATAAGTACTACAATTATCTTTAGAAAGACAGATCAGGACAGATCTGGAAAAAAAGAAGGGTATTCTTATGGGAAGGAAAAAAAAAAACCAACCAACCAACCAACCAAAAAAACCCCAAAAAAGAAAAAACAAAATCAGGGAGAGAGCTCAGCTAGGCACAGTGCTTTTCTGGGAAACTCAGCCAATGAGTCTGACCTGGCTGACAGCTGTCATCTCACAAATGTCATTTCCAATCTTGAGAAATAAAACCAGCTCTTTCATTAAAGAGAATGAGTCTTGATGGTGAGAGGTTTGGGGGATTAATAGGAAGAAAGTTACTGATTGTCCTCCTTGGTCTAAATGTGTTGTCTTGTCTCCTTTCCCCAACAGAGGGAAGAAGCTGGATGAGACTCTTGTCTTGCATGAATTTCTACGAGAATATGAAGATCTGCAAGACTGGATCACTCAGCAGAAACAAACAGCCAGCTCTGAAGACTATGGAAATGATTATGAACATGTCTTGGTGAGTTTTTTGAGTAACAGATCAAAAATCAACCAAACTGTATGTTGTGAGACTGTAAAAGGATTCTAAGGTTGTCCTTGAAAACTTATAAGACAATGTAAGAAATAAGTATAAATAACTGGGAGATGGGAAGAGAAAAGGGTGAAGAGTGGGTGGGAAGGATTGACTTGTAATGACAGGCAGGCAGCATTGCCTAACACATCCTGTTACCATGGGGGCTGAGCTGTGTGAAACAAGTGCACGCTAAAATGCCTGTGCCTTCAGAGAGTAATCCTTCTATTTTTAATAACCAGATATTTTAGTGTGGTGTCCATTAAGAATTTTTTTCATCACAAATGCTGATGTACAGACATTTACATCTATACCTCTTCACATGGCACCTAAACTAATTTACTGTCAGCCCATTAGAAATCAATAGCTATTCAGAATCCTCATTTTTATGATTGATTTCAAAATATCTTGTGTCCTAAATCTTAAAATTGGACTACATTATTCAGTTATAGTACTGAATACACATTTGCATTCATGAAGAAAAAACATGTAATTTAATAATTGAAATTCATTGTACATTGAATCTTTGCTTCTATCCCCGGTAATAATGTTTCTGCCTCCCATCTGCATCACAAACCTCATGTTTTGCTAATAGTTTGTAGCTCCTCATGGTCTTTGGAGGTAAAATCCAGTCATTCTCTGCAGTTTCTCCATTTCCAAATATGATCAGCTTATTACCTGTCTTTTGGCTGTCCTCTGATAGCTGAGCAGGTATGTTTGGGAAAAGAGAGCACTCAAAATGCCTTTTTGTTATTGTTGTTTTTCCTTCAAAAGCAACTTTGTGCCAAATATGACACGTTCCGACACCAGTTGGAAGCAGCTGGGAAAAGAGTTGTGACTTGCCAGCAGCTGGCAGACAACTTGCTGAACTGTGGGCATTCCGAGTCCCGGGAAATTCGGCAGAAGCAGAAAGAGCTAAGGTAAGAGACTTGTGTTAGTTGTATAATGCTTTGTCCTTTCAATTCACTCTCAAGGAGGAGGAAGTGAAAAAGAATTAGAAAAGGATAAGGCCTGTCCACCCAATTCTCTAATTGCAAAATATGTGGTTTGCTCACTGATATAGAGCTGCTGCCATGCCTCATTTAAAAATAGACTACTACAATGCAGACATTATCTGCTTGCTGATTTGGCTTCTTGTAAATTGCATCAGAGGTGCTTTACAAGTAAGGGATGAGTGAACTTCCTTTGCCCTTTGAAAAGGGACCACCTAACTGAAAGGCTAGGAGTTTAGTTGCTTCTTTATTGCTTCTGATTTTTGAGTTTGAATCCCATGACTGCTCTGCAGAACAATGTTAATATGTTCTGAGCTTCTTATGTCTGGCATCAGTCCAAACTGGTGCAAAAGAGAAGCATGAAGGAATAGTAGGGTCTGACTCAGTCCTCCAAGTCCTGCGTATAAAACCTGAAAAGCATATTGGAAAGGGGCACACTTATATAGGACCATCTATTTAAGTGACTGGGGCAGACAGGAGGACATGGACAGAGTAGGGTGAGAGACCTGCTGTCCCTCAGAGAATCACTCCAACAGAATTTAATGGCAGGAATGAAAAATAAAGTAAGAGGAGGTCTTGTTTTCAGTCTTTCTTCAGACTGTTAATCTCCTTTACTCCTAGTTTGAATGTTTTACGTGATTCTTTTCCCCATCCTCCCTTGTAGGAACTCCTGGGAGGAGCTGTTAGAAATTACCAGATTACGAGGTGAGCGGCTGAGAGATGCTGAGGCGATTCACAAGTGTTACCAAGATCTGACAGATGCTCTGGCCCATATTGAGGTAAAAAATAATGGGAAAGTCTCATTATGTGAAAACTTCATTTCAGCTTAATTTGTGGAGTATTCTTAAGATTCTCAGCATGCTTACTGCTGACTTCTAAAAAAATCTCAGTAAGAAACCTGTGTGATTACTCAAAGTGTTAAAAAAAAAAATCCTGGGTAATCCTTAGATGCCTGAGTGTTCACCTTATGAGAACCATTGGTGAAACCAGGTGCAGATAAAGTTGTTGATCTATGGGATAAGCTGAGAAGACCAGGGCTTGAACTAAGTTGTCTCACAGTGCAATGCATATAGTAACGTTGTGTGCAGTCATCACACCTGACTAAGAAACTGTTTACTGCCTCACTGTGGTTCTTCTTTGTACACCATTGGAGCTTTATGTGCTGTAAAAAGAACTGTCTTGTGAAAAAGGCATTTGTCTGGATTACAGTGACCATTAGTCTGGAAGGTTGTCAGGCAATCGTGTGACCTGATGTGAAAAGCTGGGCCAGAAATCTTTTCCTCTCATTTCAGTGCGCAGTACTGGCAATAATTCCAAACAGTCCCAGTGTGAAAACTAGGGGGAGAAGTCCCAATGAAAATCTTCAGCCTTCCGTTTTACCTAGGCATTATGAAAAAATTAATGGAGAAACCACATCCTTACTGTAATGAGAGGTGTGGTTTCCCTAATGCAGATGTGTACAGGAGGCGGCAATCCAACAGAGCTTCCACTGTTTGCAAGGCAACAGGGCTTTGTTAGGTTACGTGTGGTTCATTTTCTACTTGCTTATGCTGGCAGAGGCTGTCTTATTCAACTATGTTATTCCTGTTTTCTTTCCCTGTCGTGAATGGAAAATCAAACATCATAATATTTCACTGTATACCAGCTGGGGTTTTCAGAACCTGGTGCATATTTAACTTAAATGATGAAGTAGTTAATTCTGTGGCAGTGACATGTGATAGTTCAGAAACACTTCACAGACCAGCTGTTGGTTTATCCCCATGCTGAGTTTGTCCCAGGCAACCAATACACATTTCTTGCATCGCATCTTGTTAATAAGCTTCACTACTGAGTGGGAGAGCAATTCAGTCATCTTGCCCATCCCTTCCTGTGTACCCTGGTCAGATGTCTACCAAGGAAAGCCATTTCTCATAGCAACATAGTACTAGAAGATCTTGCTTAAGTCACTGACTCCAGTGCCATCATATCATAGGCAACTACAACGTGCATGTCCTTTTACACCTTACCAAGATGTATTGCTGGTACCCCAAACCAGCCTGTGAATCTGTTACACAAATACACTTCTCCAATGGTTAGAAATGTTCTTCTAATTTTGCACCTAAATTGACCTGGAACAAGTTTGTAATTATTTTATTCTAGCAACAGTGTTGTCCTCCAGCTGAAATGCCGTTTCTTTTTGCTTGCTGTATTCCCAGTGCATGTCTGTGTAACAACTAAATCCCCTCAGAACCTTTGTTGAGCTAAATAAATGTTTGGTTTCTCTGTTTCTGTCATCTTTACAGTAATCTTTCCTTGCATATATGCCATTTTTAACTCATCTTTCCTGAGCATGTGTAACTAAATTTTTATCTAAAGATAGTTCATAGATAGACCACCTGTATCGCAAAGAATGGCCTGAAACTTGGTTGTTAGTGCTACTTTAAGAATTCACTATATGTCACTGCAGTACCTATTCAAGATTGATTCCCAACTCAAAGCCTGTAAGACAGTCTCCTGTATTGTCTGATCACGGAAAGACTTGAAACTTCATCTCTCACAGTCCAGCTGGGTAGCTTAATCACTAAGATACTTACAAGTGAGTTACTAGGACAGATGTACTAGGACAGATTTTTCTAGCTTCCTTTTACCTATCATAGCTGAGTAACCCAGGATGTCCTTAGCTGTGCAGTGAGTTGCACTACACAAAATGACTAAAGTAGGCTTGTAGTGTGTTTTGCTTGGAAGTAGAAAGTAACAGAGCTTTCTCTGATTTCTTCCTTCTAGGAGAAGTCCAAAAGTATTCCAGATGATGTTGCTAAGGACATGAGAGGTGTGCAAACCCAGCTCCGGAACCATGTGGCCCTGGAGCACGAGCTCTCTGGGAATGAGCAGCAGGTAATGAAAGTCATTTGTGGTCTTTAATGTGTAAGCAAAATTCAAGTTTCCAAGACAGTCATAATAATAATTTGGTATTGTGAACCAAATTATCACAGGCTCTCTGTGAGAGCCTGGAAATCTCTGAGGATCTTCCTTAGTCTTCTGCTTTTTTAATATATTCAAGGTCAGATGGCAATGATAAAGTATGTCATTTAAAACCTCACAAATAAGGGACATATTATAATGAGCGCTGACTATTGAAGTGATTCACAGGGATATTTTTGATTACTGTTTGAAATGTATGATTATGCCAGGCTTTATGTGTTTACCACCTTCTTCAAAGTGTTCCAGGTGATTACAAGGAAAAATCCAGAATCTGTTCTATGTGCAGAGAAACTGAATATTCATTGAACACAAAATGCATTGATTAACTATGGAGAATTATAGACGGAAGGATGTGGCAGCAGTCTGGAATTTTCAACAAGTTTAGAGGGGTAGGAATTGGGCTGTGAGAAAGAAGGATAGGGCTCATCATACAAACTTGTGAAAAGTTTCAGCTCACGAGAACAGCTGTTGTTTAGAAAGCTTCCTTGTATATAGGAGATTTGCTTAGCTTCAACTAGACCAATAAAGCTAGTATAAGTTTTTTCTTCATCCCTTTGTTTAGTAAATGTAATGGTGTAGTTAACACAGCATGTGTTATATTGAGATTACTGAAGCAGTTATCCCACTATCATTTATCAGTGGCCTCATATCTTGGCCTTGTGGCAGATAACACTAGAATTGATCCCACCAGCTGCTTGTTACTTTTAAAGGTAAAAGCATGAGAAATGCATGAAGAGAATGTAGTCACAGTTAATCTATATGGTGACTGGGGAAAACAAGGTATGATTAGCTATTATTTGCATTACTCATGTATGGTATAGTAAAAGGGAGAAAAAAAATCTGCCTGCCTATTTGAAAAAACACCATTGTGATGAGCCTTAGCAAACACTGGATGTCACTGTTATTCCACAGAACTGAAATTAGGGAAGCTTTTGTTTAGCGCAAGAAAAGTTAGGTCAGAAAATGTTGCTTAAATTGTAGTTTCATGTACAATTAACATAGCCCTTATCATAACTTTTCTGATATTAGCTGGATCTCTGTGACTCTCTTCATACCCTCTTCTTTCATCCCTGTGTGTAGCTGCAGGAGCTGATCCACTCTGCAGATCATGTGCTGACCCATTGCTCAAAGAAGCAGGTAGAAGATCTGAAAGCAAAGCAGCAGGCAATAGTGACCAGCTGGAAGGCCCTGAAGTCTAAAGTGGAACTGCGCAAGAAACTTCTGGAACAAGCATTCAAGCTTTACCAGTTTCAGGCACATGTAAGCACTTCTGCCTTCTGTCCATTGGTACACAGGGGAAAGCTTCCTTCAATGTGTGTGAATCATAGGTGTACTTCAAAGCTGCAAAGGTTGATGTAAAAGGCTGCAGGTGCTACCTGTGTTATTAATCAAGTATTTAAGTGCTTGTAGCTATTTAAAGCAGTGTTAGAGGATAAGGATCTTTTACCTTCTATAGGAAGGGAACCTTGCATCCAGCTGTGTATGGGATAATTGATAGTTGTCAGAGACGGTCATCACTTTGCAGGAGTAGCAGTAGTCTTTTCAAAGACTCTGTGATTCCCACTGAGTAAGTGTGATAAAAATAGATGTTAGACTCCCATTTATAATGGCTAAAAGTTTGTTCTCTCTCTGTCAGGGCATGCAATAACCCTCAGTTAACTTGCTTCATGGAATGTATCTAATACAACTCACTGGTCTTTGCAGTAACCTTACAAGTTGCTTAAACACAGTGATATGCATATATCGGCATCATATCATCATCTGCAATGCACAGTAGCTTTCTCTCCAAAGAACTCAGTAGGTCACTGAGCTATGATTTGCCACAGAATACTTTGTGAATGTCAGTAGTCTCAGTGAAGGCACTTGAGCTACACCACTGCAAATTAGTAGATTATTGCTGCAAGTACTGCACTAGCAGGTACTAAAACAGCAAGGGTGCCCCCTTTTATCACGAAGGAAGTTGCTAATGTAGATTTCTAGAGTACCTTTACATTCTTCCTATTCTTGAACTGTTCCAGGTGTAACTTCAGTGTCAATTAAAGATACCTCCGGTAGTTCATATTCTGTTTCCATGTTTGCTGGGAAGCAGAGAATATCCAGGGTATGCTTACCTGGAAAAAAACTTCCCACAAGTTTGTCTTAAGGTCGTGAGCTGGGATCAAGACCACGACAGAGTGTACATGATGCTTTTGTGTTAGCATGAGAGGCTTCTGCACGTTAGGCTAATCCACTTTAAGTCTCTTAAAAGTGTTCAAACCAGCATTACCTGTCATATTTCATCCAAAAATGTATTGTACAGTTAGAGATAAAGGATATTTATGACACTTTGGGTTTTTGAGGGTTTGGTTGGTTTGTTTTTTAACTGTTAAGAATCCATTATCTTGTGCAGAACTGTTGATGGGGAAATATCATTTTATTTATTAGAATTTGACTTAAGGAAAATCAGAGTGGCTCTACTGATGTAGGTGAAAGGTTCATTTGTCCGCTGTCTTTCTGACAGTGATCTAGGGATGACAGTAAGAACAAGGCAAACTTCTTCTAGTGTGTATTCTTCTAACATATATTATTTTCTGGAAGTCTTCAGCCTGTGGGAATCCTCATAAGGAGATGGATCTTGGTGGATTTATCCATTAAAACATAGTCACTCAGAGTTCACTTTGTTATTGATTTGTTGTATAACTTATGTCATAAATTGTATTATTGACTTCAGATAGAAAATGTCCTGTTGGTGGGGGTGCTTCTTTCTTTTTGTTGCTGGACCCATATAAAATACTTTGGTTTGAACTTTTCCTGAAATCTATGATGCATCCTGTGATTTGAATGGCAAATCTATAGCCCATTTCTTACTCTGGCAGTGTGTCCTTTCATCTGCATTGTTAAATTTACAAGCAATGAGCACCTTAAAAATATATAAATCTGTCAGTGGTTAATAGAGAGGGGTACACAGTCATTAAAGTGCTTTCTTAATATCATAAAACAAAATTACAAAGTCAGGTGACTGTATTCTCAGTGACGTGCCTAGAAGGGATTATGCCTCAGGTATCTCCCTGTCTCTTTGTTGTCAGTTTGCTGGCAAGAAGTATTCCTGATCCTCTCAATTTTCACCTCCTTTCTTGAGAATAATTCCTGAAGAAGTGAAGAGCTGGTTCTGCAAATTCAGTAAGCTCGTCCTTCTGCCCAGATAGGACAAGGCAGGGTTATAAAGCCATGTCTAATGACTGTAAGAATCTCAGTAGCTTTAGGGTTCTTCAGCTTTGCTGCAGAACATAGCCCAAATTGCTGAGCACAAAGAGGCAACTTTGCTCCCTTTCCTGTTTCAACCGTGCCAAGGGGTCCACAAATTTAATGTTAGTCACAGCTGTTCAGTGTACTTTTTTCATTAGTATTGTTCATATGCAGTTCATGGGCCTTTTTCGTTATGAAATTGTACACAGATTAAGAAGTGAAACAAAACCAAATCAGCCTTTCCATGAAATGAGAATTCTGCACAATCATCTAGTGTATCTCCTTGCATCCCATCAAGTACGATTTTAGTCTGATTAAATAGCAGAGCTGGCCCTAACTGACATCACGTCGTAACAGCAGAGGGCTCCAAATCTTCCAAGAAACTTTGTCAAGGAAGAGGAATTTAGACATGGACTCAAAGTATTTCTGAATGGTTTGAGATTCTTGTTCTGTAGCTTGTGCTCAGATCTGCTTGATCTCAGCTAGGCTCTGCTTAGGAGTTTCCTGCAGACTGATGCCTAGTCTATCCTTAAATGTTGCTGGCAGTGGCAGTCCAATAACCTCTTGACTTGTTCCATTGCATTAAATATCCTGAGATTTATGGATTTTTTCCTAATGCTTAGCTTAAAATCTCAGGGATTGTTAAACATTTGCAGTGACAAGTGCAATGTCAGTGTCTACAGTGACATCCAGCTGTGTGTGAATTAGTTCTGCAATCAAAATGACGCCAACATGCGTGCACTATGTGGGCCCCTTTAAAAGGACCACAGTCCTTTTAAAGAGTCATTTAGTAGCTGTGTTCACTGGCTTTAAGAAAAGAGTATCTTGGCTTTAAAGCCTAAACTCTTAGGACCCCAAATTGTCCATTTTTAGCTTTGTGGTGCTTTTCTGAAAATATTTATTTCCTGACTGGATTGTTCACAAGTCAGCTTTGAACTGTACAAAATTTTGATGATAGGGATAAAAATCCATAGGTAAAATGGAACAGGCAAGAAGCTATTTCCATTACATGGTTTCCTTCAGTGGAAAAGCCAGCAACCATTCACAAGAGAAAATTTTCAGTTCTTTGCAGTAAAAGAGCATTTTTCTTTGGCACTTACTATACATAATAGTCTTTTAAATTACATTTAAAAACTAAAAGACCATTTACCACCTCAAAACTGAATCAACTAATCCAAACACGATTAAACTGTAACAAAACTTAATTAATCATCCCATATAATCCACAGTACAGTCCCTTGCAGTCCTGTTTTTTACCAACTGACACATAAGAGCACAACACCATTACAGATTCAAATGAGATGCCTAAAGTAAGTGGACTGGTGAAGATGCAGAATGAAGTGCAGAGAAAGACACACAGAAAATATAAAATTATTTTTATTTGCACAAGTTTCTTCAGTCACAATCGAAAAATAATTCTGAGATTTGTTTAAGAATTTTCTTGCTCATAACTGCCTCAGCTGGATGCTTCAGACATTTTAAGATATTGTAAATGTGTTTATCGGTTCATCAGATTTTGAAAGTAAACTAGCATTACATCTTTGTTCCTTCCAGAATTATGTTCCTGAGCCAATCTCAGTCATATAGTTCCACAAACCAGGAGCTGAATCTGCATGCCTTACATGCTTAAGCAATTTTTTCTGACCAGTGATTTGCCTTTTTACCACCTCTATTAGAGTGAGCTTTTTTTTTTTCACCTGAAAATTCTCACTCTCATTTTAGAATATGTGTACAACTTAAGTTTCAAATAGGCTTGTATTAGCCAAAGCTAAGTCACAGAAAAACATGGTGATATTGTTTTATCCTCTGTGAAGGAATAACACCAGAAAACACTTAAAAGAATGATCGACTAAAGGGCAATAAATGGTATCATGTTGTCATTAATGTGATATGACACAGTCTGGTTATAATTATGATATTACAAAACATGTATGATTTAACACAGTATGTAGAAATTCCTGCAGTCATGTTATCCACCCTTGTTAAAATTCATAGAAGTACTCTAAGTGCTAATGAAATGTTTTCTTTCTTATCTGTGATTTTATTACCTATCATTCACTTGAAGTTGAACAGTCAGCCTATGATTTTCCTGTCTGATAACCCAAGCTTGAGCTCTAACCTCAACTTTCACATTTTCTTGGGTTCCAGGTGTGGGACTATTTCTCATGGACAGCAGAAATAATAAGAGAAATGAGAGCCAAGGAGACTATTCGGGACATATCTACTAGCAGCCTGAGACTTACCCAGCATCAACAGCTACTGGCAGAGATTGAAGCACGAGAAGAGAAGTATAATCATGTTGTACAGCTAGGACAGTCACTCTTGCAACATGAGGAAATAGAATCAAGAGAGGTAACTGAAACTCGTTTGAGTTCAGTCACACACATTCAGCTACTCAACACCAGTGTAACTACCATTCTGTACTATATCGCGCTGTAAGCATACAAATGCATGTGTACACTCACACATATCCATATGCATGACATACATACATTTGCCTCAGTGTGTTACCTAGCTTGGGCATAAAAACATCTGTTCCATTTTTTACCTCAGCAATAGATGAGTGCTGGCATCTCCTGAGGGCTCGCTGCAGGAGCTAGGCTTATTCGAGAAGTTCGCTATGCTCTGAACAATGGAGATAATTCCACCCACTTCCCAAACTGGGTTTTCACACAAATACTATACTTCACATTACAGTGCTATATCCATACTGGACCAGGCTGGACAAAAACCTGTCAACCAAAGAATGAAAACGCTCAAACGTATGAGAGAGTTTAAAGATTAATTGAAACATTTTCTGTAGTAATGAATTATGCTGGTATATTTAGCTCCCTGGAAATTAAAGATGGAAATCAAAATGTCAGTTTACTCAAGACAAATAGCTTCTAAGATTCTCCCAGCATCATTTCTTTTCCAGTACCTACTAGTTTACTTCTCCCCTGACAATTCATTACCATGTCTCTTGAATGTCTTCAGAAAACTGCAGAGTTTGTGCAAATTACTCTCCCAAGCTATTTCCTGAAAATTTGTTGAATATTGCAATGCATTACTATAGTAACTGGAAATCTTCCTGACTGTAAAGTTCTTTGCCTGTAGAAAAATGTAGGAAAAAATTATTTATAGAAGGTCTGTGGATATAGTGTTTGGAAGCCAAAATTACATGAACTGTAACATTGAGGCATGTAGTCCCTGATTAGGAGAATATGCTATGTTGATAACTTATTTAAGTATCTGTCCTATCCCAATTTGAAGTGCTATAATTGCACCATTATGGCTAAAGATAATGGAGAATTAGGATTTGATTCTAGAAGGTACACTTGAGAAACAGTTACCTACCTTTGCTCTTGGCTTTGACTGCTATATATGGTGTAAGAAGCACTCCTCCATTCCTGAAATGAGGCACCTCTGATTATCTCTCTGCCCAAATATAAGTGCTAGAACTTATTTTACTTTTTTCTGTTTGATAATTTTGTTACAATTTAAGGTGCTTATCCACCATTCCACTTAATCCTTTTTCCTCCTACCTACCGTGGTCCACGGGGTATAAAAACCAACATGAGTTTTTCATTGGAAATTGTGTTCAGATTCAGCAGAAGCTACAGGCTCTCTTGGAAGAGAAGGAAAATGTATACAATGAATGGAAACAGAAGAAGGAGTGGCTGGAGAAAATACACCAAGAACAAATGTTCTACAAGGATTGGGATCACCTGGACATGCTCCTGAATTCACAGGAGGTACGTGAATTATAAACTTAAAATAACCAGTTAAACTCTTCAATCATTTGAACTCTTCCAAACTAAAAGGGGCACTACTATTCACCTACAACTTTAAATCCTTGAGTCTGTGTATAGACAAGACACTCTTTTTATTGTTATTGTTTGCATTGTGGTATCACTTGAAGACTGTAGCAGTGTACAAGACACCCCCCCCCCCCCCCCCCTTTCTTCTGTGTGGAACCAGAAACAAAAAGATGATCCTTGCCTGGACAATAGTTCATTGCAAATAAACATAAGAGCTAACAGATGAAGAGTCACAACAGAAGAGGGAGACAATGATCCAGTATTAGTCAGCTTTACAAACAGATCACAACATACCAACTGCTTAACCACTGGCAAATTTTTTTGTAGGCTTCAGAGAGAAGGGAAATTGTGAAGAGGGTTTGAAGGAGGACAGGGAGATTACTTTGCAGGTGTTGCTGGAAACCTCACCCCAGGCAGAGGGTTAGTGCTGGGGAAATGCAACCAGTGGAAAATGAATGTTGGCAGTGTGAGTTAATCCAGGAAAAGGAATTGACTTCTCAGTTCTCAAGGGAGTTGGCAGCAGTGTGGAGAACAACTATGAAAGAATTTGTTTGTAAAGAATATTAGTTTCTGTTTGATGCAGTAGAGAAAGATGAGCTAGTGAAAAAAGCTCTCTCTTTTCATGAGGGCTGATACAGTTAATGCAAAGAGACAGAAGGATGTTCTTATTATCATAATTTTGCAGATCTTGAAATAGATTTTTTTCACTAATATTAGATTATATTTTGTCTTTCTTGCACTTTCCTGGATTCATGGAACTATTTAAAAAGGTTCCAGCTTGAGGACTGACATTTGCTATTACAAAACTTAGTGCAGAATTCAGAAGTCTTTTCCAGTCACTCTCTGCAAATTCATGGATTGATAGATTACTGTAACTGTTCTGAGACTTGGCACGCAAACCACATTGATGGGTTGAAGGTTGCCAAATGGAAGGGTTCAAGCAAAGCTGAAGGAGGTTGTACCTCTGGGTCATTTCTTATTAAGGAAAAATTATTCTTAAGTCACCAAGAGCACTGGCGGTATAATGGTTCTCGGTTTGTGCTGAGCTCTGTTTTCTGCAAGTGCTTTGCCACTGGCACCAAATTTTTCAGAAAATTGGTGCTGAGCTGTGCCATGAAGTAATACGTAACCTTTTGGGACACATGGGCTTGAAGCCTTCTGCTACTCACTCCTTGAAGGAAATACATATCTTTATAATGCCATATGTCTCCTCCTTCACTGACATCACTGAGCTACCACAATGCCTAGAAAAGACTGTTATGGATTAGCGCTCAAATTTAATCCAGGAAATGTATAAGTGCTGTCAGGTGGGAAGAAGAGAGACTGGATTTGTTCATATCCAAGGATGCAAACAAACAAATCCTCAATGAGCTGTGAGCATTCAGGATGAGTTTCAGCTCTCACTACTCTGAATGCACCAATCAGGCTGATACTGGGAACAGCTTTCCTTTGAGGAATTACGAGCTTTCCTCCATCATGATGACTCAGTCCTGTGTTGTCCATTCTTGTCATCTTGGTTTTAACCCACAGTTGACACTGAGCAAAAGTACCATGAAGAAAAGGCAGCTGCCCAGGAACATCAGCCTGCCTCAGAGCTAGAGAGTATTGGTGAAAGCACATCTCAGCTGTACTTCACAAATTCCACTGCTACCTGCTCATTTTAAATCATATTTTACTGTCTTTAAGTCAGTTTTACTGATTTGAGACCTGGCAATGTTGGCGATTGCCTCAGTGTCCAGAGCAGTGGCAGTCCACATTGAGTATAAATACAGAGTGATGCAGGTTTAGGCTATTATACTGCTGAGAAGACAGAGACTACATGTATTTACATACAAAATAAGCTGTATCTTTGAAGAATTTATGGGATAAAATCAATAAAGAAAGCAAATTGTTGTGAGAAGAGGCTCATTTGCTGCTGTTCATGGAAGAACAGGAAGGAATTTACCTTCTACTGGATTCTAGTCCTTCCTTAATATACAGTGCATCAACCTGGCCCTGAATAGAAATGGCAATATTGTTCTGATTCCTCTACAGCTGGAATTCCTGTATTCCCAGAATATCCCCCATTGCTTTTGTTCTCTCATCTCTAAGTGTGATCATTCTTCAAAAGGGTTATTCCTGTGCTGCAGGACTCCCATCTAAATGAGGGACAAATAGGAAGAACTGCAAAGCTGTCTTTTGCAGCTGCCACCATCTGCCTCATGGGTCAGTATATACAATCTGACAGTGAACTGAGGTTCCATAGTCACTATTTGTATTTTACTTCTCTGCATTCAAAGAACAATCAGAAGAGGAATGGATGGAGCTTTATTACTACTATATGGAGTTAAAATGTGGCTGCATAGTGATGCAGACTCTGCTCCCTAGGGAGACAGGCAGGAGGGTAGGAAAGCAGTCCTTACAAACACGTTTTCAAAAAGTATTCAGCCAAGACAACAATTGAAGACTCCCAAACCACTTTCCCAATGGGAATATTGTCATTTGCTGCTTTCAGAAAGGACAAAAGCATACACACATTCAAAAAAGATTCCTATCAGGCAAATAAATATAAGCAATCTCTCCACCCCTTGTGTTTCTTCTGACTTTTGTGTTTGAGGCAAAGCTCAGTTACGTGCATTTCACTTTGCCCGTCTGCAAAATATGTGTGTAAGAAAGCGGCTTCTGTCATCCCATAATTTTTGGATCCTGTTTTCCCAGTGCTTCATATGCCTTAGACCAAGTCTCTCCCCCAGCAGCAAGGAACAGGGGAAGGAAGAAAGCAACAGAGGAGTGTTTTAAACTAAGAACTACTACTGAGAACTGCTCTCTCATTCGCTGTCTGTGCCAGTGTGACAGGTTTGACTTTATGCCAGCATCTTATATTACATCCAAGTTACTTAAACCTTCGAAGGATTTCTGCAGAATTTAGTCTAGGATTGTTCTATGCTAAAGAAAATAGAGCACATGTGGAGAAAATTAGGCAAACGTCTATCTTTTTGAATTTTTTTTTATTATGAATTCAGTTGTGCCATTACATGGAACTGTTGTAGGAAACTCTCCTAAGACCTGCAAACTGAGATCTTGCCATTTGGAGTGCAGAGAAGCAACAGCTGAAAAAGAGAAGGAAGAAAAAAAAAAATCATTTTTGCTTTGAGCAGAAGCAGTGTCCAGTACACTCTGCTCCGTTCTAAACTTTTCACAGCAGCAGATGCATTGCTTAGGTTAGCTGCTTTCCTTTTTTTCACAGATGAAATAACAGCGAGTTCGCAGGCTGTCTCTGGCAGGCGTTTTTGGCTCCCTCCTACTCTGTCTGCAGTCTCACTGTCAGAACACTCAGGGAGCAGAGCCTCATGCTCCGTAATTTATCTTTCTGCCCGTCCCACTCTCATATCACTTTGCAGACGTGACAGGCAGTGGTAGCAGTATTAGAAGAGCTGTGCGTTTTTATTTTGAATGTGGATTTTTTTAGTTTATAATTTTTTTCTTGGAGAATGTTTATTCATCTCTCATTCCTTTGCTTCAGAGGAAGAATGGAAATTTTCAGTGCCAAAGGAAAAAGGATTAGGAGTTGGTTTTAAAAACAGGAGGAAAGGCAAGCTTCTGTAGCTTTGATTTTTGCATCGGATAGGACTAAGCTTCAGAATGTCATGCAGGGACCATCGCTGCAAACTTTCATCTGCAACCTATGTCTCCACTGCGGAAGTGATGCTGTCTTCCAGCAGAATGACCCCACCTCCTCCTTTTGAATCTGCTGTGCGGGACAGGCCTTTTCAAAAGATGCCAGCATCAGCATGGCTTCCTCCCACTGGTCAATCAGTTGCAGAGCTTGCTCCAGGAAATGCCAGCTCACCACCGAGCAGTGTGTCTTCTGGAGCTTACTGTTCAAGGCTAGATGTCGTCCTGGCACAAACAGACCGGAGGAAAGGTTTTGGGAGTGCTAGTCACTGTGTCAACCCTTCTGATGAGACATCCAGGTGTTCCAGTCCTCCCAGGGACCCTCGGAGCCATGGATATGGGCATTCTGGCACTCGGTCAACATCTGCATCTTACAAGCAATATTCCGAAAGAGAAAAAAATGTTCGTCATATTTCTCCTGAAAAAAACAATCCCTTGAAGCTTGCTGTATCTTTGCCCTCTGATGTCCTTTCCTGCAAAGCTCCACCAAGCTGGACATCACGCCTAGACGTTGATCTGTCTGCTATTCCAGCTGTTTCTACACTCTGCAGCAAAAATCTGCATGCATCCCTGGAACCTTGTGATTCTCTCCCACCCCAACAAGGCTGTAGCCAGTGCAATGTACAAATGCCAGACCTCCATGCTTCAATGAAGCTTTACATTTCAACTTGCAGCTTGACGATAAAGCCTTTTCGAGCAGATTCCCATGAAAGCAGCCATGCTCATTCAGGTCTGCTCATGTCACAATTAGAGAAGGTGCCTGAAACTCCAGCTGGTCTTCCAACAGGATCCCATAAACCAAAACAAGGCTTCCCTTCAGGTGGGTCTCCAGCTCTTCAGATCACAAGATTTCATGTGACTTCCTCTAAATATCCTGGCCTTCCCCAGCAGACTGTCTCCAGAGATATATGGCTGTCCCCAGCTGTGTTGACTGGAAGAGAAAATTCAGCTAGTGGGAATGAGGTCACAAGCAAGGATTTAAATCCAGAGCTGATTATCTTTCAAAACCACCCTTCATCTAGGCCAGAGTTTAGGAAGACTCCATGTGATGGTCTAACACCTGCTCACCACAAGGTTTCCAAAATCACCCTGATACTTGCTGCCCCTTGGACTGCTATGCCTATCCAGGTGGTAAGAGAATTCAGAAGAAGCCCAAGTCCAACAATCTCTATCAAAACACATGATTCAGATATAGTTGGTCCACCCTTTCACCCCGTGGAGATTGGAGCTGGCCTCTCTCTATCAGTGAATCCAGTTTGCTGCTCAGGATTGCTTTCTAGCCATTGGGCAAGATCTGGTTTGAGACCTTCCCAGGAAACATGCACTCTAAAAAGTGTATGCCCTGACAACCTTTTGACAAACATACCAGCTCACACCACATCTTCAACTCACAGAGACACGGAGGGTGCATGGTGTCCATCTATTGCTGTCAACATTGCATCCTTTGGATCTGGAAGGAGAGTGGTGAAGATTTCCATTCCATTCTAGGAACATTTGCAAACAGAAGTTTTAAGTTATGTTAATCAAGCCACGTGGATTTCTTTTTGTATGCTTCCTGCGATGTTCCCACTCCCTAGAGACAACTTATGGGACAATCAGAAAGCTACTCGTGTTCTGCTGTCACCAAGGCTGCAGCTATAGCTTGATGCATCCTAAATGACGCTGAGTGCTCTGATCTGATTGAGCACTTAACAAGTGTTTCATTTTAACCATTAGAGTACTATTGTCAACATGACATGCTCAATGCTATGCGTGTGCTTACAGATTTCGCATAATGGGGCCATAGTGCTCAGCAGTTTGAAGGTTCAGGGCCAAGAACTGGTTTTCTTCTCTGCTAGTCAGTCTGGGACCTGGGACAAATCCTCAGTGTAGTTTTTCTTAGATTTTTCTGTTTCACTGTTTCCATTTTCTTACTTGTCAGATTATGCTATATTTCTAAATTACTAATTCCTGGGTTTGTAATTTTTAAAAGTAATACTTGTTTTCAAAACGCAAAATATTTAAGTGTATAGGAAGAAATCACTTTTTCCCCTTAGAAAAAGAGAGGTACCACCCTGTCCTGAGGGAAATGAAGGGAATTTAGTCTCCACAGCATCTCAAATTTTTATATCCCAGCAAAGTTTCTAGCAGTGAAACTATGGGGAGTTTAAAAGGAATTTAGTCTGCCTTCAGACAAATGTTTCATAAGTAAATACTTTAATGATGATGATGTATGTGCATAGGATTCTGATCTAACACCTACTACTTACAGGATAGGGGTCAAGCTTGCGAATTTTGAAGAAGGAGGGGATAGGTGGGGGGAAGGGATCGTAGCAGTTATGGGAAAACAAACACTGACTTCTCTCTGTGCTTTTCCCATGTACATTTCCAATATCAGATAATTATATTCTTATGCCGATGAGACAGCATGCAGTAGGAGGGAGGAAGAATTTTAAATATGTTTAACATTAGAATTTCGTGTCTAGATTGTGAGGTCAGAGGCCAATAATATAGTGATGTCAGTGTATGTATTTTTTTTATAAACAACTTCAGTGTGTTTTATTCCACTTATGGTTATAGTATGATACCTTGTTATAACTTTTACTGAAATGAAGCATAGTACAACATATTTGTGAACCATATATAATCATGGTATTAAGCACATTTATTTACTTTACTAAAACAATTTATTTTTTTTATTAATTCTTTTTTGTATTTACTTTTATCAGAAGTAAGTCAAATCAAACCTTGTTGTGATCTATCTGCACAGAGAGTTTGGACTTGATTACTTGCTTTAAGTGAAGGCATTTAAAACTGGGAGCAATTCTGGCTTTCAGTATATGCTTAGAGCTGAAAGATTTTCAGTGGAGTTCCAGCAATCTCAGCAGCAAGCCCAGGGCAGGCAGTGGGGGGCAAAATCTGTGGAACTTGTTATACTGTGAAGAGCAGAAGCAGGAGAAGGGAGTG
This sequence comes from Nipponia nippon, assembly GCF_047370975.1. Classification (NCBI taxonomy): domain Eukaryota; kingdom Metazoa; phylum Chordata; class Aves; order Pelecaniformes; family Threskiornithidae; genus Nipponia; species Nipponia nippon. Next base: position 29,984,346 of record NW_028262291.1, on the reverse strand, counting down.
GATTTGCACAAATAATTAAAATAGTTTTTCTTCTACAGAAATAAAAATGACACTTCTTAGAAGACAGATTTCTTTTGGGGCTGTGTCAGCTTCCAGTGTGTATGAATGTGAAGTTGTGGCATCCAGAGAAGACAGTTATACTAATGACTAAAATGTTTCATTCAGTATTTCTCCAAAAGCTAGAGCTGGCCTGTGCTGTCACATAAGAGGTCTTATGACAGTGTGGCTAAATCTGTGCAATGAGCTCAGCAATAGTGAAAAACTCCAGTTATGTAGGGTTAAAACCTCTGTTTCTGTGCTTTGCATTGTTAATAACTTGGCTATTTGTTACATGTTACATTTCAAATCTCAAAAAGGGCCAAGTCCATTTTGTGGTTTTAAGCATCTTTGCAAGTCTTCACTTAAAAACAAGTCCACTATATAGTGAGTGGTCAAGTCTTCGGTGCTTTTTGTGGCTGAGCATTAAATTCTTGATGATGGGCCATGATTCATAACAGCAACAAACTTGAAAGAAAGTTTATATCTGCTGTGTGCTGTGGGAGACTCTGGTAGGTTACCTGAGAAGAGCTATGCAGTGTTTTGTGTTTGAAATCAATATGTCGCATTCAAAGCAGGAGTTTGGGGACCTGTCTAAAAATATGCCAAAAAGTGATGTAATTGGCCACAGGCCAGCATTGTGGTGTGGGAGCCAATTTCCATTCTGCTTTCAGATCGGTATAACAAATGCTTAAATGAAAAAAATGTTGCAGTTCTGATTCTAGCAATTGCTGTCATAAGATTTCTGTTTAAAAGACGAATGGACAGTTTTTACCTCACCAGCTCTCTAAGTAGCATTGTTAGTGTTACTGGGGCTGCTTTCTTCTAAGTGTATTGCCATCACCTCTCATGTAATATATACAGCCAGTTTTCTTTTGCACCAATTTTCTTTTTGTGCACCACTATTCATTCTCAGTATTGAAAACCTGTGTTCCCAAGAGCATTTGCACAGGCTTCTACTTGGAGGACCTGGTCCAAAGCTTTCAGAAGTCAGGAGGACTTTTTCCCACTGCTGTAACAGCTGAAGGGCTGGGGCTTTGAATGCTCAGTGTTATTTGTGTGTAGTGATTTTCAGTGGGAGCAAGGCACTGAGCACTCCAGTGGCAGCTGCTTGTGACTCACCATCCCACACCCCTGTGCCTCAGATGTCTCTGTTCTCTTTTTCCAAAGAAAATAACCATCTTTACCAGTAGATGTCCCTTGCCTTTTTCTTCTACCACAAATATATGATCAGGAAAACTAATGGCTGACCATTTCTTCAGGTATCACAGAGTTTGCAGTTTCACTGCTAACAGTTACTAAATAAAGGTCTGGGAGTGATATGCGGAAAATTATGGGAATTTTCTGTTTCCTCAGGTAAATCTTTTTTGACCAAAAATGGTAGATAATCCACAAAATATGACAGAGAAGCTACAATGCTTTTAAAGCGGCATTTAAAACACCAAGATAGAGATGCAGCATGTGGCTGTATGTTTGTGTACCCTGAACAGGAGTGAGGTAGATTCAGCTGATTAAGTTTTTATTTCAGTGTTAGTAACAGCAGTGTAAATATGGATGGTAATTATAAGTGGTTTAACAAAACATTACAGTAGACAGACCTGGAGCCTACATGCGTGGAGATCTTCCTCCACAAGGGCAAGCCAAATCCAAAAACACTCTAAAAAAAAAAATCTGTAATAATTTCATACACTTGATGAGTAGGATAGATCAAAGGATTAAAGTTTGAATGACAGAATATCTGCCTTCTGGTGGGGGTTGTATTTAACATACAAAGGTATAACAGAGACGTTAATGTATTTCTTTAGGTATCCTGGCGATTTATGGGCCAGATTTATTAAAAACTTAGGCCTGTTGTACAGTGGCCTTCCCTGCTTCTTGACAGTGTTGACTGTGTTGGGATTTATTCACCTCTCTTCTGATACTCAACATAGATTAGTAGAGAGCAGTTTGAACATCTGGCCTGGGCATGATATTCTCTGCATTTTTCTGTATATGCAAAATATTTCTCTCATTAACTCCCCAAAAATGAACCAGAAAGTCAGGCCAAGTCTGGCTGTCAGTCCTCTTAGCCACAGTTGCCCAGGAGGGCTGAGTGGCAGCAGCAGTAACAAGGTCCATCAACCATCTAGAGATCAAGGCGACAAAGCAAGGCAACGACTGAAATCTGGGATCTGTCCGGGAGGACCAGGGCAGAGCTCAGGCCTCCCCTCAATGCAGCTCAGGCAGAGCTGGGGCCAGGGCTGAGCCTCAGAGGGACCCCCGGGTGGGAGCAGGGGGCCTGTCCAGGGGACAGTCTGGGCTGCCAGAACCTGTTGGTGCACTCAGACCCTGACAAGTAGGTGTGGATTCCCCTGCTCATAATACATGCCTGGGAAACCTTTCCTTGAGAAGATGCCCTGTGGGGTTAAACAGTTGTCCGATACTTCTGTCCAGACAATGAACATCATTACCAGTTTTCTGAAGTAGCTGCTGAAGAATATCTTTTCTCTCCTATAAAAAAATGCCCTGTCAGACTGCTATAGAACAGTAATGTTTTGCAAAGCAAGAGACATGTCTTTAGAAGTTATTTTTCCTGTGCACTTCTATGGTTTTAAGGCACAGATTTACCTATGTTCTTTACCAGCCCTCTTCTGAAACTATTAGCAATTGTGTTGTTTCACTGATTCTATTCTGTTTCTTTCCTGCCTCTGAATTCTTTCACACTATATCACTGATCTCAAATTCTTCTTCCATCTTGGCTAATTGCACTTAAGCCAGGTAGAATTACTGGTTGGAATTTCTCATCCTTATCCAAATACTTACGATTCCATGAGGTCACAGAATGGATTACACAGTGCTGTGTCCCAACTGATAAATGCAGTCCCTCATAGCAGCCTGAACTCCAAAAGTCTCTGCAGTCATGTTCACTCCACTGTGAACCTTGTCCACAGCTAGTTTTTGCTCATGTCGCATCAGAGCCTCTGGGGTTTTTGTCCTGCTGTTGTCTCGTCATTGAATAAGGGAAGAAACTGGGGATTAAAGGGAATTAAATCCACTGGAGAAGAATAAATTCCTACTGGCCTGCAGAAAAGCTTTTTTTTTTTTTTTCTTGATAATAGATAACTACATTGTTTATTCTTTTGCATTTGACAAAACCGAATGTAACAGAATGGACGGGAGAAGTAATTGGGCAATCAGTTTTCTTAATACCAGAAAAGAGTCAAGAAACACTGTGGTGCCTTAGAGATATATGTGGATTAGTTAGAAAAGGTCCTCACAGTGTTAAAAGCAAATAGTGCAGAGGTCAGTTTCCTTAAAACTGCATTTGTTATTTTAGACTGAGGTCTTTCTGCATCAGAGACTGACAGGACAGACAGTAAATAAAATTAACGCAGTTAAGTTGGAAAGACGGCCTGAAAAAAATAACAGATGTAATGCACTTGGTACAGGTGCAAGCTATGACATTTTTCAGGAATAATCAGCTGCATAAATACAAGATGGGGACAAGCTGGTCTGATAGCAGTTCTTCTGAAAAGTTTCTGGAAGCTTATAGTAGGTTGCAAGGTGAACTTGAGTTCATGGTATTGTGTAAAAGATAAGCACCATACACAGATACATACAGAAGATTACAGCTTGGAAACCACACATAAGCTCTCTACTGTCTTCACTACCTTCACTCTAGCAATGAATTATTGCTTATTGCCACTTCTTGCATCAAGTATTAGGAACCCCATTTCAAAATAAGTGGAAATGGAGAAAACCCAGAGGAGAGCAATAAGAATAATCAGAGTCAAGAAGACACAGCCTGTGTGGAATGATTGATCAGATCAGGGTAGTTTTAGCCTAGAGAAGATAGAAATCCCAGTATGCAAAAAGCCTACAAATATGTACAAGGCTGAAGAAAATGTAGAAGGAATTATCTCCTTTCTGTGATGAAGAGGGCAGTATGTAATGAGGTAAAGCATTAGCAATGCATTTTCAGGCTAGATATTTGGAAAATCTTGCTAATGGTAAAGTTAACGAAGCACTGGAATAAATTGCCCAGGGAGGCTGCAAAGTCTCTGTTATTGGAAGTCTTCTAAGAAGGAATCATACAGACATCTGTCAGACGTGACAATGTTGATTTGCTTTGGATTACAAGGATGGCTTAGACCTCTGGAATTCACTGCCAGCCTTGTGACTTAGTGATTGCGATAAGCAGTGATAGGTAACTTTCCTTAGCTGGACCTGTTAATGCTTCTCTTTCTTGCTCAAGACCATGGAGCCCTGCTATTTAATTTCCAATTTCAGTTGCCTTCTGTTCCTTTTTTTTCCTCTCAAGTGTACTCTCAACGGGAGAGTTAATACCTCTTCTCACATTTATGAATCAGGTTTATGTGATAATTAATCTACTGAGAAAAATATTAAACTATTTTTATAGATTTATTTGAAAAGCAGTGACCTTGGAAGCTCTGTGGATGAAGTAGAGCAACTGATAAGGAAACATGAGGCTTTTGAGAAGTTTCTGGCATCACAGGATGAGAAGGTACAAAAATCAACAAATATTCTACATGGCAACACATTAAATTGCTGACAGGTGTGATACTCCTGGTATGCTTGAACCAAAGAGAAAATGGGGAAGCTTAGTGAAATATGAGACAGAGAAGTGGAGAACAAGTGTTAAACACTACATGCCCAAGTCCTGCCTGTATTGTCTTGCAGTAGACAGGAAAACCACTTAGTAAGTTGAATAGTGGGATGTACCAAAAGAAATATTTAAAGCAGGCCATATTGTGTGTTAAGGATATCAGAAGTTTCTCCTTTCTTCATTAAAAAAAATCAGTGGCTTTTAAAGCAAGTAAAATACAGTAGGTCAGAGGGTATGACTTGTCTAATTATTTAAATATACATTTGGTATACAGCGTCTGTACCAAATTGGCTAGCCTCTTTGCATCTTTGGAATAGATGCTGAATTGCTCACCTGCGTGTAAAGGAATCTGCCTGGCTGGTGGCCACTGCTGTAATTCACCCAGGCTAGGGCTAAACTCAAACCTGGGGCTGTGCCTGGTTTTCCCAGAAGGAATGAGCTCCCAGAACCTGTGCCACCTGCCTGCCAGACTGATTGCTCATGTTGAGAGCTACCTTCCAACACCTGATTTCCACACAGCAATAAAACCTGAGCGCTCATGGGTGTCAGGCTTGCTCCATGATTCCATGCACTGGATGATAAGTGGCATAGAGACTTGGAGTTACAGCTTTAATTCATTTAACTAGCTATGGTGCACTACAGAGACCAATGACAAGGATGTCATAGAAGTAACATAGTACAGGGTGGGGTGGGGGGAATGCTGGTTAACTTGTCCTTGCTATTCCTGGTTCATTCCAGAAAAAAATATAATCTTTTAGGTATGGCAAGGAGCCTGTTTTTTGTTTCTTTCATACCACTTTGAAGCATAAAAGTAATTTCAGATTTGTTGCCTCCTCAGATGATGTCTCTTCAAGAACAGGCAAGCAGGCTAGAAAAGGCTGGTGGACTGGAAGGGCTAAAGATCCAGCACAAACTGAATGCCATTCATGAGAGGAAGCGGCAGATCAGGGATCTATCCCAGAGTAGGAGAGAGAAGCTGCAGACTGCCCTTATTCTGGCACTTTTCTACCAGAACTTGGAAGAGGTAAGAGGATTTTAGACTGGGATGGGGGTGGAAGACAGAGGAGCTGCCTACCTCTGTTGGATGAAGTGCTCACCCTTGCCAGAGATTAGGTGGATGGATAATCCAGTCTGGTATGGCAACTCCTGTTCTGCCACACTCATGCAAAGGGGTAGGTGCTCCAATGCCATTGTTCTTACTATACCATCGTTGTGGCATTGTGCCCATTACAGCTGCTTTACACATCAGGAGCTCTGCTAAAATAAAACTAGGAAAGGAAAACTGCCAGCTACTACCTTATGTTTCCTTTGGTGGGAAAGAAAAGATATTTCAAATCAGGGTGAATACAAAATGGAAAGCGTTATGGCAAGGATGCCAGGCTTTACCAGTGAGTTTTCACCGAAGGCCTTCAAAACAGTGCCGTAACTTAGCATAGCTCCTCAGCTACTGTAGGCTGGTCTCTGCAGAATATGTTTGTCTCTGTCTCCTGTTCTGGCCCTAGTCCTGTAAATGAGTAGCTCTGCTCCTGGCACTACTGTTGGAAAGACATACTAGGTCAGTCTTTCAAAGGGCAGCACAATGTGTGTGACTGAAAAATGTGCTAGCATCCGGTGTGCTGGCATAAGCAACAGCACACAGGCCCAGAGGGACATTTGCAAACACTGTTGCTGTTCTGGTATGCTACCCCTTCTGCCGCTGCATGCCATGGAACATCCTCCATGGTTTAAAGAAAAACTGCAGGTGCTTGTCACCTCCCAGCCCACAAAAAAGACGCATGTCCTGACACAGGTCAAATTATGATTGTGACCAAAGGCGAATGAATGCCTGTAACACAGCTGCTGCTGACAACCAAATTTATTTAAAAAAAAAAAAAAAAAAGAGTAATCTAAGGTGTAAATGGCTGCTAAATTTCCATTTACAGCACAATATATTTGGATCTCCACCCCCCCCACCCCACCAAAATAATCAAACATGTAAATACTCTCTTCTTTGGCTACACTAAAGAGCCAGAGCTGCATGCTGTTTTGTTTTAAAATGAACTTTATCAGGAATTATTTACACAGCCAAATATTAACTCATATTATTTGGCTATACTTTTCCTATCACATGAACCAGTCCACCAGCAATGGCCAGTCCACCTTGTGGACTAGCAGAGGGGAGTGGATGGAGTGGACGGTGCATTGCACAGTGCTAATATTTTCAAAAGAGCAATGTACCTCTGATGGAAAGGTCACAGAACTGCCAACATCCTCTTTGGTAGAAAAACTGTCAATGCCCTCCTAGAGATACAATCAACCCATTAGGGAGGAATACTTCTGCATTTCTTCCCATCTCTCTGTAATTGTTAAATCAGTGCTTGGGCTGGGGTCCCCCTTCATTCTTGAATCACACAATTATAGCAGAGGATCCGGTCCTGTATAGTAAGGAATGTTTCCCTTTTCTCATCCACTTTCTCCACATAAATTCAGCCAAGAGTTCTATAGGGAGTTTTTGCTCTCAAACTACCAGTTCATTTACTTCGCCAATCCAAATTCATTACCTACTGCTGTAGAATGTGAATGCCACGAATGAATTAAAAAAAAAAAAAAATCTTACAGTAATATCTATCTTCCTCGTTGTCGGGTAGAATGGAATGTTAAATTTTATTTTAATGATGTTCTGGGTGTGTATGGGTTTATATATGAGAATAGTCCCCAAAGGGATCTTAAATTGCAGAGATGAGTTTTGAGTTTAGCTGTGAAATCAATGAGGTCATTGCTTATTCTTACTTATTAGGAGAACAAGTCCCATAGCTCAGGTTCCACTCCCTTGAAAACTCTCCCTCCTGCAATCATCTTAAGTCATTTCTATTGATCAAACAGAATTTTTTGTCAGCAGAAAATAGTGATCACTGTCATCATTGAAAGTCTCCTAGTTACTCTCTAGAAGCAATTACACAGAGAGCCACAAACATCAGTACAAAGACAATACAGTCTGTGATTACTGATGAGAGGATGGAGAGCTCAACATCACATGGTCTGCTTAGAAGGCTAGCTGCTGCAGTTTGTACCCTTTTCAGGACATAGGACTTTGTTTTTCTCAGGAGATCACATACAGCTCACAAAATAGGACACACTTTCCTACAGTAGAAATAGGGTGCTTTTCTAGTCCCAAAGAAGTGAGACAGACTTATAGACTATGTCACAAAGTCTGTACCTCAGTGTTAACATGGAAGGCACACGAGCAGTTTGCTACTTAGAAATGTGTGTATTTATTTAAGTTATTGCAGAGGAAAGATCATAAAGTTGAAAGTTTTGACTTCTAAAGCTGGCTCTGAGTTTTAATACCGACTCTGAAACTTGCTTATCGTATTAGTATCACTTAACTTCCTTTCCCTTTTACCCTCTGTACAAGAGAATAAAACCCACTTACTACTTCATCTCAGAGGAGTGTGAGAGAGAATTAGTTCTTATCTCTAAATGTCTAGTTTGTGCTCTTGAGGTTACAGTAACTGATATTTTGAAAATGTAGGTTTCTAAATTGATAGTGCCCACATTTTTAATGAGTCCCATAGAAATAAGACTAGTCCCATGTGTCTACACTGAGCATAACACTAGTCTTGCTGTTGTCTTCAATAAAGTGAAAATGCCTGTCCAGACAACCATAAGTCTTTCCATAGAAAGATCTTGGGACAACAGATCAGCCTTGCTTCACATCTGAAAGTGGACATGGGTCCAGGAGAAGGATCTCTGACTCTCTAGAAGCATCCTAAGTAAGCCTTAAAATAAACCAAGCCACTAAGAGTGCAGATGTGACTTTTTCAAATGGCTTTGTTCAGTCTGTCATTAAGCCATTGCTTATTGTTAAAAGGTAGGAGAGAAATCACCCTTTAAGTGGCTATATGCAGGGGATTCATTCGTTTCTCATCCTAACTGTATGGATGAGCCTCTCCCATACACATGAGAAGTGTGGCTGGGTAATGGGAGAACGCCCTAGCTTGTGAGGAGGGTGTCAGAAATGAAAACAGCAGATGACAGTGTGCTGTCCTGGGCAACCTTGACATAAGGCTCCTGTTTGAGTCTCTAACTGTTCTTTGCAGAGGAACAGTTTCTGAAGAGCGTGCTACTACTGAAAGCTATTTCTGTTATTGTTTATAGAATTTCAGCAGCTGAAACAACACTTCAAATCATTAATTAACTGAGAAAATCCTCCAGTTGCCAAGTCCTGTGTGCATGTAGCACAGTTCCACAAGGACAGCCAAGATGCTTTGAAACTGATAAAGCTGGCTTCAATTTGCTGTTCTTGTGTTGTCAAAACATTAGGTTACCTCAGTGGTCTGAGGACAACAGGATCAGTTACAACATATGTCAAGTGTTCAGTTCTCAGTGTTTTGATGGATAGAAAATATTTCCTTCAGTGTTAAGGGCTAAAGTTTAGCAGACTTTAAAGAAAATTGTGGAAAACTTGCTATCCTATTGTCCATTTTATTCTGCATACATTTAAATCCCCTAAAAAAGAATTTCCTAAGAGAAACACATAATCCTTGCTTTGTTAGTCCTCATGGTTCACCTGCTTGTCTGAATCTGATGTTCCTGACTAGACCATTTTGAATTTTATGAAATGTAAAAGCAAATAGAGTTGTATTTGCTTTCAAATAATCTGACTAGTGCTTCACCCCATCAGTAAAGCTTTATTTGCTTTGCATTTTCCATTTAGGTCTCACAACATCACTGAGATCAGGAAATGTTAGTGCAGTTTTATAGGTGAGGCACAGAATTCTTAAGAATCTTAACCCAGCTTACAGGTAGGTCAATGACAGAGATAGGAGATGAAACTCAGAGCCCTAAATCCAAGGCTCAGCTATCATAATCTCATTTTAAACATGTCTACCATGTCAAGGCTACATATCTGCTCAAGAACTCTCTGTACCTAATCTAGAAGATTGTATAATCTGTTTATGGCTTGTGATAAAATTTGGGGTATTCAAGGAATTTTTCATTATTCTTGTGGTCAGATAAAAATTATTTTCATTCCTACCTGCTTTTATTTCCTAGCAAGTAGAATAGTTCAGAAACTGGAGAGCCACCTCGGCTGTCAGCTCCCAGCTCAATCTGCCCAGCCCAGGCATAGTTGCATAGAACAATGACATGTCCTGGGAGGAGGCCCCAGGACGGCATGTCACACTAACTCTGATGCCTCACACTGCTGCAGGCAGAAGACTGGATCAGTGAGCGCATGCAGAAGCTAGAGGATCCTTCCATACAAGATCCCAGCAATCTACATGACAAAATGAAGCTGCTGCAGAAACATCAGGTCTTTGAGGCAGAGATTCTAGCAAATGAAGAAATCATCACAGCTGTTAATAAGGTAACTCTCTGAATCTGCTAGTGTTTTTAGAGATTATTGCTGGTTATCCAAAGAAGGACAGATAGATGGAATGAAAAGGAAGGGTAGCTTGTTCACCACTTCTATATCAATTACCCTACTTGTGTGACAAGAACCCAGTTGCTATGCCATGGAAATGTAATGCTGTTAATTTACAAAAGAGAGATTTGTTAATTGCTCTATCCAGGGAACTTCCGTCTTTCCTTATTGCCTGAATAGGAAGATATCACTGACTTCTTCCTTTCCTGCGGTGATTACTCCTACAAAAGGTAAATAGGATTTCATGCCCAATTTGTGAACATTCTTGTTGAAACTGGGTGAATCACACAGCTGAAGGGCGCAATCACTTGTAATACCTCTCTTGGTGCTCCCACTCCATGAATGTCATTCTTGGCAGGGAAATATTCAAATCCTAGCGCTCTTGATTCCCTCCAGACGTAAAAGCTTTCCAGCTGAGCAGTATCATTTAGGCAGTAAGAATTTATATTAGTAATTTATTGTGCAGTCCAGGTTAGGAAAGTGAGAGAGTCCTTCTAGAGAGGTCATGTAACATGGTAATCACATTAAAAATTAGTGGCAACCTTAATTTCTAATTTCTTCTTCTGAATGTGAAGAAAGGAGAAACCCTGGTATCAAAAGGCCACCCAAAATCAGGAGAGATCCGTCGCCGAGTCCGCATGCTTCAGGAGCATTGGGAGAAGTTGAAGAGAGCTGTTGCTGCACGTGGAAAGATGCTGGAGGACAGCCGGGACTTCCTGGAATTTCTCCAGAAGGTGGACCAGGTGGAAGCCTGGATCAGGGAGAAGGTAAATGGATTCTAATATTTAACCCAAGCAGCACACTAGAGACTTGCTATTTAGCAGTGAACTTCTGATAAATGTGCCATCTTCCAGGATATTTTCTTAATGGCTTTTGCGTGGAAGAATCATGACATGTTCTACAAACAATATGGAAGGAATGATTCAACAAGTTCTAAAAATTTTCTGGAGTTTTTCCATGTCAGAGTCAGTTGGACAGTATTAGCACATGTTCTCATGTAAAATGTGCACATAAAGAAATAGTGATTATTGGTGGTCATCTCGTGTGTCTCTCTTGAGACAGAGTAATGAAAGCAGACTAGAATGGAAGACTTGAGGCATTTGGCAACTGGCACTCACTCTCATTGTGATCAAATCTGAAAGTTTCTCTTTGTAGAGAGTGAAGGAAGAGTCACTTGATCCACTAATTTTCATTCAGAGGTTGCTTCCATAATCAGTAATAGATTGGAGAGGGAGTTGGGACTAAGCCTCATAACTATCTAAATATCAGAAGACACTACTTCAGAAGCTGTAGGTCAGTGATTTACAGACACATCACAGAACCGACTGCATAAGCATTGGGACGTGCTGTGTTCTTGCGCTCTTAGCCTGAATGTTTGCCTGTCTGCTTCTTATTTTCCCAGGAAGTCATGATTAATGTAGGTGATGTGGGAAATGACTATGAACACTGCCTGCAGCTCATGAAAAAGCTGAATGAGTTCCGTGGAGCAACATCAGGGGTAAGAGGTGTTTTCCATGCACATTCCTTGTGTGGCTGGAAGCAGCAGTTACCTTTTCAGCACAGCAATATATGCAGGTAGCAAATACAGTTCCAGTACCCTGAGGAAGTGAAGGGTCAGGGGAGTAGGAAGCATTACCACTTTATAAGCCATTAAAATAGATAGAATTTTCCCTCATTGTGCCTTCTGCTTTGATGATGTCTAAGCAGAGCTGTCAGGCACTCATGACACAACCTAAAATTTTGCATTGCATTACATGACTGGAAAGCTGGCCGTGTGAGCTTGAATTTGAGCAAATTTCCAGTTTGATTCATGCAGTCCGCAAGTCACAGTGAGTTCCACCAAAAAGTGGGTTAAAAATGGTTGTTTCAGTCATGTTTGTTTGAATCTGAAAGTTGACCTGGACCTTCCATAAAAAAAAATTTACCACTTTCTCCATTTCCCTCCTTTATATCTTCCTTCCCCTCCTCCTGAGGAACAGTCAAGTTTCTCATATTCCTTCATCCAAATGAAGCACATATATTTGGGGGACTTTGTTTATACTGCATGTGTGGTAGGTCATGAATCATAACATTAATAATCAGACATTTAGTAAAACAGAGCAATGGTTTACATTTTGGATAGCAGCCATGTGACAAGACAGCTGCACAGTTCACCTTTCCGTGCTGGGACCTCTTACCCTCTTTTGTGGTGCTGAGTCATGCCAGCTGCCTCTCTTGCCCTCAGTGAGACATGCTAACCTGGGCACCAAACCTTGCAAATGCTGGGGAACAGGCCCTGCCACAACAAGGGCCTCCTTGTGATGTGCTCCAGTGTCCACCATGAGAGCTGTGAGGCCATACATCGAGGGGATGCATTTGCAGCAGCATCTTGTTCTCTGTGTTTGCGTGAACTGCTACAGATGTGGACTAACAGGTCCGAGTGTCACGCAGGAAAGATTACTGTGCTGATTTGCTAGTCTGGAAGCTGTGAAGAAGGTCTGGAAAGAGGCGTATTAGGACTTTGTGAGTGAGGCTTACTCTAATGTTCTCTCCTAATATTCTTTATCCTTTGTTTGCCTGGTATTTTGTTGCCAGTTCCTGTTATGGCAGCTCCCATCTTCTCTTTCTGTTGCCTTAAGAGCAGAAGGAGACAATCCTCTTCTATGCGAAGTAACAGTATAGATATGCCTGACACCTGGGAGAAAACCCTGAGCTCCGCTTTCCAGAGACCAGCAGAATTTTCTGTGACAGTACTGGATTTGGGTAGAGAGCCAAAATACTCAAGCTTCAGCACCACGGTATTAGTGACGTGAAGAGACCTTCATTGGCCCTTCAGTCTTCACCAGCTGAACTGTGAGCTAAGGGATGGAGCAAGGGCTCTGCTACAGGTTGTACCAGCCAAAAGGAGGATGGTGAAAGAGACAGGAACAGCCCAGTGTCCTAGTCAGCATAAGGTAGATTTTATGTGCCACAGGAAACTCTTGGCCTTAGATACTGTCAGCTTGTAGCCACTGCTCCTGTACCACTCTGAACATGACTCCTACAGAAAAAGGCTGGGACAGTGATACCTTCATAGCTGATGCTTAGTTGTACCGTACTTCATAGGGTGATACAAACAGAAGCAGGCCAGTCCTGGCCAGTGTGTGCATCCATCCAGTCTAGGTTTCCCCACTAGACAAACCTGAGGTCAGGGTAGGGAGCAATCATCCTGCATTGATAGCTGCCAAATTTTCTACTCATATTCCATCACATTGTGCTGCTATTATTTCCCAGGAGGGGAGACTGCAGGGTTTCTGTAGAATATCTGGCTGTCTGCTGGTTTCTCTTGTTTACTTTATGGCTGTGTATAATAGTAAAGCACATATGGAAGCATGCACATTGGTATGGATGTAGCATAAATAAAATACAAATGGAGTCAATGCCTCCATTAACAGTGTGCTGGCATCTTGCAGCTGTGCTTCTACTACACCAGTGATTAATGTCTCCCTGTTAAACTTGTGATTTACTGGTCTTAGAAAAATAGAGAATGTTTTTGAATCTTGGAGCAGTGTTCAGTGTTGGCCATCAGTCATGCTCCAAAAGAACAATTATTCCACTATAGTCCAGATTATATGTGCAATGTGCAAATATTATCCTTTCTATGGTATGTACATAGGAAGCAATTTGCCTTGAAGACTTAGCTTACCTTTTAAAATGCAGTGATGTTACTTTAGAAGACAACACAATGGCACAGGTTGTCTGGGTTTCTCAAGGCTCTACGGATTTTAAGCCTGTTGTTCACAGTACAGCAGGCACATCTGGGGTTGTTCAGCCTGGAGAAGAGAAGGCTGTGGGGAGACCTTATTGTGGCCTTTCAATACTTAAAGGGGGCTTATAAGAAAGACAGACTTTTTAGCAGGGCCAATAGCGATAGGACAAGGGGTAATGGTTTTAAACTAAAAGAGGGAAGATTCAGACTAGATATAAGGAAGAAATTTTTTACGATGAGGGTAGTGAAACACTGGAATGGGTTGCCCAGAGAGGTGGTAGATGCCCCATCCTTGGAAACATTCAAGGACAGGCTGGATGGGGCTCTGAGCAACCTGATTTAGTTGTAGATGTCCCTGCCAATTGCAGGGGGGAGGGACTAGATGACCTTTAAAGGTCTCTTCCATCACAAAACATTCTATGATTCTATGATCTGGACAGAAGCCTATCTCGAAAAAACAGTGAGTAGGCCTAGGAGCCACATGTCACTACCTGTTTGACAGAGGAACAATTTGCCACACATCAGCTGTTCCACAGCAGCCACCTATGTAACCAGCAACTGCCCCTATGTTCCTTCAATAGACGAGCCCCTGTTGGAATGCCTGGCTTAGAAATTAAGCTCTGAGGGTCCTCGTCTAGACCTAGATCATTGCTGTATCTATAGTCATTAATGTCCTTTCTTGCCTTTGCTGTCTTCTCATCAGGGACTGGTAACACCGACAGTTGTAGTAGAGCAACCCCCATGTGTCTGAAATGTTTGATAATGAGATAAAACTCTTGCTTGTTGCTGTTACTGTTGTTTTTCATGTCTCAGTGGAAAAGTCAATCACAAGCATTTCAAACACATACTTTGTTCCTTTTCTAACTTTACAGGAGATGACAGTGGATGACGCTCACATCAGGGCTATCAATGCCCTGGCCATGAAACTGGAGAGACAGAACAAGGAAGAAACAAAGACAATATATGAGCGCCGGAAGCACCTCAATGAGAAGTGAGTATGCTTTTAAAGCTTCTGTGTAAAGCAAAAACAAGAAGGGAAGATTAGGTGTCTTGGGCTGGGATAAATGGAGGAATTGCAACATATATTTTCTTCTTTAACATCATGACTACCAAACATCAGGCACTGGAGTTGTCTTTCAGGACTCTCAGAGCATTTAGCCAGAAGGATTTCTAATCCAGCAGGGCCAAAGTCATGTTTCTAGCCTTGGGGGCAAATATGCTGTTTCACAGCACTTTACACACTAGATCCATGAAGCTAAGACAATTCCATCTGTTCACATAGTTGTCCTGGTGAAGTGCATATTTATTTTGCTACTTCACAGCCCACTAGCTAAGAACCAAAAGCATGAAGATAAGGATTGTGAGGTTATTGGGAGTTTAAGGAAACTGGATAGGTACTTTTTAGGTTTTAAGCCCCATGCCATCCTGAAAACTTGGAATAAATATAACCTCTGAAATACACCTCTAAAATATTCTTTTCAATAAAAGGTGGAACAGTTTCCATGGTAACCTGAATGCATACAGGAAGAAGTTAGAGGGAGCCCTAGAGATTCATGCCTTAATCAGAGAAATTGATGACATCACAGAGAGAATTACTGAGAAGGTGAGTTCTCTGATTTTGATTAATTGAAATGGGAAAATGTTCTATTTTGCTAACAGTGATAAACACAGGCATGCCAGTTGATAGAGAGATACTGAGTATCCAGCAGTGACCTTTGATAGCTGTCTGTGTATCAAGTTTGCATCTCTTTCAGACAGCGCTGGGCCAAGTCAGTTCTGAATACCAAAAGTCAGTTAGCTGAGCTACCATAGAGCTTTTTTCTGAATTATCTACTTAGCTTGAATATAGCAGCTTCTAGTGTTCCAAATTCAAAGCTAATTCGTTCAACACTAGCTTGCATATCTCTCCCTGCTGTGCAATGCAGATATATTAAATTTGCAACTTTGAAAAGTTGTATAAAAATCATGTTCATTCAGAAAATGAAGGTAAAAATGCCTATCCTGGATTATAATTTTGAGATTAATAGAAGAAAAAGGCTATATAAAAACTAATTATTTCATCCACATAACTAATGATATTAATTTAACTGTCAGTCAGTAGGCAGGTACATAGTGGTACTACTTAAGGTTACAAGGCTGTTGGTTTGAAATTTATATAACAACTTTTATGAATGTATTTCTTCATTGTCTGGGATTTCGTTTCTGGTAGGATTCTGAGGGTCAATTTTATTTTCCATATTTTCGTAAAACACACTTGAAAATTTCTGTGCCACAATTTAATGGGAAATATTTGACTGGTTTGGTATACGGAAAAAAAGGGAAAAGAAAGATTGAGAAATGTAGGGAAGCATTTCCTGTCTGTTTTATATGTGAATGGCCAGAGGCACCTTAAGTAGGATTGAGACTGTTCAAAGAGTTGCAAATTCTTATTCCATCTCTGTAAGAAGTGCAGACAAAGTACCCTGTTGATATTTAACAAGACAATAAGAAAATTCAGATGGCAATACAAGGAAGGGAAGGAGGAGACTATCTGAAAGAATTAAGATATGATCCTTTTGCTTTTTGTCATCTTCACCATTTGCACATCCTATTGCCCCCTCCAGAGTGTACTGATACAAGCACTGGATTATGGGAAAGATGTGGAAAGTGTGGAAAACCTGATTCGAAGGCATGAAGAGATGGAAAGAGAAATCAGCATTATTAAGTCCAAAATGGAGGTAAGAAGTGGGGAAGTACAGACGATACTGTAAAAAAGTTCATTTTTTCTTCTTGGAAACATGGTGCAAAGATCAGTGTGACTCTTCAGATTCATTAATATGAATTGCACTGCAATGCAACCGCAGCACAGATTTCTTCTCAGTAAAATACTGTGCTGCTTAATCCTACTTGTGTCGAATGTTATTCTTCCTGATGCACCAAATCTGAGAAGTCCCTTTTTAACGTTAGCTGATTCTCTGGTCCTCACCTACAAGCCAAATTGGACTGTCTTATATCTTTTGGAAAGTGTGGAATCCAAATTTAACTCTTCATCTTTCCCACAGTTTCTGTACTGACTTGAACCAAAATCGTGACTAGTTCTGTTTAGAACTAAAATGCAAAACCCACAGTGCACATAGTTTTCTGACGTAGACATCAAAACCAGAAATCTTAGGTTATAATTGCCTGCCTGATCAGCTCTGACTTTTGTAAAATGGCCAGTTTGCATCGTTTAGGACTAATCTTGAGCATTAAATATGGGTCTGAGCTCCTGTGTAATTGCATACTCTTAATAAAAAGAAAGGTTTTCAGCTGAACCACAGTAGTGGAAATCCTATGACTGCCTCTCATGGTTTTCACTGTTGGCCAGTGTGTTAAGCCTTTTCATACAGAAAATATTTTTGCAAACTTTCTCTAAACTTTTTCTTCACAATAGTATGCAAATGGTGACAATATGTGTGATACCTTCACACATTGTGACTTCGTTAGCTAATTCTCACATGAAATGCGGGTGATTACTAGTCAGCATTCCACAGATAGCATTAGCAAGGCTGTATGGGGGAGTGCTGCATGGAAACAAAGATGAGCAAGGTTTGGGTTTGTTTGGGTTTTTTTTATGCTGCCACAAATACCGTGTACAAAGTATAATATCTGTACTTTTCTTATGAATTAAAACCAGCCTGGCATATTCTCCTTTCCGCACAATTAAAATTCTTCATTTTCATCAACTTGATGGAGTTTTAAAAGAAAGATACCAACTTTAAACCCGGGTTTGTGAGTGTTCATTACTGTTTATCAGGCTGTGTTAAGGAAAACAGCATCAACTAGAAGTCTACACTGAAAGTAGTGTTTTGATGCTGCTGTTAGCTGAAATAGATACAAACAATTTTTGAGTCTTCTGCTGAAAGGCAAATCTGGTTGCTTCTGTGTACTACCATATTTTCATGGCTTTTGTTACCCATCTTAGTTACATTAAGGTAATAAAAGTTACAATTAACACTTCCTTTTCCTGTATATTTGTCCCTATTCTGCAAAACTACCTTCTTAATTGTAAAGTAGCATTTGTGCATGTGAAGCAACACACACATCTCTTTCTTCACATGGATGATTGCTCATGAATGCGTATGTATTCTTTGTGCATATAACAAGTCCCTTTGTATACTTTGTTATTGTAATTTAAGTACCTGTTTTTGAAAACTGGGATCTTAAAATGAACTACTTTTCCTGAAAGGGAAACTCAGGAACAAATATAAGCATTTGGCATAAATTCACCCCACTATAAATCTCTTCCCAGTCATTGGAATTGGAATCTTTCCGCCTTTCCACAAGGAATCCATCCATAAATGACAAACTGACTATGAAGCAAAAGGAGATGAAAAACAACTGGCTACAACTCCAGGGACAGGCCAAACAAAGGTAAAGACTTCTAGTGGTATGAATAGTTCTCAGCAGGAGCAAAGCTGCTCCCTGGGGTCTCAAATCTACTTTCCAGGGGCCCTTTAAAGGTTTTTGAGGATCCTTTACAAAGTTTAGACAGGCAGCTAAGGCACCTGCATTGGAACAAGTGTGACTTGGTACAAGAAAAGTTCCCCTGATGTGACTTTGGAAAACTAGTACAATGAGTTTGTGGCTTATCCCACTATATAATATTACTAAAATGCCTCCAGGCTATCAGATTAAATCTATCATGAAGCCTTTGTGAAACACTTATTTTTGGATGGTTCTAGAAGATTTTTTTTCCTTGAATCTTTTGAAAACAAGAAAAGCTTGGGCCTGAGCTGTAATCATTGCTGGAAGCAACAGCTATGAAGGCTTTTTCACTTTTCTTGTTGTAATGAACTGATGTAGAAAATAAGGTAAACATGTTGTTTCCAAGGCAGTGTGCATCTCCTGTGATTTTGGTTTAACATAAGGACTATTAGGAGCTGTAAGGGAAAGCTAGGAGTCTTGAATTCACTTCATTTGACTTCTCCTAGGATACCTTCTTCTGCAAATGGGGAGGGAGAGGCAACTAGATAATTCTGTGTTGGATAATGCTTAACTGCACATTGTGTGGCAGGAAGGAGAAGCTGGCAGCCTCGTATCAGTTGCAGAAGTTTAACTTGGAGATGAAGGAGATGCTAGATTGGACCCAAAACATCAGAGGCTTAATGGAAGCAGGGGGACTTCCTAAAAGTGCAAATGAAGCAGAAAGCATGATTGAGGAGCATCAGGAGAGAAAGGCAAGTATCATCATTGCTTCCAATTGAACATACTGGGAATCTTTCCCATGGGAATTAATTGCTGCAGACACAGCAGAATTTTGCTGCATGTGTCTGTCAATAACATGGTGAAAAGACTGTTGTCAGTAACATGGTGAAAAGACTGTTTTCAATAACAGGCTAGGGCCAGAAGTCTCCTATGTATTGACAGAACTCTATCCCATGGGCTGTTTGGCAGCTCGTGTCTCTGCAAAAAGTCTCAGAAAGCCCCATTAGTTCTCACCTGTACTACTGTCCAACCCTGTAGGTAAAAAGCTGGTTCAGTACCAAAACGTGCTCACTGCCAATCTCTTTATTTGGATTGCCAAAAAGTTAATGCCAGTTAATTCTAGCCTTAAGTTAGATTTTGTCATGCAAACTCCATTTGCCTGAGAGGAAAATAAAAACAGCAGTTTCTCTCACACAAGACAGTAAATTACCATTGGATGGTACTACACATTGAGTTCTGAAACACTTCATATCCCAGTACTAATTACTACACAATCTTTTGGCAGCTAATTTGGCTAATATTTTTGGTGGATTTTCTAAAAGGAGTGATACTGTTAATTAACCTTAGAAAAAAGTTAATATTTTACTTTTTCCCAAGCATCATAGCTATCTTTCAGCTGTGTTACCTTTTCGTTGCATTTATGTTACTTTTTCTAAAAATCATGACCCCAGAATCATGACTAATAACCATAATAACTTTGTGGGTCCCATTATTGGCACAAATAGTTTGTAGATTCTGATTCATTTTCTAGACTTGAATTTGAAGTATGAAGTACATGAAGTCCCCTCCTTTTTCAGAGTCTTCCATTTTAACAATGCTCTCTCATGTCACAGACTTAACAATGTTTTTGTTGATAATTAATTCTTTGTCACAATAGAAATACCCCAAACCACTGATGTAGTGTACTTTAAATTTAGATGGTAACAAGATCTAAGTCTTTAATATCTGTTAGTAAAGGAACCCAAAAGGCTTTAAGGAGATAGTCACACAGAAAAGGAGGAATCCAGGCAATATGTTCTTTTGTATTGGGTTGACTAAACTAAAATTACAGACAAGAGAAGAAAAATGGACGTTTTTTTTTTCATTCAGGTTAGTGGCTCAAACCAAAGTCCTTAGGAGATACTAGAGTTGAACACAAGATGCTAATCTGAATAAAAAAAATAGAACAGCTATCTTACAGCTGTGTTATCTATGACTGGGCAACACCACCCCCAAAAAAAGCCCTAAAACCAGCAGTTCTAATTTCAGACATTTAATAGTACATGCCATAGTTTTTAAAGTGGTTTATGAGTTAATACATGGTATTCCTTCAGCACATGGTTATTTTTATTTTGAAATCATTTACATTAGGAATTCCACATTCAGTTTGCAGGGGTCATAGTTGCTTGTAATGCTTTCACTTTCAGGATTCAATATGTAGGCATAACTGATTCCTCAGACCAGGTGAAAAAGTTAAATGTATTTCATTTTAACATCACAAAATAAAGTAAACCCATGTCTTTAATGCAATAAGCTGATGCTGACTTATTTGGCAGGAGAGGAAAAATTCTACGCACTGCTTCTCGTAAGAATCACCTTTATGTAGGAAGACTGAGGGGGATATGGTATTATGGATGTTCAGAACTGTGTTCATTTCTATCTAAGCATTTTCTAATCTGTTTCTAATTTAATCCCAATTTTGATTTGTAGAAGACTAGCTGTTGCTAGAGCAATAAAGTCATTTATTGTCCACGTTTATTTTCACTTAGGCATTTCTATGCTCTTTCAGTAACATATCTCAAAGATGAATGATTTTTCCATACAAATATTAGTGTTGGAAAGTTACGGCCCATATTCTTCCTCTTAAGGCTTGTATTCTGAATAACTGGGATTCTGTAAACCCTTGACATCAATCTTAGTAATATATTTTAGGAAGAGATTGAAGCACGAGCAGAAAGATTCAACTCTCTCAGTAACTATGGTCAAGAACTTGCCAATTCTGGTCACTATGCAACCCCTGAGATTCACCAGTCCCTCTCCAGACTACAGCAAGCCTGGTCTGAATTGATCCAAGCATGGCAGGAGCAATATATAAAATTGCTTCAGGCACAAGATTTACAGGTGAGTAAAAAGACATTCAACAGAGAATGCACATGCCACTGACAACTTTTCTCAGTATAAACAGCGAATTTATAAGATGGTATAATGAAAGATACGCTAATAATACCCAATGTTTAATGTATATTTCACCGGTTTCCAGAAGGCATGCTGAGGGCCAATCACATTCAGTGGTGGCAGGACTTTTAGAACTTGTACCTTTACAAATCAAAGAAATTTCTGTGGAATATGTGCTCATATGTTTTTCAAAGGCTATAAAGCTTAGCAAAATTTGGTCAAACTCTCATGAAGCTGGCAAAAGGCACATACTTAAAATGGAACATCACTACTCTACCATATTCTATAACCTCCCCCATAAAACATGGAGGTATGCAAGTATTTAAAAAAAAATTATCTGAAGAAAAATTTAGCATGGACAGAATACTGTATTTTTCCCTGCTTTTTTCTAAGAAAAGAACTGTTTTGGCTGCAGTTTTACAGAAATACTTCCCTGTAACAGTCATCTCACTTACAAAATTTCTGCTCAAATGCCTTGTTGGCAAAAGTTAGAAATAACTGAAATGGAGATTTTTACAATGGGGAATGTCAAGTACCTTAAATAACAGCTGGTGCTACTAGTCCCATCTAAAAAGCTATATGAGAACTTAAACCATATGGTAAAGGCTGCTTTCATGCTTCTTTATATATTACATTCTACTTATTTCAGGCCATGTTACCATCCTTTTTATTGGCCAGTTACCTTACACAGCACCCTCTACACTACTAGCAAACAAGCTACAAGTACTTGTATTGTATTCTATGTCTTAGACAAAAAGAAATAATTATATTATAAAGGAGAAAGTTACAATAATGTTACACATGTGGTTTTTGTAGCATCTAATGCTTATTGCCATCCAGTGCTATGCAGTTAATTTTTGGAATAGCCCTGGAAGTTTGTTTTTTTCAGCATACTCTGCCAAAGTCAGGTTTGCCTCTGTTTTACACCATGTTTATGACTGTTTTTTTTCCCGGTACAGAAATTCTATGGCTATGTGGAACAGACTGAGAGCTGGCTCAGCAGCAAAGAGGCTTTCCTAGCCAATGAGGACTTAGGGGTAGGTGCTCTGAGAAATTACAATTTTCTCTGCAATCGGTCTGGAGGAAAGGGAGCTGTGAACTACGATGATGTGCTCGGAACCTTTCTGTGATCTTTCTCCTTCCTAAGTTACTGCTCCATCTTGTTGATGGTTTAAGATCAGATTTCATTCCTTGATACTTTACAGAGGATAGAATTCTCAGCCCCAAGAGTGATGAAACAGCCCAACTACTCCGATTATAGCAGGAAAATGAGACTGCATCTCTCTAACTGGTCATATCTGACCCAAATACATTTATCAGCAGTGTGCAAGTCATCACCGCTGTCACTGCTGACATACCCAGTGTAGCTTTAAATTACCTGTCTCAGGTACCAGTAACACTGCAATAACTGAAACCACAGACTGATGCATGGCTTGCAAAAACTATGCAGGATGCTGGATATATGTTCTGATACTTAGCTTACCCTGCACCTTGTATAGGTAGTGCTACCAAATTAGTTGTCTCTGCAGGAATTACAATTACATCTCAGAGTTCAGTGTAGACATAGTTGGTACAAAAGGTATGAAAAACATATAATGTTAGTGGCTGGTGTCTGTCTCTGTAATTTTCAGCCTGGAGGTATGTATTTACAGTCCCTCGATTGAAGTATATGAGACTTAGAAGGAGCCACCCATTTTCCAGTCATGTTTAGCTCAGTGATGCACAGAAAATGCTCTGTAAGTACTTTCCCTTCCAATGACTCCTGTAAGCACCCAGAAGGTTAGATTTTTTTTTTTTTCTGACCCATTTGATGTGAGCTTTATTGCTTCCTTTAGAATAGTAGGAAAGCAGAGTTTATTGTAGTAACAACATTTTGACACCATTGATTCTAAAATTAAAAGTGCAGAGGGGTGCTGAAAAGAGAACTCTGAGTCATTAAGCTTGGGATTCACAAATGTTACAAGAAGTCAAATTCTGTGTTTCGCTCCAGATTAACTGTAATGTCAGACTTAAGTCCTCAAATTCAAATCTGGATCTGAGCTCTTCCAAATTCCATGGGTTGGAACCGAGGCTCTAATTTTAATCTCTTTCTGTGACATATTTGTTCACTTAACTCTGATCTCAGTTTGGCATCCCACATTTGCTTCCAAAATAGCATCTGTGTTAAGACTGATTTACAATTAGGAGCCGATGCTTTATCTCTTGAGAAGTGATATGTTCTATGCAGCACAACAATATGTAGGAGAAGCTAAGCATCCAGCAGTTAGTTCAGTCTTGATCCTGAAATAATGGCCTCGGACCATGCATAGAACATTCTTTAGGCCCGAAGTCTCAGATTCAATGGCCAATAAATTTCAAAGACCAATAAATTTTCTTGACAACCTGCAAATGTGGAGTGAATGCCATTTAGCTTCTGGATTATCAGTGTTGTGGATGGAAAAACTCTTGACTGAAAGCAGATTCACTTTGTTGAATTCTATCCAGGACTCAGTGTCTAGTGTGGAGAGCCTACAGAGGAAACACATGCAGTTTGAAAAAGCCCTGGAAGCTCAGATGGAGAAAATTGATGAGATGGCTTCATTTGCTCAGCAGCTAACGCAGAACAAGCATTATGACTTGGACAACATCACCAACAGATGCCAGGCTGTTCTTAGGAGGTGAAGTCAAACCCTTCCCATGTCAGCCACCCATCTCTTTTGTAATGAGACTCTCCCCATGTGACTAATATCTTTAAATGTTTTAAGAGAACCATAAACTGGTTTGCATTTACTCAACTTTGCGCCTTGCCCTGTGGTCTTGCCAAATTGGCCTGACTCTACTCAATATTTCATTAGGAGGTTTCCAAAATACAGTTAAGTGGAGGGGGAGCGGGATTCAGAAGGCAGCAGTTTTCCTGTAATTCTGTATCCTGGCCTGGCCTTAGGGACAGTGCTGCAAACAAAAGACAGAGGCCTGCTGTGCCATTAAATACTTCATTATTATTAAATACCATCAAGAAAGGTCATTTGCTACACAACTGCTTTTTCACTGCTCTAATGGGGTTGATCTTAAAGCCCTGCTCAAATTATCTACTAGGGCATTTGCAGTTTTTCTGATCAGATCTTGCCCTTTCATGTGAATTACTTTATTTCTCCTAACACATTGTGTATTGTTCATCTAAAATAAATGCTGACAGTAGAAGCAGCTGTATTCAGTGCTATGGTAGATGAAAAAAGACACATGAAATTTACAAAGAGACATTGGAGATCCCTTATGATTAAAGTGAACATATGAATTTATTAATATGATCAAACTATCTCATGCCTGCATTAATATGGATAAAGTGCTGCAGATCCACATTTGGAAAAAAGATGAAAGGATGGTGTAGCTTTGGTTTATCAGCAACAAATACCATCATACTCACAGGCTTTCCATATAAGAAACATGCTGAGTTTTTGTTCTCTTGCAACCCTGAAAGGCAATAATGGTGATTCCTAGAGGCAGATATCACATATATAGAATTTGTGTGTACTTTAAACATACCTATCTGCTAGTAATCCTTCCTATAGTGTCCTGAGCGTCTTCTCTGACAGTCCAAATCATGGGAGGCTGCATATTATGGACAGTTCCCTCCTAGAGAATGGAGGGTTAGATCATGTGTGCTTTAGAAATGAAAACTGACAACCCTTATCCTGTCTAATTCACTCTGTGGCTTTTACCTCACACATCTGTCCTCATCTCAGAAAAGAGAAACTGCTGGAGAATGCTGCTGCTCGCAGACATCTGCTAGAGGAATCAAGGCTTCTGCAGAAGTTGCTGAGGAATTCCTTTGAGGTACAATTACACAGGATTCATGGTATTCTGGTTTCTTAAAACATACTGTGCCGCATAGATCTGAATCACTGAAGGGATTTACTGTGAGAAAAATCAAGGAACTGAGTCTGGAATGAGATGATATTGGGAAAGATGAGGATAAGAGTGAAGGGATGTTTTTCAGCTTTCAAGTCACAGCTTCCCTCCAGTCACCAGATGAAAGATCTACTGTGCATTGGACACCAGCAAAACGCAGAAGAAATAAATGCATTAAAAGGGAATGTGCCACCATTTTAAAATTCATGGGAAGAGGCAAATTAGTTCTTTTCCTGTGAGATACTGACAGTGGGTTAGAAATAGGGAGATAATTGCCCTTTCTCCCCCCTGCACACATGTGCCCACACACTTTCTCACTGCATGGGGAATATCTCATGGAGACAGCCTCCTTTCCAGGTAACAGTGCTGGTAAACAGAGATATAGGGGTGACTTCATTATGAAAGATAGGAGGAGCTTAGGGAAGCAAAACCTCAGAAGGACAACTCATTTGTGTCCCCGCTCACCAGTCCCATGTTTTATACATATTAGAGGAGAGCCTGGCAAGTTGGAGCTGAAGAAACACTGAAGGTTTTGTCCACTTCTGTTCTTTCCTCCCCAAAGGTGGCTGCCTGGATCAATGAGAAGAATAGCATTGCCCAGGATGATAGCTGGAAGGATCCAAGCAATCTGCAGACCAAACTACAGAAGCACCAGACTTTCCAAGCAGAGATCATGGCCAATAGAAATCGCCTGGACTCCATCAAATCTGTGAGAGAAGTGGGGTTGATGGCAAGGGGGGGCAACTGGTATGAAAGACTCTGCAGACAGTGTTGAGTTTACAGTGATCTCAAAGGGGAGGGAATCACTGTCCGCCCACTGACATCATTCACGCTGTCTCTGAGGGGACTGGGAATCTTATTCTTTTAGTCCATCAAGAACTTTCTGTGTCCATTGGTTTCTTTCAGCATCTCTCTTACTGTCTAGTGTGAGCTTGCTATCTATATTCACTGCACATGCAGTGGAAAGAGATGGGTTCTTTCAATGAAAGATTCAGTCCACTGACTTTAGGGACTTCTCTCTGGGGTGAATGCCACTTAGAGGTACAGCTGTTTCTTTCCAGCAGGGAACCTAGCTGATTGGATGCACAACTTCAAGAAGTCCGATGAGATGTATCCAACAAAAAGGATCAAGAGTTTTTAAGTGTTGCCTTTGCAGAGACATGCTAGTAGGAGAGATATGAGGGAAGTCTGACAAGCTTTGTCAGATACTTGGCAGAAGCCGTGATCAGCTGATGAGTTTGGAAGGACAGACTGTTACATGTTTATTAACCTTATTTTCAGCACAGCACTTACTAGCTGTATTTTGCAATAGATAACTAAGCATTAAAGGTAGATACCCTCCTTAGACTCACCTGCATCCAGGATTGTAGAAAACCCCCCACTTTTTATTTTTAAAAAAAACTTTTAACCTCCCTGTGTGCAGACACAACAGGGGGGTTAAAGGCTGGAGTTACAATTCTCTCTAAACTAATCTGTTTTTAAAGAGTTGTTTGCACAATCTCTTATTATTTCTTGATGCCCTGTCTTTTTTGTTGGGAATAGCCTTAGTAGTTGCTCTTTAGAAGAAAATTAGCATCTTCTGTCCTGGTATGGCATCATTCTCTTGCTGTGCCTCCTCTTCCCCATTGCAAAATGTAGAAATAGCTCAGTTTAGCTGTCTAAAGCAAACTTGGTCCCAGCTTACGGATACAACCTACAGACTCTTCTACCTGATGGAAGTCTTGCTGTGCACCCTCTACCTCTTCTTCTACCAACCTGTTAAGCATTTGCAGCTCAGGGATTAGAAATGCAGACAGACTTTTATTGCATAATATAGTGGTACAACGGTACATGGTTAAAATAGTTTTATTATCCATAAATAATATAATAAAATAAATAAAACCATAAAATAATAAAACCATTATTATGGTTTTATCTCATACAGTGGTTCACTTGTATGAAATAGTTCTCTCTTAACATGCAAGGAAGGGAATAGAAAAGGACTGGTGGCTGGGCAATCTCAAACAGTGATCACAGAATGTGGGACACCACAGAAAAAATTGAGTGCTTGCAAACTAGGGTTCCTGCCAGCTTTTAGGCAATGTAGCTGTGGTGTAATGAAGATTGTCTTTACCCTTTGTCTTCTGATTTGCCTTCTAGCATTTCAAATAATTTTAGAGGCCAGAAAAACAGGAAAATCAGCTAGTCTGCTAGCAGACTTTGTTTATGGAGGCAAAAGTGATATATTCTGGTGCATTCAGCAAAGGAAGAAAACTTTGACTGTTCTTTCTACTATAGGAAGGGGAGAAGATGCTCCGTGAGAGGCACTATGCCCCTGAAGCCATTCAGTCCAGACTACAAGAAATGGAAGAACTATGGGAGGAACTGCTAGCAAGTTGCCAGGATAAACGGGCCAAGCTGCAGGATGCTTACAAGGTAATACATGGATGCCAGTGGCTGGGTCTTGGTGTCGTTTCCAGAGATAGCACAGCTGCCTTGCTACACGTCTCATCTACAAGTGTGTCACTTGATACAATCAGACCTGATTCAAGAAACTACTAAATGTGGACTGATTGAATGGAATCAGTGGGAGAACTGGAGATCCGTATGGAGGGAAAAGGATTTGTAGGCTATGTTGCCTTCGGCTTTCTGCTGCCAGTTTAGATCAGGATTCCAGAGAGGGATACTGAGGGAAAATGTCTTCAGTCATATAACTCCCTGCATCTGTCCCAATGGCATCTTTTCTCCAACATGTTGAGAAAGAAACCCACAGCTGCTTTTCATTCTTCTAGCTCCAGGTACATGACTTCTCATGACTCTGAGTTTTGCATGGGCTATCAGACACTCTGTGGGTGTAAAATAGAGCTCTCCCTTTAAATGGCTTCCTTTTAAGGTACTGTGTTCATCATTTGTATTTGTGCAACACAAGTAAGATTAGTTCTTGATGTTTTGTGCATCTGTTCTTGCGTTCACTCTGGCTGAATTCTCTTTTTCATTTGGACCACTGTCATATCTGGGAAGAGTTCACTGAGCACTGGGAAGCTTCTCTTTGTTTGCGTGTAATTCTTACTGAAAGTGGCCAAGATTTTTACATCACATAATCTGTCCTAAAGGTTTAAATGACCTTTTCTTCCTGCTTGTCCTCAGGGCCTTCATTTTCAGCGAAGTGTAGAGGATATGGAGAAATGGTTGGAAGATGTGGAAAATGAGTTGAAAGCACCATATAGTAACAATGATCTGGTGGTTTTGAACAGTCATCTGAAGAAACAAGAGGAACTGGAGGAAGATATTGCTGGCCATAGGGACCGGCTGCAAGAGCTTGTGGTCACAGCTCAGCAGTTCCAGAAGGAGAAGCATTTCCTTGCTGATGAACTAGAAGAGAGAGTGGATCAACTGGTGCAGAGGTGTGTGAGTGCCTGCCCTGTCTCCTGCCATTTTTTTTCTTGTTTTTATCAGCGTTTTTCTTCCCTGCATATTTTTTTCTTTCCTTCTCTACATCATTCTGAAAAGAACGTTTTGCATTCATTCCTTATTAATCTGCAGTCCTCATTGGGTTCTCTTTAAAACCTACAGATACAAAAGTCTACGTGATCCTCTGCAGGAGAGACGTGGGAGTCTGGAGGCAAGCAGACTTCAGTACCAGTTCTTCCGAGATGTTGATGAGGAGTTGGCCTGGGTTCATGAGAAGCTCCCCATGGCTTCCTCCAGGGATTATGGCCAATCCCTGGCAACTGTTCAGAGTTTACAAGAAAAGCACCAGGTAATGTCATGTGAGAACCGTTCTCAGTCTTTAGAATCAAAGAGAAAACACGGAATTCAATGTGCCTCTGGCAAACTTCATCTGCTGTGCTATGGCTAACAGGATTCATGATGCCAGGGTTTACTCTTATCTTTGTCTGATAATAATGACATTTTTCAAAGGATATGTCCATGACTTGGCAACATGTGGGATTCCATGCTGCTTATCATTGCAGTGGTGTAGGTACCACACCATATGCTTTTCTGTGGACACATAGGCTCTTTCTGTGAACTGAGTTCAAAAACCTGGCCTTTGCAATACAAAATAGATTTTACAAACTGTGGTGCATGCTGTTATAGCTTCTTTGGGCAACAGATGTCCTAACAAATATGCTTTGAAACTCAGTAAATACATCCAAGCAAGCTAATTGCTCAGATGTCTCAGGATGAGCTCCCAGGAAAACATCTTTCCCCCAAACTCTTTCTACTCTGGAGGGAGGGAGTTGACAGGATATTATGGTGATCCTTAGCCAACTTTCATTCCAGTGGTAGCTTTCAAGATAGCTGCTGAATTATTTCACAAGGTTCAGATGGGCCACCAGAGAAAGCAGTGCCTGGAACACTGTCATCTCAAATACCAATAAAACAGCAGCTGCCTTCCTAATAGTTTTTTAATAAGGAGCACTGTCTCTTTGCAAACATGAGGTGGAAGAAAAAAAATTCCTGCTAAAAGTTTCCAGAAGCTATTGGTATTTAATATTAATAACGACAGCCCATTTAAGTGCCAGATCAAGTGCCTCTGGGGAAAATCTGTGCAATCTGCAATAGGGCTGGGAAAGACAGAATATCTGTGTGTGTGATATATATACCTATAGAGAGAGCAAATGCCCAAGCATATCATAGAATCATAGAATCGTTAAGGTTGGAAAAGACCCTTAAGATTATCGAGTCCAACTGTTAACCTATCACTGCCAAGTCCACCACTAAACCATGTCCTCGAGCACCACATCTACCTGTCTTTTAAATACCTCCAGGGATGGAGACTCCACCACTTCCCTGGGCAGCCTGTTCCAGTGCCTGACTACCCTTTCGGTGAAGAAGTTTTTCCTAATATCCAACCTAAACCTCCCCTGGCGCAGCTTGAGGCCATTTCTTCTCGTCCTATCACTTGTTACTAGGGAGAAGAGGCCGACCCCCACCTCGCTACAACCTCCTTTCAGGCAGTTGTAGAGAGCGATAAGGTCTCCCCTCAGCCTCCTCTTCTCCAGACTAAACAACCCCAGTTCGCTCAGCTGCTCCTCATAAGACTTGTGCTCTAGACCCTTCACCAACTTTGTTGCCCTTCTTTGGACACGCTCCAGCACCTCGATGTCCTTCTTGTAGTGAGGAGCCCAAAACTGAACACAGTACTCGAGGTGTGGCCTCACCAGCGCCGAGTACAGCGGCACTATCACCTCCCTGGTACTGCTGACCACACTATTCTTGATACAGGCCAGGATGCCATTGGCCTTCTTGGCCACCTGAGCACACTGCTGGCTCATGTTCAGGCAGCTGTCAGCCAACACCCCCTGGTCTTTTTCTGCCAGGCAGCTCTCCAGCCACTCCTCCCCAAGCCTGTAACGTTGCATGGGGTTGTTGTGACCCAAGTGCAGGACCCGGCACTGAGCCTTGTTGAATCTCATTTGGTGCAATCTGCATGTCTACAAATAAAAATCTGAACTTACTTACAAAAAATTTGAAATGTCCCCAGGGTAAAAAGTCAAGACTGCTACAGGTGACATACTAAGGAGAGGGATGAAGTCTCTTAAAAAGTTCCTTTATCCTAGGTGTACTCACAATCTAATGAAGAATTGTAAAATGTTTTTAAATGCATCTTCCAGAATATTCCTGAGTAAGACCCATGGGTATATTCTGAATAGTTGCACATTCTTAGTATTCAGTGTAATTCTCATATTTGTAAAAATTCTGTATTTAAGCAAGATGCCATTGGTGACTTTGGGATTAGACAGTAAAAACAAAAAGCTTGTTTCACCATGATTAAAAGTATAAATATTGTTATGTGTGCAATTACTCCTAAAAATGATGAGCTGATTGACATGGTAGGGAAGTAATTAGGTTCATGGAAGAAAGGAATGCTTAAATTGAATTAATCTGAGAAAATATTTGGGATAACTGAAGGAACAATGGAGATACTGCTTTAGGCTGCAATTATCTTTGTGTTAATTGGCCAGGTCTCAAAATATTTCAATGAACTGTGAGAATGGGAGATATAGACCATAATACCAGTGCATAATAAAATGCCAATTCTTCCCACCTTTTTGCTTCTTATTCTTCTGGAAGCAGGATTAAATATAAGCTTTGAATTCTCAACCTTCTAGTAGCTAGTCTCTACACCTTTTTTTTAATGTTGGCTTACAGGCAAACAAATGTCAGAGTTAACATAACAGTCAAGAATTGAATATATTATTAGATCCACCCTCTATTGTTTGTCTTAATGAGCCAGATTTGCAAAATTCAGTCTTTGGTTTGTTACCACAAAAGGGATTGTGCGTGAAATGTATCAACCTAAAAAAAAAAAAAATACTGTCTTGCAAAACTGCGTTTACACACAAATATAACATGCATATGCACAGCTGCTTGGCTTGGAACAGAGTTTCCCCTCACTCCCTCCCTTCCCTTTTTAATTTTTTTTAATTCCTGTTGTTATAAATGAAGTACTGTGAATACATGTTCCTAAATGTTCAACTGCAAAGTTGTTCTTCATGCTGCTAGCTTATTATTAATACACAGTACAAGATGTTTTATAATCTTTGCCACTGGATTCCATTCTGCTGGGGTCAGATACGGTGTCACTTTTCAACAACATAGTGGCTGTCTTGAAATTAATAGGGGGAAGTTAAAGGCAAGATTAGAATCAGAGCTCTTTTCCAGCCAAGTCTGATACTTAAGTTGAAAAAGCAACTCCTCTCCTCGGAGAGGGCGTCTCTTCTACATTAACACAGCACTGTAGTCTAACTCTGAAACTGCCTGTTTCACAGCTATGAAAATAAACAGAACGGTTGTAAAATGGTGGGGTTTGTTTGTGCTTAAGGTGCTCAGGCATAGTTAGCCATGGAATGCACATCCACCCACAGACAAATTGATGGCATGGTCCTTGCCCACCCAAGCAAATATCATATGAGGGGGTATATGGAGGAATGCATAGAGTTTTAAAATCTACCAGTCTTCAAAAATTAATTTCAAGTAAAGTCTTTGAGAACTGGTTCAGGTAGTTTTCTTCTCTGCTTGTCCTCTTGGCTGCCTGGTACTATGTGTACCCACAGTGTTTGCAATGGCTGTTATGCAAAGCTGCATTTTCTACAAAGGTATTGGTAAGTGATAAATACTGATGAGCAGTTGAATTGATTGTTCTTCCCTAGACACATTTTAATTCAAGAAACACCATGTATTGGGGTGGAAGTGGGTATATCTCAGTGGAATCTACAGATAAGAGTTTTGAGGTTAGAACCTCTTCCCTCCACACTCTGAGGTGGATACACACCATGGTCCAAACTTCATGGCTATATTTGGTTTCTATAATCACTCCTTCACCCCAGAAAACTCCTCCACTCCATTTTGAGCATTCACTCAGACTTTGTACCTCTGACCCATCTTCATGTATAGAAAACAGGTTTATAATGGAATTACATGACTACATTATCTGGTATAAAAATCTCCATAGCTTTTATTTTTGGCCTGTTATTTTACTCTTTACTCCTTCCAGAATTTGGAGAATGAGATAAGCAGTCGGGATGCTTTGACCAAAGCAGTGCTCAGTACAGGGCAGAAACTTGTAAGGGGAGGCCACTCAGCTTCTCGCAAGATCATGGAGCATCTGAAGGAGCTTGAGACTTCTGTAGAAACCTTGAAGGCAGAGGCTCAAGAGAGGAGACAGCGGCTCATGCAGTCATATGAGGCCCATCTATTCCTGAATGAGGTAAAGATGGTTCATGAGAGATTTATTTTGGTCTTTCTTTGCTTAAAAGATGACACCTATATTGTTGAATGGATGCAACTGCTGAGATAGGAGCAGAAGTCATACTGTCCCAGTTTTTCATATCTGATAGATATGGATACAGTGGAAAAATAACAGTTACTTTTCCAAGCAACTGCAGCGAGGGATAAACATGTAATCTTAATTACTGGGTTCTGGGTACATGTTTTTGAATAGTGTCTGCTAGATTGCATTACAGGAAGGCACCTAAGCTGCTCTCTGTTTTCACTGATGTGTCTCTTTGGGTACCACTGCTTTCCAGTTTTCTTTGTCTTGACCTAAATCACAGCTGTGTTCGAGCTCATCCCTGTATTTTATACAGCTACTGGAGGTGGAGGCATGGCTGGCAGAGAGGAGCTTCATTCTGGAGACCTCTGATTACGGGAAGAATGAAGAATCCACACAAGCTTTACTTCGTAAACTTGAAGCTACCAAGCTGGACATGGATGGTTTCAGGCCCCGGATCGAGAAAGTACAGGAGACAGGTGCCAGCTTAATAAACAAAGACAGCCCAGAGAGGTAGGAAAGTGAAAACAGGCTTCTGCTCCAGGTCTAACAGAAATGCCAAGAGAAGGCAAATGTGGAAAAGTTCAGTAGCTGTTCGATGGTTCGTTCAGAAATATGAGTTCAGGGGACATCAATCCCTCCTTCACCACCATCACACACACTCAGCCCCCAAAAAGCTTGATGGCTGTTTTAATGTTTTCATGACTGTTGTTTTTTAACAACAGGCCAATTAGTGCAGATCAGCTTCTTTGTTCATTGTCTATTTCCAGGAACTGTCATCTAGTTCTCTTTTACCACAAAGGTTCAAAAACCACTATGCTTGGGTAAGGAAACAGACATTCTTGACAGTTCACTGTTTTTGATTGCCACTTTGCTTTTATATCTGGGGAGGAGAAAGTGAAAAGAGCAGCCATTTGTATAAGATACTTTAATTTCCTGAACTAGCTGATTTTAACAGCTTGGCATAACTCACTCCATGATGTTATCTGGTTTCTTCTGTATTTTGAAGGTGTTGCAAATTCAACCTGTCAGAAAAGACAATGTTCAAAAAGAACAGTAAAACAAAGACATACCTTCTGATTCTTTTTCTTTGCAGTCCAGCCATACTTTCAAAGCTCCAGGGGATCCTAGCAGACTATCAGTCTCTCCTACAGAAGGCTGAGACCCAGAGAAAACGCCTGCAAGAACAATTCCAGCTCTATCAATTTGAAAGAGAATTCCAGCTGGTGGATGCATGGCTTTCCAGTAAACAGTCTGTAGCAGAGTCCGATGACTATGGGCAGGACTTAGATGATGTTGAGGTAACAGAAAACAGAAGGTATTGTACGTATTTTATGGCAAAGCAGGAATATATTTGCTGCAATTTTTGTGTAGCTGCTGACAGTGAAGAATGTTACAGTGACAAAGCTTAAGCAAACCCATTCTCTCTGCAGCAAGAACTCAGACTGGTTTCTCTCTGCTTATACAGGGCTCTCTGAGGTAGCATCTTCCAACAGAAAAAGTAGGTGCATCAGAAACTTAGCTTTTTCTTGGGATGAGGTCAGCACACTTCACTGCTGGGCCTGATTATAAATTTGACAGGGCCTAAAAAATTTGACATGACCAGGGCCATGGTCTTGTAAGAATTTTAGTGGAAAACATGGGGATGCAGCGTTCACCCCTTTAGCTGCTGATTTGAAGGATAAATTCCTCCTCAGGGCACACAGTGCAGAAAAGTTATAATACATAGTGTCCACTCCTCAACAAGTGCTGCATATGTGGACAGCCTAACAGGTTGTGTTTCTTTTGATCTGGGCAGCATCCGTTTGTCAGAATGTGGGTGATTTTTCTCTGTGGCATAAGATGTTAAATGATCAAGACAATAGATGCCTTCTGACTCCAGGTCATCCGGATTTATCAAATGATTTGCACTTGTAAACTGCAATACGTAACTTTTGTGTTATACATTATAGAGAAAGTGATTCCTTCTGCCTCTCTTATAGAGGTAGGCAGAAATTCTTATACCTAAGTCTGTGTCCCCATTTATCCTGCAGGTGCTGGAGAAAAAGTTTAAAGATTTTGTAAATGAGGTGAAACCTCTGGGACATTCCAAAGTTGTCTCCTTAAATGAGTTAGCATCTAAACTAGAGAAGGAGGGCCACAGCAAGCTGGACATCATCCAGAAGAGAACAAAGCAAATCAATGAGATGTGGGAGAAACTATGCCATGCCGTCCAGACAAGAACAGAGGTAGGAAATACGTGAAAAACTGGGCCATTGAATTCCCTGCAGTTTCCCATGTGCTTCTCTCTTTCCCAAACCAGTGCATTGCTGATGTTGAAACACAAGGTTTGTAAGAGCAATGGGTGTATTCTGTTCTATTCTTTCTTGATCCATTTCCCTTTGTAGCCACTACCCTACTGTTCCTGGCAAGGCTTATACTTGAAAGATATTTATCAGCCTAGAGTAATTCTGTTTTCCTTAATTCACTGCTAGCTCTGGTTTCTTGAAAAACTAAGCCAATCTAATGGTTTACCACCACTAACAGGAGGCCGGCTCTGGCACTCATTGGACTCTTTATTGAACTACTTCAGCTTATTAAACAAGATGAAAACTCTCCAGATTTTTTTGCTGAGTTAGTTACTTGAAGTCACAGAAGGGGTATGGGAGAGAAGGTGATAGAGGACACAGAGCCAAAACCCCTACCTTTTGGCAGCAGTTAGCTGTTAAATCAGCTCACCTGCTCTCGTGAAACTGCAGTTGCAGATGTGTTTGGGAAAGCAGAGAGGACACATAGTTTGAATGTAAAATAGTATGAGAACATTTTTTAATCCTCTCATTTCAGAAAACCTAATTTTCACTTAACTCCTCTTATTTTCACTGTTTGCAGTGTAGGCCTCTATTCCAAACAAGTTTTTTAGGACACTTTCTGTGGTTGAGCGAGCTACCTTTAGAGGGCAATTCATGCTCTCCACCTCGATCATTCATCTTACGTAGGGATAAATTGCTCTTTGGAGACATCTGTTTCTTTCTATTGACAAAGAGAACTTAGGGAAATTAGGTTAGCTTGAACACCTCGCTTTCAGGTGACTTAATTGGGAAGGTGTTTCACTCCCGCTCTTGTTCAGTCTGTACTGCATTAGGACGTATTAGGGTTGCCCTTTTTTTGTGCTGCAGACATGAAATATAGTATTACCATTAAATTGTTTCTTTATTCCAGAATCTCAGAGCAGCCCGGCAAGTTCACCAGTATGATCATGATGTGGATGAAGTAAAGGGCTGGATGCAGGAGAAAGAGGCAGTGGTAGATATAGAAGATTATGGATATGACCTTCCAGGTGTACAGACACTTCTCAGCCAGCTTGAGGGAGTAGAGGTAAGGGGATCTGTCATGAAGCAGTGGCAGAAAAGCATAAATGGCAAAAAAAAAAGACTGATGCTTGATTTGAAATCCTCTCAAGTGCCTTGTTTGCAGGCCAACAAAAGGTAAATTTATTGCACCCTGAAATATTCTTTGTGTTTCACAGAAGGGGGCCTTTTCCTCCTGTTTTTAACAGTGTGATATTATATTATTAATACCTTTGCTTCTAAGGATGAGCTTCTTTTCTAAAATCTACTCCAAATTGTTATTATAATTGCAAAGGTGTCATTTGAACTACAAAAGACTTCAGCTCCACACTTATCAAAATAATCAGTGTCACATCTAAAGAAGCTTCTTTGATGCTTGATGATGAATGTTAAAAGGCATTAGGAGGAAAGTGAGAGGAAAAGTCTTGACAGAGTTGTATTTCCAGGCTCTGTGCAGCCAGTGGCTAGAAAAGATATGCACCATCTTTAAAATCTGCTTTCGATAGATGTAAGTAGTGACTTGGTCTTACAATCCATTCTGTCTCTGTTCCAGAGAGATCTAGGAGCCATCATGAAAGAGCTGGAACGGATTCGAGGAGAGGCTTGGCACCTCAGCCGCACATACCCTCAAGTCAAGGAAAACATCATGGAGAGACTCACAGATGTGGATGAGTGCTGGGAAAACCTGGACAAGAAGTTTCTGGAGAGGAAAGCAAGACTCAGTCAGGCAGAACAAGTCCAGCTCTACTTCAATGACTGCAGGGAGCTGATGTATGTGTTGGCCCCTTGAGTTTGGCAGTGGGCCTTATTTCTTGTCTTTCCCATACAGGATTTCCTAAATTACACCTGTCAGTTATTTGACTCCTGTCCCAGGTGCTCCGCAGCTTGCTTGCAAATCTCTTTGAATAATAATACATGCCATCATATTAACAGCACTTCATAGAATTTACCTCACACCAGACATGACCATGCCACTCAGCACAGTGTGCATGACAAACCCACATTTTTAAACTATTACCTAGACAGTCTTGGAGAATTCAGTCACTCTGGATAGATTTGGTAGTCTCACAATTCCAATTGAAAATACTGTTGATTCTGTAGGAAGATGGGGGAGCCTCTGCTAGATAGTCAAGTAATTTGTACACCTGTGCAGACACCAGTGCCCATTTTTCTCAGAGTCAAAGCAGCTACATTAAAGATAACCTTCTAGAATAGGTTAGCACTTGCTCAAGTGCTGAAGGTGTTTTGCATACATGTATTTAATGCCATTGCCCATATGCACACACTCTTCTGTCCATTCTTATTAGGGGTCAGTTTTTTGCAAGAATTCAATTGCTGGGAAATTCAATTTTTTTTTTCCATTTTTAATCTGAATTAGAACAAAATGCTGAATGTAAAGCATCTACAAAACATACTTTTTAAAAAAAAGATCTGTTGAGCTAAATGTCACATTTTGTTTAAATCAATCATGTCAAAGTAACTAAAGCAGAGGTCTAATGTAAACATTGAAATAAATAATGGAAATATGCTATACTCAAAGTGGCAGACCAACCTTAAAATATTATATTTTACCATTTTAATGTCATTTTCATCAAAATTGATAGATTTTTGACAGAAATTCTGTTTTTTAAACAGGATTTCTCACAGAAGAAATATGGACATTTTTAGTTCAGTGTAGTTAATAAAAGAGTTAATCCATGACAGGAGTAGAAATGCAAAGACGATGAAGTGGTTACCACAGCCTATTGGACATTTACTATGCTAAGGGATAGATCCTGAGCTCAGGTAAATCAAGATGCATTGGTTTATGCCAGTTGAGGCTCATGGAGTAGAAAATTTTCCTTAAAAAGTATATATCAACATGCTTCTTTGCATGAGTGCTCTGTATGCATATGAAGGACTTTCATGCATGTTGATAAGGTTAGATGGACATCTGAAAGTCTGTGTCCCTGTACCATGTATAAAAGTACGGCAAATGTATACAGCCTAGGCATTTGCAGTTACATTTCTTTCTGAGGATTTGAATGCACAATGCTTCAGTATGTATAGGTGCTGCAGCTGCCTTTCTAACAGGCTATGTATTGAAACAGCACTGGGAATATTATATCAAGTTATAAAAATCCATAGATGCATGAGTGAACCTTCATCAATGTATTTGTATATTCATATCTTTTGTGAGCAAATAAAAGTCTGTATACATGTGTCCACAGCCATGGGATGTGTGCATTCCTGAGTATCCAACAGACTCAGATTCCTTCTGTTTTTACCCTTTTGACTCTATTCTGTAGGGCCTGGGCCAATGAGATGCATGCACTAGTGATATCTGAGGAACTGGCAAATGATGTCCTGGGAGCTGAACTGCTTATCAAGCGTCATGAGGAATACAAGCGTGAGATAGAGAAGCAGTGGCTAAAATACGAAGAAATGCAGCGGGCAGGAGGTGACCTGATGAAGAATGGACATTTTATGTCTGTGGAGGTGTGTTGATGAGTTAAATATTTTACAAACGAGTGAACAAAGATGACATTTGTCTCTCAAAACAGAACTAAACAGGAAAATCAGGTTCTCTAGTATTAAAAGCTGCAAACTTCATGTGACATGTAGCAAAAGAAAACACCTTTTAAAGTTCTTATGCCTCTAAAAACTGATTTTGAAGCTGACCATAAAAGAATAGTCACTGGATCAATTATGGCTATGTGGGGGGGTAGGGAGGTATTGCTATTCTACAGAAAAGATGTGCCACATAAATGAGATTTTAGCATTTAACTACAGAAGACCTAGGATAAAATACATCACAATGCAATCAACTATAGGATGGAGTGATGTCCCTGAGTACACCAGAAGTTATGTAATCCTTCAGAAATGTGATAAAGCCAAAGGGGCAAGAATGTTAATATTTCTGTGATCCTGTTATCTATGTACCTTTGACCTTTGCAGTGGTCCCAAGCTTGTCTTGATACTGTCAGTAGATCCAGAGATCACATCATCAAAAAAAATCTTCAGAATTTATGCAAGATTACAACAATTCTGTTATAGAAAGAATGAGAGAACTTTCCAGAGTTTAAGGCTCTCCATTGTCTCCTTGCCATAAATGGATGTATTTGTTGAATCTTTGGGTTCTCACTAGTTCTATAATACAAATTGCCTGGATATAAAGTTTTGTCATGGGAAAGCATATAGCAGAATATTGGTCCTACAGTATGTGGAATATACATACAATTATAATATATAGCTATACAACATACAGGCTAAATGAATTGAAGTAAGAAAAATGAGGACTCAGACATCCTTTCTAAGTTATGTTAACACAACAAAATTATCTAGAGGTCATTTTCTGGATCATGAGGGCAGATTATGCACTAGTTGGCTGTCACAGGAAAGTCTGATTGGATTTTTCACCTCCTGTCATTGCAAATTTTATTTTTCTAGATTGAAGAAAAACTGTTAGAGCTGTCAGAGCTGATGAAGAAGGTAAAGGAGAGCTGGGACATGAGGAAAGAGTTATATGAAGAAAACTGGGAGATTCAATTGCTCCGCAGAGAGCTAGAACAAGCAGAAGCATGGCTGGCTGCCAAGGAGAGCTTTCTTTCTGATCCTAGCTATGGGGTGAGTAACAACAGTGCAACACTATTGAAATGTCTCTTAACATCTATGGAGTGCTTGGAGCAGGTATCAGCTTGGGCATGAAGTTAATCTCAATCTCAACAGTAATGCACCCTGGAGATTAGAAAGGGCAGGAGCTCTGTCTTCTTACAGAAGTGAGCCCAGGACAGTTGCTGCATTTTACGTTGCGATGGGCTTCAGAAGATGGTGACTTCCAGGGGGTGGCAGAAGACTGGGGAGAATTCCAGACCATTTTTTCACATAATGAGATAACTTACAGAGGGTTCAACCTTCCCTGTCATGCTGAGACCCTGTTTTGAAAGGAAAAAGGGGTTTTCTCCACCTTGTGTTGGCTGGTAGAATGTTTTGCACAGATGGCTTGATAGCTAGCCTGTAAATTCCTATTTAAACACCAGCATCCATAGTTTTGTTTTTTTTTCTTATTGTTGACTGTCTTCTGCTGGTTTATAAGGTGGGAAAACAATGTTATAAACTCAGGTATCAAAAACTAAGCAGAGAGCAAGAAAAAGTTTTATGACATGCATGTGTTGTAGGGCAGGAATAAACTCTCTGTCTCGCACAAGCTGGAATCCAAGTACTTAATCTGTACGTAAACAGTTATAGTTGGAAGCCATGGTACCACATGGCTTCACAGAAAAAAAGATTATTTGAGCTCTTTTTTTCATGTACAGCAGATAGACTGCAAGCTACAAACTTTTTTTTTTTTTTTAAAGTGTAAATTAAGATTTTTCACACACTACCAGGGGTTTAGACATTCAATCATAAAAATTTCAGAATCATCATTTGGCTAATGGCAATGGGTAAATCTGAAAATCTTAGGCATAATCTCTTCCAATGGACTTGATTTTGGACTTCTGTATCTGATAATTTTTCCATTCAGGATTCAGTGTCTGAAGTAGAGGAATTACTGAAGAAACACCATGATTTTGAGAAGATGCTTGCAGCTCAGGAGGAGAAATTTGCTCAGCTCAGCAGGAAAACTAAGGTGAGAAGTAGAAGGCTGATGAGCTGTGTATGAGACAGGATGATGTGGGTCCTTGAATGTTTGGGGCTCAGTCACTCCATGTAAGAATGAACTCTTGTGCTGAGATGGAGTAAATGAGTGATCAAAGCTGAGATATTGCAGATAGAGCAGCTGAGAACGAGACCTGTATGTGGATCAAAAGAGTCCAACTAGCTTGCAAAAGCTCTAGGGGAGAAGTGGAAGCTTTCTTTTGCCAGGAGCAGCAAAAAGGGTGTGTAGTGTGCACTGCTATATGAGAAACAGGGTGATCCCTCACTACCCAGATGGAGAGATT
The DNA here is from genome assembly GCF_047370975.1 of Nipponia nippon. Taxonomy (NCBI): domain Eukaryota; kingdom Metazoa; phylum Chordata; class Aves; order Pelecaniformes; family Threskiornithidae; genus Nipponia; species Nipponia nippon. The sequence continues at coordinate 29,943,301 of NW_028262291.1, read as the reverse complement.
TTGATTCGTTCAGGATTTCAGTAGGGAACTGCAGCCACCTGACAGTGCTGGAGGGTAGCAATGGGCTCAAAATAAAGGGAGACCAAGGCAGAGATAGGCTTTTTTCTTTCTGGCATCAGAGTTCTACAGTGCATTGTATTAGGTATCAAAAATATTCAGTCAGCCTCCCAGATCCTGTTTCACTGGTTTTTAAAACTATTTTCCTGAAATAACCAGCAAAACATAGTTTTTGTGTTTGGCATAAGGCTAAAAATTAGCTTAGCGGAGTCTGGTCAGTGGTTTGCAAATTGGCCAAATGAAGAGGCGAAGGTCCTCCACTCTAAAATTTTCCATGAGAACACCCCTAGATACCCACTGTTCCTACAGCAAACTTAAAGAAGCAGGGCCACAGAAGAGAAGCATAGTTTCTCTAGAGCTTATTAAAGACTCAGCCTCTAGAGAACTTAGCAAGGGCAGGATTCACTGTATTTGAGATTAACTGCCATCAGTATTCATGGTTTGAGCAATAAAATAATGCTCAGCACATAGCAATTAAGTTCAGTTCTAAGTCTAAGAATGCCAGCGGAGGTACAGGCCTTAAAATTCAATGCCAGGAGAGAGTGTATTTGAAAAACTATTCCTGCTTAAAATAAACAAAAAATCTTAGGTAAGTACCCATAAATGCAATTAAGGTAATTTTAAAAAATGTAATACTTGTGTCCTACAGAGGGAGATGAATCTTCTGAAACAAGTGGACACAGAAGAGAGTGAGCAGAAGGATAAAGGCAAGGTTCTACGGGTTCCCTCTCTGAAAAGAAAAACATCTGACAAAAGGAATACACCACCAAAAGTGACAGAGATAAAGAGCACAATGCCACTGCCATCTATGTCCTTACCCAGCCTGTCCTGGAAGACCCCACTTGAAACTATTTTCTCCCCCATTGAAAAGTCTCCATCAACATTCCAACAATTCATTGCTGGGGGAGCCCCAGAAGTGCCGAGCAGCAGCAGAACAGAAATAAAAGCTGAGAGGAGGCTCAGTGAGATTATCGCTCCCCCTACACCAAAGATGGTGGGTCCACGAGCTACATCGTTGGAAAGTCACAGTTCTTTAAGCTCTCCTTTATCTCCTACTCCCATAAGCCAGCAACGCAGCAGCAGTTTGTCAGAATCGTATGCCACAGGCCTTTTATCACCTCAGGAAAAAAGCGCTAGAGGCTCCTCTTTCTCCAGCCTGCAGACAAAACTAATGGCAAGTCCACCCGAGCCTGCCCAAAGGTCACTAGATAAATCATCAAACTTACTGCTGTCTAAATCCTCATGGGAGAGATTAGAGAATACATCTTTGGTAAGTCCCAGGGATTCCTGGCGCTCTCCTCACAAAACTGCTATCCTGTGCTAGTTAAAGTAATGAAATATAGGAAGTTCTGTATGAAAAGCACAAAGACTACTATACAGTGGGCATTTCAGTGGATACGCTCAGGGATCCGAACAGCAACAGGCATTTTATGTGCCTTTGCATTTGATACATTTTCCAAAAAGATCATTGACTTAAGCAGCTAGGTATAGCTTAAAAGCATTTTTAATTTGCTCAGCTTTATAGCCTAGGTCTTGACAACTGTATTGATTTTTGGTTTTCTTTCCCAAACTAGAGGTTACTCATGCTGCTGAATACTCAGCAGAGCACTTAACAAGAGCCAGGAGATGCTGTCTCACAAAGACACAACACTGCTGATTTACCCATACCCTTTATGTGAAGTGGTGCTTAGTATCCACTGAGTTTAGAAGTCAGAGAGAGGCAGGACTGAGTGACCCTTGCCAAAGAGCTGACCTGGTGCAAGACTAGAACCAGCATCTCCTGTTTGCTCACCCTGGCAGGAAATGCACTGTTAACTCATGGACAGGTAGAAATCGTTCCCTTCCCCTCTTGCACTTTGAGAGGAATGTGTTTGTCACATACCCAAGTGTGCCAGTACAACACACTACATTGGTGTAACTCAGTATTATTGCAGGGGTGGTATGAGTAACTTCAGCAATTTAAGTTGTAAATTTTATTTAATAATATAAAAATAATATTAATTAATGAATACACCATGATAGAGCAAATTCCATGAGCAAATTGTTCTAGAAGGACATGAATTCTCTTCATTTAGGTAGTGTATCAGATGTGTGACTGCAGCCTAGAGAGGATTTCTAGCTGTGCTGTGAATGTAAAGGCTGGAGGCAGTAGAGATGAGTTTCTCTGTGTAGAATTTATCTAGAAAGACCATCAGAAATTGTAACATATGTTTAAGGGCCATTTGATAGTTAAACAGCAATGTTCTTGTATGTCTCAGGTTTCTGCAAGTCTCCAGCACATGGAGGGATTCCTAGAAAAGAGAGACCAGCTCCTTCCAGGAAGACAACAGGTAGAAACAAATGCCATCACTCTGTGTTAATTCATGTTTCCTTGAGTTATAGTCCAGATCTGGTCTGACTTCTTCAGGATAAACTCTTGCTGAAGAGGAGCTCAGGACTGTGGGTTTAATTCAGTTACCACTAAAATGCATGAAGAAGTGTCCACTGACTTTGGCAGTACCTGATCAAGTCCTTAAGAGAGACACTGGAATTTTTGCCTGTCATGGGAATCATGCAGAACAGGGTCTGTCTACATGTAATGGATTTATAAACCAGAGCCTGGGCTATATGAACATGTTAATTATGTTCCCCTAATTATAAATACAGGTTTCAATATATCAACTGAATTGGAAAAAAAAATATCGATATTTAAAAAAAAAAATAAAAGCTTGTATCAGCATGTGATGGTTTGTTGGCAGAGGAAGACCTCATTCCCATGCTCCCAATGGTTATAATTTCTAACTGTCCTAGAAGAGAACTGAAGTTTCTGTTTATCTTTGAAGAAGTGGTTTGTTTAATCCAGGGCTGAATGAAACTGAAATCTAAATTCTTATCCTGGGAAAGGATATCACTTCAGGTCAGTAGGCTAATGATCATAATAGAGCAGGAAATTTTCTAATATTTGCCACCAATCTGTAGACATCTGAGTGTTTGCTGAGGTATTGCATGTAAACAAGTTGTCTTGGGTTGTTTGTCCCATACAATATTTCCTCTGAAACCTTTAACTTGAAAGACCTCTAAAAAATTGAATGTAGTATGGACTCCATCTTCTGGAAGAGAAAGTTAGTTTTTCCTGTCTTCTGGATACACTGAATTTAGTCTGCTATGATACTGAACTTCCATCTTGCCAAACAAGAAAAACTATGACTCATCTTCCTCAGGACTTTTTCCTTCCTTTTCTCTGAATGACCAAATTGTCAACTTGATTCACTGGCATAACAAAATAAGAATATACACAAGTAATAGGATCCTTCATCCAGAAGGGTCTCATGGCACTAGGCTAACCTTTCACTGGTACATAGTTGGGGTAGGAAATAGCAGCTGCTTTTGCACAGTGTTCAGTAGCATTCCACTGGGGTTAGTTTAGGAAATGAAGAAGAATTTCAGCAGCCACATTAGATTGGAACTACACACTTAACAAAACTAGACTGTGACCAGCAGGCAAGGGCCAGCGTTCCAGCTGGAAAGAAAGTGCAGCTTTTAGTGGCCAGAAATAGACATAATTGATTACCCACCTTCTCTCAAAGATGTTGCTGACCACAACATGGTGTAGAGCTTGCTTGCACCATGTTATATCATTTGTTCAGTCATGACTCACAGAGATATCCTTCCTGAATCACCCACACCAGAAACTACAGCAGGTTCTGTTTTTCTAGGAGATAATCATGACTAAGACAGCTTCTGTGATCATAATCTGGGCAGCTCCTGGCTTCCTGTGGAAGCTGCACATGAAAGATTTCACTACTCCAATAAAATATATAGCTAATAATGGGATTTTATTACCATTTCTATTCATGTAGCCAGGCTCAAGGTCTTGGAAATCCTTCTACGTAAAACTTGATGGATTAAAGCTTGATTTCTATAATGATGAAAAAGAAGCATCTAAGGTAATTTGGTTTTTGAATCTTTCTAGTAATCTCTGTGTTTACCTATCTAAAAATGCATTTAAAAGAAAACAGAGTTACATTTGCTTTGCTTTGGGGCTGGGGTAATCAGTTCTCTTTCAAATGTCAGCTGAGTGAAAATTCAATAATTGTTCAACTGATACCAACTATAAGGCAGAATAATAAGCTTTCAGAAATTTTCAAACGTATTCCTTAAAAGAAGTATTTTATTCAAGCATTGCCTTCAAGATGTAATGCAGTAGTCCATTGTTCCTCTGTGGTTCTTCCTATTCAGTGATCCTAGTTATAAAGCAGAAAAAGATAGTATGGGTGTGTAGTCAGCCTGCAGGTTGGTATGAAATTGAATCCTAGCAGAAAAGACACAGAAGACATTTTGTTATAATTTCATCCTCCTTCAGAACACATCCACACTCCTGTCCCTCAGCATTCCTGGTGCCAAATGTGAGAAGCTGGTAAATTACATCAGGAAAGAGAATACCTTCATGTTGCGGTAAGTTGTATGGAGAAGTACACTAATAAAAACCTACACAGCTACCTGTATGGTTGTATTTGCCTACAGTCACCTAAGACTGTATTTTGTTAGGAGGCATAACTGAAATCTTACAGTGCTTGCCCCACTCATAAGGACAGCAGGTATAAGGCAAGGCTAACTAGAATTCACCTTCTCCTATCCTTATTTACAGGCTGAGAGATGGGGCAGAGTATTTCTTCGCAGCACCTTCTCAGTCACTGATGGAGGACTGGCTGCAATCACTACAGAATAATATAGGTACATTCTCACTTCCTTCAAGAATGAACTGTGGTTTTATCAAGTGATGGTGAGAGAAAGATGAGAGAATGAGAAAGTGTCCTTAGTCTGGGGCATTTTGAGCTGTCCTTTTTGCCTCTGTTAGACAGCAGTACACATCACCTGCCACCTTGCAATGTCATGACCTGGCAGGAGAATGCCCAGGGTGCAGCCTTTCAGTTGTACTGCAGCTGGCATCAGGTTATTCCCAGGGAGGGGCCTTGCCCAAGGGCTGCATTCGTCCTTTTATTAAGGAGTTACTTTGGATCTTGATCAACAGCTTTTCTTCTGAATCTAGATCTCTTTCTGGACACCTCACTAGGCAGTGGCTTACTGGAAAGGAAGCCAGAGCACAATGATGCTCAGAGAAAATTGTTATGGACACAGAAATGGAAAACTCTGCCTCTAACTACTTCAGAAGGTTTTTATTTGTGTTCTTTGACTCTGCAGGACACAGTAACAGATCACATTCCACAATGATGCTGCAGCCTTTTGCTCCAAACACAGATACCTCCCAGACAAGACTGTGGGACTTTCCAGACAGAGACTCTGCTGAAAGACTAACCAGCAAAAGCTCACTCCTGAGGTAGGGGCTCTGTGCCGCAAGGCTGAACTGATGTCACCGCTGTTTGCACTTAAGTAGCAGTCACCTACAAGCAGAGATTGACCTCAGAACAAAAAGTCCCGCTCCTTTGTCACTAATCCAGTAAAATACATTATTCTTGAGTATGACCCTGCCTCAATTAATTTGTGTCATTTACAATGTGCTACAGCCAGTTTTTAAAAATGGGCCTCACTATAGTCAGCCATACCCTCTCTGTGGTTGGTGACTTAAAATTAGGACACCCAGAGGAATTCTTGTATCACCCATTGTAGGCACCAAAGTTACTGAAATAAAGTATCTGATCTGAAGACGGGGTTACCTGTATGCTCAACAGAGAGAGACTTGTTCCAATAGATGAGGGAATCGGAGCAGGAGTCTACAATAGGTGCTTTGGATTTTCCTCTGAACATTCGCTCCAGCAGGGTCTGAAAGGACCAGCCTCCTAATTTAAGGAGCCAAACCAGTTGTCTAAAGTTGCACTGTTCGAATACTTTCCTCAAAGGCTGTTTTGAGAATCCAAACACAGGCATGTAAAACACAGTTGCAGCCAAATTAGGAAATTTGGCCTGTAGTGTAAATCAATTTTTGTTGCATTTGGAGTCTGAAAAATCTTACAGACTATGATGTGAAATCCTAGTCCCTCTGCCTGGTAGATTTTTGCTGCTGAGCTAGATGCCTAACAAGTTCTTACATACACACAGTTACTTAAACTCCTCTAGATTGTACCTGATTTTCTGGTGATGCATGTCGTTGATAGGAGAACACCTTCCTTCAAAATCAAACCAGAGAGAGAGTCTGCAGAATTTCCCAGAGAGTTTAAGGAAGATGGGACTGCAGTGACACGAGCCTCCATCACCACCCTGAGCCTAGAACAAAGTGGTAATAAAACAAAACTGCTTCCATCTCCACTAGAAGCAGGAAGAGAAAAATGACATTTGCCTCAATGAATACCAGACCCTTCACCATAATATCTTAACCCAGCCCTCTGGAAATGTATTGATGTGTTTTAAGTTAATCACTATCCTTGGAACTTATTTTAATTATGTATTAAATCTAGTAAAGCCATTAACTATAATTAAACAGGGCTGCATCTGGTATACTTTTGTGTATAGACTGTCATTCATCATATCACCTAAGTGATATCTACTCCGAGTTACCTAATGGGAGAGCAGAGGGACCTTCAAGCCAGACAGCTCAAGTGAAGTGACTCTGTGAGACAGAAATGGGAAGCACTGAGCAGAGCTCAAGGTGCAAGCTGTGAGTGAAGAGCAGCCACCTGCAAGTAGCTTTGCAGATATCAACAGATACAATTTAAGAGGGTTGGGCAGTCTGTACACCACAGGAGAAGTCTCAAAGGGAATGTTTGTTGTATAATTCCTGCAGTGTTTCATAGTCTCCACAATCTTTCATTTTTACAACACATTAACCAACAATTCCCTAACTATTTGCCAACTCTTTCTGGATGAGGTTACCAGGAAAAAAAGTCCTGCAGAGTTACTGATTTTTAATGGAATCTGAAACTAAAATAATGCACGAACAATCAGTCTTTCAGTGTAAAAGGAGAGGAAAAGCAGGATAGCAAGGAGGAAGTCTAGTCCCCAGGCCATTGCTCTCAGAAAGACCAAAAACTAGGTTGATTAACCAGCCTATTGGGAAGCCGGATTGCATAGGAAGTATGTAAGATAGCCTTTTGGGAAAATGCAGGTAAAGGGGAAAAAAACATGTCTAATAGTACGTTATCTGTATGAAGTCTCATCTTGTTCTCATTAACGCTATTGGCCTTTTTCACGCTTCTTAAATTCCTATAGCTGAACAGGGTGTCAAGTGCACACAAGTTACCAAATTTTTATCTCCACAGTGCACGCAGCAAAGTCCCAGCATGATGCAGCAGCAGCAGCAGTGCCATAAAGACAGGTGACCACATCAGTAGCAGTCTGTTCTTTTTAGCAAGTAGTATAATGCTTACTTTGAAAAGATACCACTCCTTGGGCTAAACACAGAAGTGTTGGTGGGACGGGACCTCTGGAGGTCTGTAATTCAGTGTCTTACTCAAAGCCAAATAATCATCAACACTAGATCAGATCAGGTACAGTTTTGTCTAGACAAGCCTTAAAAACCCTCTGAGGATGGCAATTCTACAGTCTCTCTGGGTGACCTTTTTAGTGCTGCTCTACTCTGAGTGATTTTTTTCCCAAAGTTTCGTGTGAACCTTCCAAGCCAGGACTTGTGCCTGTTGTCCCCTGCTATGTCATATACCATTGCCAAGAAGAGCATGGACCCATCAGCTTTGTACCTGCACTTCAGCAGGCCAGGTGCTGTCATATTGCCTTCTCTTTTGCCAGACTAAGCAAGTGCAACTCTACCAGTCTCCCTTCATCGGCTGTGTGCCCTCAAACCCCTGATCATATTGGTAGCCCTCCATTACACCCACTTCAGTCTCTCTGCTTCCCCCTTGAACTGGGCATCCCCAGACTGTTCAGCATATTACCTGTATGTTCTCATCACTCCTGACTAAAGGGGTTACACCCCTGACATAGCTCATTATGCGGTTTGATTTATTTGCAGTGCTTACTCATACTGACCATGGCATCCACTGTAACTGCCAGACGTTTTCAGCAGAGCTGCTACTCAGGCAGTTGCTGCTCAGTCTGTGCTGACAAAGGGGCATATTCTGCACCGGGTGCTGAGTTTTGCGCTTTTCCTTGTTCAACTTCATGAGATTTCTGTTAGTCCAAACCTCAAGTTTTCTCAAAGTCCTTCTGGAATGAAGATCTGTTATTTGTCATGTCAGCCACTCCCTGATTTTTTTTAGTATTGTCCCAAAATGTATGGAGGATGTGCTCTGCCTCACTGTACAGCTCACTGACAAAGTCGTAGAACAATATTAGTCACAGTATTTACACCAGGATACTCCATTTGTCACCAGCCAATGTCTAGAAGTCAAGCCATTAATTGTTGCCATTGTAGAAGGCAGCTCAGCCAGTTTTCAAGCCATCTAACAGTCTGTTTATCCAGCAAGACTTCCACAACTTCTAGATGAGAATGCTCTTAGAGACAAGGGACAAGCCTTACTAAAGCTGAAGAATATTACATCTACTTTTTTCCCCATGACCACATACCCGGACATTTCACCATGAAGGCCAATGACATGGTCAGAGCCTGATGTCCCCTTAGTAAATCTGTGCTGAATGTTCCTGATTGCCTCTTTTTCCTTCATGTGCTTGAGATAAAGTCCAGGAGGACTTGCTGCATGATCTCACCAGTGGCTGCAGTGAGGCTGATTGGCCTCCTATATAGTTTACGAGATCCTTTCTTGCCTTTACATCAGATTGTATCCCATCATGAGAGACGTCCTCCAGCCACCATAATGCTTCATAGGTAACAGAGCAGCAGTCTCAGAGTCACACAGCCTGCTAGTGCAGCACTTTACTGAACATCTAACTTCTTTAAGCAGACCCTGATCTGTCACTTCCCCAGTGTTGGACCTCCCAACTCCTTCCCTAACCATGCTGGTACACACAGAGGCCTGGGACCAGGCTTTGCCTATGAGTACTGAGAAGAAACTGAGAGAGTACTGCTTCAGCCTTTTCCATATTGTCCATCACTAGGTTTTCTCCTCCATTTGTCTCCCTAGTGGCAGACAGAGCAGAGAATCAGATCAAATTAGAATGAAAACTTGGGCAATAATGCTATGAAATTGCTGGACTAAGTGTATAGGTATGTTGAACTTAATCTCTTCCTACAGGGGACTAGACAGAACTGTCTTGATGGACAGACATATGCACATACACACACACATGCACACATGTGTACTTGCGTGAGGAGACACCCATGTTCCAAACTCGCCATCCCAACAGCGATGCTGTTGCTGTTGCGAGTTCCTTCTCAGTGGCTAAGACTGAGGACCTCAGTGTAAAGATGAGGCCCTACACTAGGTCGCTGACCCCAGTTAAAGAAGTTATAGAGCCTGATAGACTGGTGGAGAAACAAATGAAACAAAAAAAATGTCTTTAAAAATTTTTTTTACTGTGAAATAAGACCATGAACTACAGGGATTTTTCTGGATAAAATGGCCTCATTCCTTTCACAACACTTTGCACTTTGTTGCGCTGGAAACTAGATGGCAAGTCAAAAGTATATACCAAGAGAGACGAATGATCATCTAATCACAACGGAAGCAATTTGCAGAAAAGGGTTGTCACCATTTTCAGAAATGGAACTGTAACAATCCAGATGACCAGAGCTGCAGGCCTGTGAAACACTTCAGTCTTTAAATTGTTTGAGCTGGATACTGACAAATGAGAGGAATTAGATGCTGTCAGGTGTGTACCTCACTCCCAGGGATCGTCAGTCATGCCAAATTGCATTACTGTGGTCTTAGATGAGATCAGACTAACTGCAAGCTGATCCCCAGTCTCCACAGATGAAAGATAATTCCCCTTAATGCTTTGTCTCATCTTATGATGTTTTCATGCTCTATTTTTGCCTTGAGGTGCTGATATAAAGGACCCATTGAATTGGCTGTGCAGTTAAGGCAGCTTCAGCGTAACAGATTTTTTTTGTAGTGCTCTGAATGGCACTCTGCGAAGTCACAGCTATCGAACGTAAGCAGTAACCTCACTGTATCCGACAAAAAAATCCCTTGGCAGCCACCTGAGCGTCACTCCCGGGAAAAAAAGCAAATAAGAGAGCATTTATTTCCTAATAAAATGAACTTTTCAGGGTTCGCCAGATTCTTACAGGGAAGACATTCAACCTTTCAAAAGTGATTCACACATTAGAAATGCAAAATGCCACGGAATTAAATTAGTGAGTGTAAGCTTGTCTTTCTGCACCTGCCAATGTATCAGTGCATTTTATGCTATTCCGCTGTAAACCATTTTCGACAATAAAAAAAAAATAATGGAAATGATCATCAGATCAGGGTGGGCTGTAATTTTGGTGATTAAAAAGCCCTTTACTAAGAAAAAGTCACATTTGCAGAATTATTTTTGCTAAGCTACAAATAGTCAATTTTCAAAGGTAGTTTCTGCAGTTGTTTCAGAGGGGTTGCATCTACCACCATAATGGGCAAATAAAGAGGTAAAACATCTCTTTTGCTATTTGCCAGAGGGGTGGGAGAGGGAGGGCTTGAAAAAAGTAGCTCATGAGATGGAAGCCTGTCATTAGTATAAGTAAGCATTTATTGCATTATTGCAAACGTTAATTGAAGAATGAGTGGGGTTTGGGGTTCCAGGCATCCACACCCACAGGTAAGACGGGGCTCACTAGCAATTATAGGGGCGATGCCTTAAGGCATTTTCGATTGTAATGTAGGTCTCTCCATGATTTTCCTAATAGGAGAGATGTAGTGGCCGGCTGATCTCACCAGCTGGATTGCCCAGTCCTCGTGCTTTTACCAAGTCTGGTTTCCCAAAGCAGAAGCCTCATGTGCCATGTAGTCCCAAATGAGGACTCCATCCGCCTCCGCACAGCTCTTGTTTCCTCATCCCCATACACCTACATTTCGAGTCCCGTGTCCTTACCTGCACAGCTAAGTCCTGGCACTGCGCGGTGCACTGAGGAGGCAGCTTAAGTGGCTCAAGCCATTGCTTCCCGCAAAGGCATAAGCTGCCGTTGCTCAATAAGACTCTCATAACTGCCAACAGTAACTGCTGAAAGTGTGGCTCTTAAGCTGGGATGCACGTGAGATATTTCAACATTGTTTATCCCAGAGAAGCTTTCCCAGCAGAAACCCCAAGGAGGCTGAGAGGAGATACACGCTGTGCTGTGCAGCAGCAGCAGCAGCAGCAGGACTTCCCTCGAGATGCATCAGCAAGAAGGGGATAGTGCACTCAAAGATGAAATTACCAGACTTATTTTGACATATATCTTCTGACAGCGCTGGCTGCCAGGAATCAGCTAGGAACAAACTGAAGCAATGTCACATAGTTTTATATCTCAGGCACTGAGACCAGTTTGGCTTTCCAGTCTTAACCTGATTGTGCTCTGTGCTTGGATACTTAATTCTCTCCTTCTCCCTCCTGCAAATAACTCTCCTACCTTCAGGAACTGGTTTATATCCCATGAATATGGATTGTATTTTCTGTTAACAATGTCATTACCATTATTAAAACTGCTGCTTGCATATGCCCATGGCTCTTTTAAGGTTCTGCCTGGATTTGTTGCACTGCAATATACACTGGTCAGAAGTTTATCATTACATACAGTTACAGTTTTATGCTACTTGTAGTACTCGTATCAATTAATTAGTTATGAATGCTTGAAGCAGAAGGCTAAAATTCTTGTGCAAGGTATCTTGCTGCCTGAATAGAATATATTGGCATTAGCATTAAGAGACCTGGTCACATAGGATGACACCCAAACTCATCCACAGCAGGACTATAATCCGGAGTTGCGTGCCATTGCTGGGAGGGAGGACTCTCACCTACTTCCTCTCTCCTATGGTGCTGAAGAGTAAATTGTTCTAAGGCTTTACAAAAACCCTTGCGTCCTTAAATATGGGGCATTGTAGAGGTGCAATGAGTTAAATGTTTATTACACATTTCCAGAAGGGAAATCCAGGCTACATACATGCAACTGCTCCAGTCCTGGGTTCCCACAAAAAGAAAATTTATGCTAACTGTTGTTCTGGGAGGGTGAAAGCCAGGAGACGCAGATTTTGTTCTTCCAAGGACTCTGAGCAAGTGAAATGAAGAAACTCATGAAGATGCCAAGCAAGCAAGTTCCCCCCCCCCCATAACCCAAAACAAAACCCTATCTGTCTAATATAATTCAAAGTTTATGAATATCATGTTTTTCCCCAGAATACCTTTAAATGCCTTAAGCTTTCCTACTTCCCAAGGCAAGATCTGCAAGCAGAGCAGCGAGCTCTGCTGACCACCCCGATGCCCTAATTCCTGCCCAGGCTCAGCCCATGTGTGTCCCTGGAGGCCTCCACCTGGCACGGTTCAGTCCTGGGGCACGTTACCAGCGTTAGTCACTGCGCAGCACAGCATCCAAACCAATTAAAAATGCTGACAGGGACAATTTAGTAGGATTTTTTTTTTTGTACACTGCAGGTTAGGCAGGGTTGGTTGTTTTGGGAACTGGAGCTTTTGACCTGAAATGGATGTTATTCTTTCCTTCCCTTTTGCCAACACAAAACCGCTTTGTCTATACACCAGGGCTGCTCAAGGTCATTTTTCTCTTAAGAGGTCCTATCTGAATGGTGCATTACCAGCATGCTATACCTGGGCAGTTTTAGCAGCTGTGGACAGCCTCCTTTCTCTTCAAGAGAGGAAAACTTAGTAATTAGTGTGGTTTTAGAAATGTAGCTCCTCCCCACGAGCAGAGGTGCAACTGCCAGTGCTCTTCCAGGGAGAGGTCCAAGCCTGGAAGAAAAGCATTCAGCACAGGGCTGCTGTTGGCTTTGTGTTGTCCTTTACTGTGCCTCGGCCTGGATATGCAAGAGGATTCAGCTGGAATTTTCAACTTCATGTACTTCAAATCCTTATGCCTAAGAGATATAATAATATGGCAGGCAAGCAATTAAAGCTGGCATGCATTTTTGTCCAGAGACCAAACACTCTCATGTCTGGCGGTCCACCCCCTGCAATGGGCTCGCAGAGAGCAAGTTTCAGCTCTGATTCTGAATTTGCCTTTGTCACCAGTCAGGATGAAGCAGAGCAGATCAAAAAGGGAAAGAAAGAGACTCCTGGTGCACCTCAAAATAACATGCCGACGGGACTGTTCACCTGAGACACAGCCTCGAGTCCTGCCATGCCAGACTTAGCCCTGGCTCCTGAGGCTAACGAAGGAGTGATCAGATAAACCCTCCAGCATGGGGGGATGGGGGCTGTTTAGCCCTTTTTTGCTTAAATACCTATCTAATGGTGAAAGCATTTGGATTTTAGGCTCCACTTGTTAAGGTATGGTACTATCGTGAGGAAGAATATCTTTTTTTTCCCCTACTTATCCCTGTTTCTGAGCCAAAGAAAAGTTACCTAGCATGAAGCTGGGGAGAAATGTTGGGTGTTTTTTTTTTTTTTTCACCCAAGACACTGTAGTGGCTGGGGACTTTTCCCTGACAGGTGGAAGCTAAAGCTTCAAGTCCTGAACTCCTCTGACAAGGACTTCAGCCTCAGTCCCTTTTTAGCCAGTCTGAAGCATGACTCTTGCTCTTTGCTTGCAGTCTTCACTGCATTGACTAATTTTCCAGTGGGAGGGAAGGAGAGTGCATAACACCAAGTTTATGTCAATACTTTATGGGTACATGCAATATCCAGAGTTTAAATTTCTGTTCAGACTGATTCAGATCAGTCACTTGCATCCAACAAGGTGATCTGATCATTATATTTTTTTGGCTAGTCCAGCTCTCTCATCTGCTGTACCTCCGCTGGAGCCGCTGCTGTCACAAAAAATACAGCAAATGAAAGTAATGGGAAACTGGTCTGTTTTCCTTTATTGTTGATCATTTTTAACTGCTTTTACAAAATAATTAAAACTTTTTTTTTTTTTTTTTAAGCTTAGGTATTTTAAACTCACCATTTAATTTCATGTTCAGTGAAAGACAGATTTCTGTACACCTTTAAATTACCAAGAGGCAAAATAAAGCTGTGCCTTGGCTGTGGCTCAGTACAGCTGCCTTTCTACCCTGCCTTGTGCCATTCCACTGAAGAGGGTTTTACCACAGGAGGTAGATTTTGTTCCACCTTTTTCCAGGCTCTCAATGCCTTTGTAAAGCAGAACACCTTCTCTCTGATTTTTCTACCTGATCTTGAAACCAGGCAATGCCTTCCAAAGTGCTCAGTGGGCATCTAGCGTAAGTACTGCTAATACAACTGGGAAATGTTTTGTCCTGTGTTTAAGCGCATAAAGACTTTCATGGGTCTGGTCCTCTGTTGCAATATTTTATTTTTAATTAATATATTATTAAACGGTTAAAAGACACAAGCAAGCAATTTCTATAAAGAGTAGCTAACAGTTATAAGAACAAACTTTTGTTTCCTTTGTGTTTGGCAGCAGATTGCAAGCTCTGTATTTGTGGGGGTTTTCCAGCAAAATGTTCATCTGGGAGCAGTGATCTGGGGTTCATTTCGGATGAGGTTTTTTTTCCACGCATGCATTCATCTTCAGTGGTTAAGCAAATATAATGCCAGAACAGCAAGGCCCGGTTTGTAAGCATGCCATGTGCCTTTTCACACGTGCCTTTTTACAGTGAGAGGCAGAGGAGAAACAGCTTTCTCCTCGCAGCGCCTGCTTGGGTTTTCATGCACACTCCAACAGCCATTCAGCAGCATGTGCCACAAGGCCAGGCAAGACTGGGGACAAGGAACAAACACACAACCTTTGGGAAACAAACACACGACATTTCAGTGGTCCACTCCCCTAGACTCCATGTACACCCTAAAGGAAACAAGGACCAAGGAACAGACCTGAGTGCAGATCACCGATCAGCCGTACGCCACTGCAACTATCCTCTATAGTTTTGTGGGTTTCAGGCTGTGCAAATTAGCATGCTCTGAACCAGAGCCCACGTGTGCTTTGGGGGACAGCATGTGCCAGCCACCACTTCCCAACAAGGTGCCTGGATAAGACTGTGCTAGATGTGGGTCCCACCACCCTGCAGAGTCCTCCAGCAGCCCTGGCCCTCCCAAATGCACTCCAGCTCCTCCTGCCACACTGTCAGACCAGCAACATACTCCCTCAATGTCATGCTACGAAAACAAAAAAACAACCAAAACAAAAAAAAAAAAAAACACACTCTGATGGGCAATGATACAGCCCTCACATAATTTCAGGCTCTGAAATGCAAAAATATATTTTAAAAAAACGATTATCATTTAAGGCTACAGGGGTACCACATGGGGCCCCAAGGAGATCAAGGGGCACAGGCTTGCCTGTGCCTCTGGGCTGCAAGATCAAACAGCAGTCCCCAGCCCTACTTTAAGTGTTGGCACAACCTTGGGTGACAGTTCTCCAGGCCAAGGGAGAGTCACACCACCTTCCCTACTCACAGCTACTGCCCTCACTCTACAACAGGGTTTAACAGTCCCTCAGAAAAGTTATTCTCCACTGACTGTGGGGTTTTGAGGCTACCTGTGGCTTTTTTGGCTTTTTCACATTTTATTGGGCATTTCTGTTTGCATTAGCAGCACTATGAATGCACCAAACACGCCCCAGTTACCAGTCTGTGGAGCACCTAGAGACCCGATTTTCTCAGCACGGCTGAGGCACGTGCTGCCAAGGTTCACGAGGGTTACGGATCACTCACTGTAGCCCATGAACAAAACAGGGATATCTTTTTGCAGCAGCAGAGCATAAAAATTAGGTAGATGAGGTAAAACAGTGTTCTTATTTATAATATGGATGATACGTAAATGAAAGGCAATTGTACAACATCGGTGGTGGTCTTCTTCCTGACAAATCTGCTTATCTCAGCAGGGGCTGCCCGGAATCTCCGTTCCTGAAGGCCAAGTCTTCCAGCTTCAGTTAGATATTGGTTTAGTGTCAAGAGAAATCCCAGTCTGTTGTGGAGAACACCAGTGTCCTTGACTGAACCAAGTCCTTTAACCACTGCAGCAGAAAAGCCGCTATCGGCTGCTATTACTGGGACTCCCCACAAGCTGTTCAGCCCCCAGCCTTCTCCTCCAGCTCAGCCCTTTGCACCTCCTGTGTTATAGCATAATGCTGGAAGACGCAAGCAATAATTTGACGCCCCAAGTGCACCAACGCAGTGAGGGCATGGAGACGGGCAGCGCAATGGCATCACTCACTCCTTGTCCATCCTTTCCGCTCCCACTGCCCGGCCGAGGCGAGCAGGGGGTCAAACGCTGACCAGCTGTGGGGCCAAGTGCTGGAGCCCGGGTGAATCAGGGTGTATCAGACCACAGGACATGGGAGCACGCAGCCTCTTCGCAATCATGCTGGAATCGGTTTTTGTTCTGTGCAAGCGGGTTATAGGAAGGGGTTTCTTTACAGGACCAGCCAGAGGAGCACGAAAACAGTGCACACCCAGTGCATGGGCATGCACACAGCCGCATGTGCTTGTATGCGCATACACCTGCATCACGGCGTATTGTGCCAGGACGTGCTGCTCTCCTACGTGAAGGTAACGGATCCTGCTGGTAGGACTCTCGCTTCTGAGATAGCCCCCTGATGCCATCTCACCTTTCAACTCAAAATGTCTCTTTCTTTCTTTCTTGCAGCCGGTATCCAATTAGTTCTTAGCTGCTCATGGTCTGAATTCAGTTGTACAGTTGCATTCCAGCTGTTAAGACTCCTCAGGTTTCGCATGGCGTTCCTTAGCTCAGTAAATAAGCGTTGTACAAGGAATATTGCTGAGGCTTATTCATTGCTTGCAGCAGCAGAAGCATTTAGTAGATGGAGGTTTCAGGCAATGAAGCCTTTTGTAAATGCTCTCCCTCTGAGCTTGAATACTGCCTGCATATACCAAAAAGGCAGATCCCTGTTTCTTTTTCTTTGTCTAATTTTGGATTTCAAGTAAAACTAATTCTAGATATCAAGTAAATTTCCAACACAGAAGAAATGTATAAGCTTTTCCATGGAGGTCCCAATGAATATGCTGTGTTTGGATTAAATAAGCCAGAAGCAGGTCCAAATCCTTCAGTGCTAGGAAGTCTGGAAACTTCTCTGACTTCTGTGGAGCTCTGTTTCATATTGCTCACCATCCTTCCCTACCATCTTTCTTAATATAGTGGAGGGCTGTAAAGATGTTCCAAGCTCCTAGTTCAAGGCAAAGTCTCTCACTGCACTCCAAAGCAAATGAAAACCAGGTGTCATTTTTCCAAATATTTTCCTCCAGCAAAGAGGTGTGATAAAGAATTTCTTTTTTTTTATTTGTGCTCTATTTTAGTGTAGCACCTATTAAAAATACCTTGCCTATGATGTTAGGGATAGAAGACTGTAAAGGGAAAAAATCTTCTGGGTGTGAAAATACAATGGCTATGCACTCTGTTAGTTATGTTATCCTACATTCAGCTTATGTCTCCGTTGTGATTATTAAATTAAATGTACTTAAGTCTATGGTAATTATTCCCCTCCAGTTTCTGGTATCAAAAGCTTGTTTCAGGCTCTTAACATTTTAATGCATATAGGCACTACCCGTATAAATCAATATAATCATTCATGCCCTATGCAGAATTTTTCCTCCAGCCAATGCTCAAAAGAACCGTACTCGCTCTCTGCAGCTAATGTCCTCCCTCCTTGAAATGTAACTGCCCCCCTCGTGGCAGTCTGGAGCAGCGTTTCTGTGCCAAACTCTTGCAGGGGAATGGAAAAAAGGAATAATTTCTAAATCAGCAAGGGGAATTGGCCAGACAGAATGCAATTGTCCACGTTGCAGTTTGGCCGTTGTTCACAGACATATATGACTCTTTGGCCTGACTTCAAAGCTGAGCCCACTAATTCAGTGCAAATTCTAGTAGCTCAACCTATCTGAAAATCTGGACATTACTGAATGCAAATAGCCAGGACTTGGTTTGTAACGAAGCATTGAAAAGTCACCGACAATGGGCTCAGTAATGAGGGGACAGGCACATATGAAGAACTATCACTATCACCACCACCATATTCTGTAACATTGGGGAGATCCTGGAAGGTCTCTGCTAACCAGGACCCTAATTCCTTAACAAGTAAGACCACAGCGTGAGGCTCTCATGGTCTGAAAACTTGGGGGAAGGCAATTAAGTAAACCCTTTTGAAAGCTAGGAACTTGAACAAGGCAAGATGAGAAATGTACAGGTTTCCTCAGTTTCCTGCAAATAATGAACACTGTGATGTGTTGTAATATGACTGTGATGCATTGTAATGTGACTGTCGTAGCCTTCAGTAGGGAACAGTGCAAGAACCCAGCCTAGGGGTATCCAGCTCCAGAGTGGCTGGGGAGATTCCCAGTCCTGCTGCTTCTCCTCCGTTCTACGGCACTCCGGATTGCCTGGAGGAGCAGGTCTTTGTTATTGAGGATGTTGTATTTGCTCAGGTTCACGAGTTTGTCAAAATTTTCAGAGGAGTAGATTAGCCTAATGAGGTAATAAGGTGAGCAGTTGCTGTCCAGATTTACTTTGCCTTCCTCCATCTCTGAGAGACAGCGCTTTACCCCTGCAGAGAATGACAAAAGCCACCACAGTGAGCTGAATCTGGAACACAAAACATATGGTGTCGGAGGGGACTGATCTACTTGGCAGAACCCACCGTTAAAAATAGCCTCCAGGAAAGATTGCACCCCCCCCAGCTTGAAAGAGCCGTTCCTGGTCAGCTTTCCCAGCTGTTCCTCCTTCCCCCTCCTGCTAAAGCTCAGATCTGTAAATCCCTCAGCAGGGCCGGCAGGAATCGTTACCTTCCCCTTCATCCTGCCCCTGCAGGCAGTCATTCCTGGGCAGCATGCCCCTGGGTGCACATCCCTTCCCAAACCCTGTAAGTCTGGCTCTCAGACAAGCCACACACCTGGAACACCTTTCAAAATCCATGATCAGACCTCGATTAGTGGTGACAAGAGCGTATCTGCCAGCTAGAGCAAGCGGACAATCTAGTACATACAAGGAGGCCTTGTGATGCCAACCACGCAGGATTGCCTCATGCAGAGGTGCAGAGGAAACAGAGCACCCCACATCAGCCTCTCATCCTTCAACTCAGCCTCAGGTTAACCCAACCTCTTGGAGCTGCCAACATCCGTCCTCCCTGTTAGGTCAATCTTTTTGCTTAAAAGGACACCCTAATTACCTCTACCAGGGACCTCAGCAGCCTCATATTTATGATTCTACAAAATGTTTAGAGCTACATTTTTTTCCTCTGCTTTTTTTACCTATCTCCTTGCAGTCTGAACCAAATATGCCCAAACCACCAATGTATTGTGAGATGACTGTCAGCAGGGCTACAAACAGACTGCTGAGATATTCCTTATGATGTCTACCAGAATCGTGTGAAAATGACACATGAATTTTGCTTGAGACATAGCAGGTTTTAGTCTAACCTAGCAGTTTCTGGGCAGTGTGATCTCAGGGTGCTGGGCATAGGCTGTCACTAGAAGTGGTTGTATTAAAAAAGTCCAAGTTTTGCTTCATTGAGCTTCCCAATATTCAGAGAGCCGTATTATCTGTGCTGCCCACATCCAGATAGACCTGCATCTGCCTCAAGCACACAAAAGCACAGTCTATAGTTGCATTGTAAATGGGCACTTCACAAGCTGATTCTCTTTTCTAGAATTTAAATAGTTAAAAGCAAGAAAAATAAGTACCCACATTCCACAAGGTGTCTCTCAGCCATCTAGAAATGAAAAGCTCCACTGTTAAACTTGAAATACATGCAAGCAGGTTGCCAAGGTCCCTCCTCCGCCAACCACCCACATCAGTTGCTGGCTGTCAGCTTGACTGATGAATCACCGGCTGCTCAGAGACATGCAGGTAAGCATCACAGCTCACGAATTTGGGCCTGGAGCACTGAGAAGCTGCAGCAGCTGCTTTGCTCTGCATAACTTCAACCATCTTTCATTCAGAGAGACTCTAAAACACTCACCTGTTTTACCTGCTAGCTGTGGCTCAATGGCTGCATCTCACTGTGCGTTGCCATTTGGATTATCTCCAGCCTCCATCTAACAACCCTAGTTCGCTCTACTGGGCATCTCCTCTGTTCATCCATAGAGTTTCTAAACGTGATTTTATTGGTGTATCTCTTACTGCACATATTCTCTGAGCACTGCTGAACATCATAGCAGAAAAGGAGCTATACTTAACCTGTTTTGCTGCTGTTCATAACCTTCCCCAGATGCTCCCTCAGAGACATCCATTTTGCTGTGGTCCCAGTACCACATATAATTTGGGGTAAAGCTGGAAGAAGAGTGAATGCTCTGTCTGCTGTGTTGAGCAGTAGCGAGGGAGAGCAGAAGTTCCCTATGGCCTGATAACTCAAAAGGTGGTGTGTGAGATACTTCAGGGTTCGTTGCTGTAAGAGCTCCAGCACAGAGGAAGGTCTTGGGTTAAGGAAGTCAGACAGCAGAGGCACCAACAAGATAACGTCTGTCTGATTTTTGCAGAGTATCCCACAAGCTGTTGCAAAAACCTAGTCTATACTGAGGCTCTCTTGTTCTAACATGGCCTTTGCTGCTTCATGCCTGCATTCAAAGACAACACCTGAGGGCAGAGCCCACTGCCCAGGCCCTGCTGGGCCCAACCGCGTATGTCCCCATAGCAAAGCCATGTCGGTTATTGAATTCCCTGGAGAAAGGGAGGAAGCATATGAGCTGTGTTACCTGGGAAACTTGGGGTCTTGCTGTCTGTTAACCATGTGCACAGGGCTGCCAAACTCATGTGCAAAGCTCTTTAGCAAGTACAGGACAAGGCCGTTCTCTGTGAGCTAATACAGGCTTTCCCATGTGTACACCACAGAGTAACAGAGCTTTTCTGGCAGCTCTTTCTATTCACTGTCTTTTAGTAAAGGAAGTAACCTCCTTCTCCCACAATGCTTGTGCCAACACCATATCATGGCTAGGCCAAGGTAGGACAATCAGTAACTTTTAGAGTTCTTACCCTTACACCAACTAAACATTGCATTCTCTCCACCTCCTACTATTCATTTTTTCTGAACATGTTCACAACAGAATTACTTGACCCAGCTGTTAGCAGCCATGTTCCTTCTGCTCTGACTCCTGGGCCACAAACATAATTCTTACTGTTGCTGGAGAGACTTGCTAATTCTCTCCATCTAGATGGTGGTTGGCACAAAGGCATAAGAGTATGGGAGAAGCAACCAGTGCCCAGCCTGCTTGCTTACTGCTAGGTCTTAAATTGATAGGGGGAAGGTGAGGGAAGAAGCAGTTGGCAGATGTTCTCGGTCTCTTCTAGATCGAGGAGGAATTCTGGCCCTACCTTTTCCCCAACATCTTACCATTGCAAGTGTTGCCTTCTCCAGTATGCCTCGCAGCATGAGCTGTGGCTTAAAGCCTTGTTCTGTCCTGTGTCTTACTCAATATCATTGAGTGTGCTGTGGTTTGCTAACCTGCCTCTTGAGCAGTATGTGGAGGCTAATCAGTAGAGACATGCACCTGCCTCAGCTACCTCTGTCGCATCATGGTTTACTGGATGAGAGAGACAGTTTCACTCTGTATATGGGGAACATAATCCCAGTTTTGGTAAGAAGGTTACCATGACTAGGTTAACAGGGAAAGAGTTGACACCTCCTTCTCTTCTGCCATGATAGAAACTCATGTACTTTGAGCTGAATGCAGTAACCTAAAGCTGGCCTAACAGATGAGTGGGCATGTTTGTTCATAGTCCAATGGAAGAGGCAAATATATGTCTATGACCGTGATGGGTAGGAGACAGGATGGTCTGACTCACACAAAGGCTGGGCCCTCGCTTAAAATTATGGCTACAAAGGGCAAATAGGATCCATGCTGTGGAAAGACAAATGGTCCAAACTCAACTAGAAAGTATAGTTCCGTTGACTGAACTTACCGGGCTCCTTGAATTCCTTAAAGGTGTCATTCACCAGGGGGAAATGGATTACTATGGGTGCTCTGGGGTCCTCTGCATCCGAAAACACGTAACATTCCTTTGGGTTCTTCTCTTCTTCTTTACTTAGCTCCACTTTAGGGAATGGGATTTTTTGTATCTTGCAATATTTGTACGTCATCTCTAATTGCTGTGGATACAGAATGTCATCGCCTTAAAGCTAACACTAAGACAAGAACCAGGTTTACTGAGGTATCATAGAAATACTATGGCAACCGAATTCAGTCCCTAGAATCACTTTGCAATGAATGTGTAGTCCAAAGTAGACACAGTATAACTCTACTTTCTGCCACCACTCACCACAAGTCAGAAGATGTTTCTTATCACCCTATAATGCATTTTACAGCTAGAGGGAATGATGAAAAGCCACGCTTAGAATTTGTCATGAGGACAGACCAGGAGAGATCAAGGTCATGCCTCCAGCAACCAATCATTACTGCAATTCCCTGAGGATCCTAGGAAGTGTATGCTGCAATCCATTACAGAGAAAAGAGCCTAACAGTTTCTATAGTTCTGGTCTTGAAGGAAGTTTCTTTCCTCCTACAAGATATGGTGACTGGTTTGCTCTTGAGTATATGATCAAGACTTAGACAGCCACTTACTTAAAAGTTTTAATAATACAAGAAGAGTTTTGCCAGGGCTGCAAGGAGCAGAGCATGTTCATCTTCTCACCTTGAACACATTCCCCAAACCATAATCGAGTGAGATAATGACATCTACATTCCTCTCTGGCTTGAAAAGTGCTGCACCACTGGTGTTGATGAAATAGCCAACATCTATCAGGCAAAGATATTTCTGCAGCGGCGTCAGATTGTTAGGGAAAGAGTCCAGCACAGTGTCTGAAAAACATTTTGAATACAGTTAGTGGTGCATTGGTAGGAAAGGAGGAGTCAGTAATTCTGTCTGTGCTACATGTTAAGGGCAGCCCCTTGGTTGCCCTCAAGACCAGGCTCACCTCCCTCCATAAGGCGAGCCCACAAACGTGGCCCCAGGAGCACGCCCTCCAAACTGCACGTCTGAGCACATCGGGCCTGTTACCACACTCCCCCAGGCGCACTCCCAAAGGCAGGCCGGGAGGCAGCCAGGCAGAGGACAGGTGAGGCACAGACTCCACTGGCCTCACAGCTGCTCTGAGGAGTGACTTTTCACAGAATACAGACTTTAGCCGACTTTTTTTTTCCCCCTAAGAACTGGGAAAAATGCAAACAACAAAAACAATTTCACAGTGTAGCAACAAATCTAACAAATGCAGTACATCACTGCACTTTTGCATTGCTCTTTTTTTGCTTTTGCATTCTCAGGATTAAGGCTCCTCTCCCAGGGTGAAAAATCTGACTTCAACCTGCTTTCAGTGATCTCCCATATAAATTATCTTAGCCATGCTGCAAAAAAATACCATATCATGCACACAGCATCCCCTATGAACAGCTTAAAATATTGCTTGAATTAATTAAACCGCACATTAACGCCAAAGGAGCCAAAAGGGGATTATACCAACTGGCAAGTTGAGATCTAAAGCCAGTTTCTGATAGCTAGACTCATTTCTCTGCTAGCAACCCCACCAGCCTGCCCTGTAGACAGCAAGTCCACTATTGTTCCCCTGGTACCATTTCTAGTCCCATGGAATGAGAAACATTTTGCCATGGTTTTAAATATCAAAATAGTGGTTTAAGAGTGTTCCTCAAGTTCACAAAATGACATAGCAAAGCCCAGAGCAGACCCCTTGAGCCTTAAATCATTTGTGCTTAGGTATTTTAAGAAACTGTTGATCACACAGAAATACTGCAGGTAAGTTCCAGCATTTCACTTCTTTCGATCTCTCTGCCTCCTTGGCCTCATTCTGTAGTGTTGACTTAAACCATGCAGAATAACTCTAGCTTGTTCCATAGCCTGGAATGTTTGACAGCAGCTTGAAGCAATAACTCATATTTTTTCCATTCCCTCACTGTCAGGTCTTTGCAAAATTTTTGCTTATTTTAGCATTCGTGGCTGCTGGGAATTCACAGATTCTGCTGTAATGAGAGACATTTGCTTGCAGTCCCTCACAGAAGAAACAGAGTGTACTTTTTAGTTTTATTTAGCCTGGTGAATATTTTTAGTTGAAATTCTGTTACTGCGTTTTCTTATCACGGAGATGAAACTGTGCAGCATTTATTCGTGGCTGGATATGTGAATTAGAAGTACGCATTTCCTTGGGAGAGTGTCTACTTCCATCCCACACCCAAAAAGGGACTTTAAAGAAGTCCGGCCTCAAGGAATTCCTTGAAAGCATGAACCATACTGTAAATGCATTACACTAATTCCAGGCTATGAGTTCTCAAACTTCTCAAATTAGGCTTTTCACATGGCATTTAGTCTTGTTTTAATGTGTCAAATAACCTGAGCTGCAGGGAAGCCTTTAAAACGCAGCTATATTCTGGAGACTTCACCTACCACAAGACTATCATTTCTGCTCACAGAGCTGGCATCTCCTCTTGCTCCTAGAGATAGATTCATACCTGGTTTTAGCTTGGTATCATGCATGCAGCCAAGAGAGGATACGAAATCTGCTAATTTTTTCCACTCCAGGCTTTCAGTTTCCCTTTTCCCACTCCAGACTTCATGCTTTGCACTTATTTTACTTTATTTGTAGAATATGTACCCTGACGTAGTCTTAGTGTCCCTATGCTCTCTTCCTCCAAATCGTCCTTGAAATCTGCTTCTACCCATTTGCCTTTACAAAATTGCTAGTCAGCAAATGCAAGGAAAATGATTTTTTTTAACATTTACTGACTGACAATTTTATCCTTCATCCACCTTCTTAAGCTACTCGCTTGCTCCTTCTCTCACCCACCCTTCTTATGCTACTTGTTTTCTCCTTCTCTCACTTGTTTTCTTAGAGCAGACTCTTTTAGGACACGGACTTTTTGCTTACTGAACATTTTGAAAGCACTTAGCACACTGTGGGCTCTGCCTTAATCACAAAAAAGCTCCACTGTCTCTTGCCATTGTCAGCAAACCATGTAGCAATGGCAGACAGGGACAAAAAGTGTCGTAACTTGCACGAAGCAGGGGAGAGAAAACACAAGTTGCCAAAGAGAAGGACTCACAGGAGGCAGAGAACACGTGTTTTCTTGCTGAAGTCAGATTAACCTTAAGCGGGGTCCTCCCACACTGCTACCTGCTCATGGAATAAATGAGGACGCTGGGATTACAGGAAGATTTGTGATGCACAACACTTCAGCTCCATCACGTTGCTATCATTTCACAGATTGTTTCATAGATTTTGAGGTAAAACTATTATGACTGTTTACTTTGCCTGTCTGCAGAGTGCAGGCCATAGAAAATTGCTGTTCAATTTATACATCAAGTACACATTCTGTTTGTTTAATATATACAGTCCAAACCTATGTGGCTTTAATTTTCTGTTGCTGAATCTTGGTACTTCTGTTTCTGAGGGGTTAAAGAGAGGTCTCTGGATAGATAAATCATCAGGCAGAAACACCACACATATGGGCAACCACATGCTTGCAGCCAGTTCTTTCCTTCATCTGATCCACATAATAACCTGCTATTTTCTGCTTCCAGTATTACCTTTGCTTCTTGACCTCAAAAGATTCTACCCTTTCTGAATCTTTTGACTACTGTACCTGTGCAAGTGACAAACTTCCTGTAGAAAAGCATGCTTTGACACAAATTACAGATATCTTCAGGACGTGAAAGAGTGGCCCATGGACTAGTTCATTTTAACCTGTTACCCTAAAGAAGCAGACACCATGAACATAGTTCCATCTCAGCAGATTTCCAAACCCTGAGAAAATATCTCTAAATGTGAGATTCCCAAAGGCTAAAGAAAAAAAAAAATCTGAGATGTTACCTGCACACTGCAGCTAACTCTTTGTTGCAGTTACCTTTCCATTCAATAAATTTTTTCTGATGGATATAATCCTTATGAAATTCTAAGCCTCTCAGGAAGTTATGAGACTTTCCCAGTAGTGGACGTTTGGTCATAATGTCCTGAAACATTTCATACAACTTCCCTGACAAACAAGACGGAGGCTCGATGACAGTGACATCATCCTCAGGGGAATGTTTTTCTGAAACAGAGAAGGAACTGTGAGAAAAAACATCAGCAATCTGTTCAGCTGGGCACCTTTACTGGCTAGCTGCCCTTGCTGTCTTCCTGTGGGTCCCTCCCCTCTCTGCTTCTTGCAGTCTGCTTGAAAACATATGCACATGACCAATCCCATTTAAACAAAGAGATATTTGGTTTTGTTTAAAGCAAGTACAGCTTTTGTCTTTTACTCTTTCAAATGACACACTGGCTTTGTCCTTTTGCCTACAAGTAAAAGCCACCCTTCTCATTTGCAGTCATGGGAGGAGTCATTTAACAGACCATGAGCAAATTTTAAATGAAAAGCATTTGTAACTAGCATGAAGTGGGCCTCTGGGTTAAAAATTAAAATAAAATAAAATAAAATAAAATAAAATAAAATAAAATAAAATAAAATAAAATAAAATAAAATAAAATAAAATAAAATAAAATAAAATAAAATAAAATAAAATAAAATAAAATAACACATCACATAGTGATCATTCTGATACAGGTGAAAATCATGCTGGAAGATCCACAGTGAGGCAACACAACATGCAGCAATTTAAGGAGAACATGATTATTCACAAACAGTAGCAATAGTGTATCTTTCTTAATCTTCTCCGGAATAGGAAGCACTGTCTGGTCAAAAACAAATACTGATTTTGAAACTCTTACCTATATCTACCATATCTTTGCCCCATCGTTCCCAGAACTCATTTGAATTTGAAGACCAGTACAAGCCATCCAGCAAATTCCTAGTAAAGATGTTTGTCCAAAGACCTGCAAGTCAAACCACATGTGAAAAATACTGCACCACCACATGTAAACCACTGACTATTACAAGTATCCATGCTACATATTACTGGCCCAGGTGAACTGACCCTGTCATGACACAGCTTAAGCAGTAGGCCTCACAGAGTTCAAACATAGTGGTGTTAGCACTTCAGTGCTCCTTCTCAAGAGATAACTACACACAGACCATTCACTGTATAGTACAGAGTAACAAAATAAGAGGTATCGGTCACCCAAATGATGTTTTAGAGTGTTTACGGTGTACTTGTGAAAGAAAGCAGACTTTGAAAGCATACTGAAGCCATATAAGCATAAGGCCCTTCT
Source organism: Nipponia nippon (assembly GCF_047370975.1). Taxonomy (NCBI): domain Eukaryota; kingdom Metazoa; phylum Chordata; class Aves; order Pelecaniformes; family Threskiornithidae; genus Nipponia; species Nipponia nippon. Next base: position 29,916,210 of record NW_028262291.1, on the reverse strand, counting down.
TCAAACTCATTTATCCTGTAAATATATCTAAGACCCATTTTTTCCTTTCAGGCATGTTTTGTTTCTGTGGAGTTCAGCTGGTCCAGGATCAAAATAGAATTGGCTCCATACGCGAGTCTGCTTTTGGAAAAGAAAGAACTATCCTTTGTCATTAAGCCCCATGCCAGGTACTCACATGAGGAACAAATTCAATCTCTAGCAGACTTCACAGTGAGAGAAATACGATTTTTGTCTCCACTGGACCCTTGATTTTGGTATCAAAAGCTAAAATTCTGACAAGGATTTAAAATCTGCCTGGGGCAGATGGATTCCTCTGACTAGATGCTTTTCCCCCTTTCTTTGCCTTTAGAGGCAGAACACCAGTCAAAGCAGTCATTGGAGGTTAAAAGGGCTTCCTTCATCCTTACGGGCAGCGAAGATCAGTGACACCATTCTCAACCCACAAAGCTCAGATGGTTTTCACCTTTGTGGGTTGTTCTAGATGAGCTACATTTTATTTTCAGCTCCTTCCAATTCTACCCCAGCAATGCATTGTCTAGAAATATAGTTGATGAAGTTGAAGAGTTGATGACTGGTCAGGGAAGAAAGGCTTATTATTTCCTCAACTTGCCTTCTCCACCTTCTTGTTCAGTTCAGAAAATGGGAAGGGGAACCATGCTGCAACTTTCCCAAATCTGCCCAGGTTAAAAGGGAGAACAGGAGGAAAGAAGCTTTACAAAGAGCAGAAGTGTACAAAAGGCGTAAAAAGCCCATTGAATCAAGACATAGAGCCGACCTGCTGGCAAGAAGCATTGTACACAGAGCAGTGGCTAGCTAGTACCATGCTTTCTACCATGTTGTGATTAACTATATTGCACTGTTAGGTCACCTTCCAGATAGCAGATCCGAGATTCTGGCAGCTTCTTCACTCGCCTTCCCATGAAGAACTCACTGTCAAAATATTCTGAACGAATGGAGGCTCCATATTTTGGTATGGCCACCTCATAAGGAGAGAACTCCGCCCACTCTACAAAAGAATAGACACATGGCATGTTTACTGTAATAAAAATAAGAAAACAAAACCTTCCCCTTTGGGTAAAGCTATCCACAAGCTCCATGGATCTTGCTTGTCTCAGCAGCTCTGTACTATCAGTAGCTTTGTATTGCAAACTACACTGTCTAGTTCCATACAAACTGAGAGATGAACTGCATACAAAAGGAACTAGCTTTTTCACCTCAGAAAGAGTCTAATGTTACCTTCAAAAGCTTAGATGTATATTTCTATATAAAGATTCTGGGATCCCACTTGTGTCTCTAAATCAAGACCATCAAATGTACAACATGCAAGTGTGATCCAACCTGCAAGGAATGACTGGCATGAAACCTCTACTAACACAAACTTGTCAGTCTACATGATAGAACAAAGCAGCCTGAAGACACATCAGCTCCAAGCTAGAAAGTATCACAGTGTGGGCATGGCCATGCAGTTTCCTGACTCAAGTTGTCCTGCACAGGTATTGCAGTAGAACAGTAGCTATAAACCTAACCTGCTCATTCTAATACCTTTTGTTGAATGTCCTGTGTCCATTTAAAGGGTGTCATATCACACACATCATAGCAATCATACTCCACTCCATTTTCATACCCTCATCAGTGTAGTATTTACGGAAGTGACGATTACATTTCACAGCACCTCTACAAACCATCAAAGCCATTTTATAGGTGTGGAACTGAGGCAGAAAAAGATCACATGATTTGCCCACACTCACTCACAACGTCTGTGGCAGAACTAGAACTTCAGCCCAGATCTTCAGAAGTGCCCCGTTCATGCCTGAGGATGTTATACAGCAGATCTGCTCTTTCTAATCAACACCCAGCAGTTCGTAAAAAAGACAAACTTTTTATTAAAAGATGAATACTGAGTCAGGGCAAGTAACAGATATATTCTCATTTTATTCTCCACACACACGCACTCTCCCTCCAAATTCTCTTTAGTCCCTACTCAGAGTCAGAAGAAACTCTAGGAATACTTACCTCTAAATTTGAAAGTACTGAACTTTTCCTCTTTCACATTAAGGACTGCATAGAAAGGCAATGGGTTTTGTCCATGCTCCAATGCCTTGCGCTGGTCTGTGAGTTTGTACTTTCTTGGCTAATCAAAGGGATAAAAAAATCACAGTAAACCTCTGGAACAGAATAAGGCCAAAACACTGGCACAATCTACCTGAGTACAGATAGATAACGGATGTTTAACAACCCAGAGGAATCTGCGAGTCACATTTTTATAAGACAGACACCTCTTCCTTCATGTTCCTGCACTTTCCTTCCTGGTTGCCTTTTTGATACCTAGTAACCTCTTCATTAATATCTAAGTGTCTTGATTGCCTGCATGCCACAGATCTTAACTAAGGCTGAGACTAATGTTCACGTGAGGACAAACTACTCTAGCTCTAAAGTGCCCAACTAGAAACAGACTTTAAAAGACCTGACTTTTCAGGGGGGATTGCTCAGTTCTTTCTGAAAGTTTGCCTACTGAAGTTGCTAGCTGTTGAGCACCCTAGTACAGAGGCACCTTCAAACCATTAGCTACCCTGGAAAATCCTGGCTACAAGATCCTCTGTCATTATTTACGAATCACACTGGGATGCCTCAGTCACTTTGGATTTGTTCCACACGTTACGTCATGCCCTCAAAGAGTAAAGCTCTAAAGAAAATGAGTGGATGTTTCCCAAATGTGTGACAGGACCATGTACATACCCGTTCATGTAAGAACATTTCCTGAACAAGTGACCACAGAGTTGTAAAAGATGACACATGTCCTGCTTTTGCCCTTTCAGCGAGTTCCTTGTGATAGTACTTCAGATGCTCTATAGACATAAGGTTGAGCTTGCATTTGGTCACTTGTTCTTTCACTGCCTTAAGTGGCCCCTCCAGAGTCTGCTGTGACCAGTCGGCATGCTCATACAGGTCTGCTAGGGTCCTAAAGAACAGAAATGTGAGAAAATCATCCATTTATTTGGATGGTTTTGGAAAATTACTATATTTACCCAACCACTTTCATCAAAGAAGAGAATCAGCAAGCCTAAACTGAAGTTATGATCGAGAGCCAACAGTAATAGCTTTATCAGGGAATTACATTCACTTATTAACAATGTAAGACTTTGAAAGAGATGCATCTCTCTCACTGTGTGGAAATGTAGTGCCACAGTCATTCCAAATACAAATCCCATTTTCTATACGCACCATGTCGAGCCAGAAGCCCCGGTGAGATAGGTAACAGAGTCCAACAGATTTAGCTTCTGAAGAGCTAAGAGGTGGCCAAACATAGCTGACATTGCTCTGAGGCCTCCACCTGTTGCCATAACAGCTATTACCGGCACCTGTTCAAAACATAAGTATTATCTTCAAAAAGTTACTCACTTGCCTACTTGGAAAAGTCTAATTACAGCTCTTATAATTTCCTCAGCAGACCTCATTGGAGGACAATGAAATTAAATCAACATGCAGCCAGTCTTTACCAGTTACTTCTTTAAAATCACCTCCAGATACTCAGTGCGTTCTTTTAACCCCAAAGCTTGGATGAGTTTGAATATGCAGTGATTTTAACTTTCCTTCTTCCCCTTGTTCTTTACAATTGGAATTGCAATGATTAATAACAGATAATGATATGATTTTATTAAAAATAACAAAAATTGCAATAAATGTAATTAAGAATGGATTCAAGGAAATCCTGAGAAGAGTTCAGAAAAAATATATTAAGTAAACAACAAAATGATTCTTTGGACAGCATCCACTCAACATACATAATTCCAGCAAGAAAATAAATGTTCACTTGAAAATTCACCCTGGATCTTGGCAACAAAACATACTTCAGCTGGATCTTGTTATAAAACATTCTTTTGCTGCCCTAAAGAATTTTGACTTTTTGTGAAGTGTTCTGAAAATGAAAAAAAAAAAAACAGTAAGCCTAAAGAAGGGACATTACAATGATTTCATAAATATCTATGTGAGGTGAATTTCAAATACTCCTGTTTTCCTACTTGGTTTGGGTTGCCTGGCTAGGCTGTGTCTAACATGATGTACCAATGCCTCATATCTTGCTGACCCGCTGCATCACACTGGTGGAAACTCTGGCTTTGAAGAGTGGTATATTATGGCCTTGGGAATTTGACCTATTGAAAAGAATGGAGGCATGAATAGCTCAGCTGAAATTTTAGATGAGTGTGGGGTATGCCACACTGAGAACTTCTGTTCTGCTGCCATTCAAATCAACGGGTTTGTCATCAACATGAAAAAACTACTAGAAATTCTGTGGGGAGTTGTGCCAATCTTAATTCAATAGACACATACGCCATGCTTGGATTCCAACTAACAGACCTCGTGTCCATGTAGATCTCTTTCCAGATGAAGAACCCTTTTCAGGGCACTGGCAACCACTCTCTTCCTTTTTTGCAAGAATTCTTGCTCTTCTCGGCAAAGATCGTACCCGAAGCGCACATCTAGTTTTTCTGTGCTGAAACATAAATAAATCCAGAGGCACAGGATTGGTGTTTAAAATGTATATGGATCTATTTTCAGCAACTGCAGTCTACTAAATACCATAAAAAATCATGATTCACTGTTCAGATTTAGAGACAGAAATGCAGCTTCCAGTTTCAAAGAAATCAACTGCTTTGCTTCTACATGGTCTTTTTATTTTCTGATGTTTCAGTGTAAGTTTTACTGCCAGCTAAGGATAGCAAATATGAAAAAAGAAAGGCTCCTTTGTGTCTTTCAGCAGCTTTGTAAGCTGAATCCTTCCTATTTCTGCCTCATAGAATTTCTGAGCAAAGGGTGACTTGAACCTAACAAGGTCTTTCATGGGGATTTGTACCACAGATTTACACAGAAACAGTACAGTGAAAAAGATATTCAAATAATTTTGGTTTATTTGTTGTCTGTCTCATTATTTTACAGTGTAACATTTCCTCTTTCCTAGCTTGTGCTTCTTTCTATTGATATCACCAGAGCCACAAATCTATTTTCTTAAGAATACCTGTGTGGCTTGAGTCATGTATGGACTCTGGATGTTTTGCTTATTTCAGTCCCTTTTCCCTCTGCCTTCTTCCCACTTCTGTGTCCCTTTTGAAGAAGCCTCCAATCTCAGTCTTTGGTTCTTTGACGCGAAGGACACTCAGTGACTAAGTTCCTCACTGTTTTAAATTCTCATAATTTTTTTTTTTTTTGCATCTTGGCATGAGTCTTCTGCCCCAAGGACATTTAACTTTGATCTGTTGTGGTGATTCTTTAATGGTGACTTAACTATTGTTATATTTTGCCCCTAGTCTTGTGCATTCCTTGTATCTATATAAAGGATACTCTGTTCTAGAATTCACAGTTCAAAGAGCAATAAAACCTTAAGAGAAAAAAACAGTCCTCTTACCAATCATTTAGCTGGAGGTACAATTGCAGTGGCACATTCTGCAAACAAAGAAATGAGAGCAGGAATGTGAATGACTAGGAAAAAGAGAAGTTTTGAAATGCAGATTTTGAGTACCTCCTGGAATGCCACACCACCACCACCCTGCATACAGTTTTTTGGAAAACTGTAGCGGGAAAGAGAAGGCAAGCAACTAAACACCAAACATATTCTACAGAGAAGCAAAAGAGGCAGGAGTCGAAGTGGCTAGTTGAACGGGCTGTGAAACAGGATTTCTTCCTCACTGTGAATATACGTCCATGAACCATCCTAACCCAGCAGCAGTATCACATTGCCACCCTCCTATTCTCGAGGATGAAGAACAGCAGCCAGATAAAGAGAGTGACAGAAGAGGAAATACAAGTCACCACATCTTTCCAAAAACCTACTGGAGGTAAAAGAGAGTCCAAAGAGAGGGGTGGGGAATCACTAGTGGCAAAACAGACATTCATTCTCCCTTCTTTTTACAGGAAAGGCTGATGAGAAATTCTTCTCCCCCTATTTTTGCCTCTCATTTGCTGCAAGGTCTGGGAAAGGATGTCTGGCTATTGTTAACACATTCATCTGGCCACACAGCAGCATTACTACTGCTTTTAAAGCAACTTAGAGTTGTATCTCTCCACTAGTTACCATCCTGACTGTAGGCATAGAAGAATGTGACAGAGTTGTTCCCTGAGGGCAAGATTCAACTCATCTAATTTAGCCACCTAAATTTTAGCCTGAGCTAGCCACCCAGGCTTGATAAAGAGCAGGGGGGCATCCCAAAGCCTTGCTAGGGCTATTGAATAGTCTCCTTTAACCGTGTAAGGACAGCAGAGGTTGGTCTTAAATGCATCTAAAACTGATGAATTCCCAATTATTGATTTTATTGACATAAAATTGGTATTTCTCTGAGAAAACTAACCTTTTTCACAGAAAACTTGTATTTGCACAAAATTCTCACTCAGACTTACTAACTGAATTTTTTTTTTAAATGTTACAGTGTTAAATACTGAGGGTTACTCCACTCTTCTCTCCAAAAGATCACATAAACGGTGAAACACTTACATGTCTTACAGGGAGGGTTACTTTCACTTTATGTCCAAGAGGAAGAAATTTCAGTGGTACTGTTAAGATGTCACTTAAATTGCTACTGTCATCTTCCTTATCAGAAACTTTCTACAGAGAACAAAAAACATGCTTTTTATTCACAGACCAAAAACAATCCAGTTCTTTACCGTTTTGGTGACAATGGAAATAAGCAAGCAGTATGAACAGTGGTATTGTATAGTGCCCATTACCTGTAGCCTGACTCTTAGAATTGGTTCCCAAGCCTTCACACAATGGAAGTAGAAAGTATCTGTGTCCTCTGTAGTTTTCTGTGTTCCCTCATGAGATGCAGGCACCGTAAGCACAAGATTTTTACCCTCTAGTGAAAACAGATTTGTTTAGAGAATAATACTGCTGTTCAGGCAAAATAGCTAACAAAGTTGGTAAACTTTCTGCTGGAGTCATTCTCTGTGGTAACTCCTCCGTAAGCTGCCACACTGGCAAGTCTCCTACAGCACAGAAACTGGTACTCCTGCCTTTACCCCATAGCTTGGAGAGCTCCCAGAGTCAGTGCTCTCTCATACTTCCACCAGCAAAGTTTACTGTATCCAAACTTGAGAGCTTCAAGGAAAAGACACAGAGATCAGCGTTACAACTGGAGGCAGTTCAGGGACTTTCACTGCATTACGTTTTATTGTCTTTAGAACATTCTTAGTCGTCTCTCTATCCTAAAGTGCCTCCATCTGGGTCTGAATGACTATGATAGGGTTGATTTGGTCATGTCCTCGCTTCAGAGAGAAATTGGCATACCTTTCAAATATTTCCTGCTTTCATTAATGTCCACTTGCACTTCCAAACAGCAAACCTCACGAGACTGTAAAAGACCGGAGTGGAAAAGTGTGAAGATAGCAAATGCCACTTCTGCAGCAAATAATGAAACATCATGCAGACAACCCCTAGCTATAATATAGAGCCAACTAAACTGGTCTCAGTGCTGGAAGAAAT